>NC_092710.1:23221172-23521172 GCF_047496885.1 Scyliorhinus torazame
GAGGCGAGAGAGAGAGAGAGCGAGAGAGAGACATGCAGAGAGTCAAAGGTTTGCCCGTGTGTCTGGGCTCCGGGTTACTGTAACAGCTCCTGACCTGGTGTGACAAACCACTCTGTTTGACACTGTTCCGGGCAATCTCGCACATGTCACAAGTGGTCAGCTTCCAGAACTGAGCTGCCACCGCATATTCCTCGATCAAAGGCTCCTGCAGGGAGTGGGGGGGGGGGGGGGGGGGGGCGGGGGGAGAGAATGAGATGGTTAGAAACTGGGGAGGGTGGGAAAATGCAGGGGTAAATATATCACACTGAGAACATGCATAGAAAATCGAAGGAGGAGGAGGCCCTTCGAGCCTGCGCTTCTCCCCCATTGATCTGAGCCTCCGTAAGGGCGAGGGGCCTATGCGACGGGACGTTTTCAAGCCTGTACTTCCAACAGGCCCTGCCCGCTGTACCTGTACAAACGTTGGAGAAACGCGGACATTAGTCCCTGATGCTGACTCAACTAAAGCAGATGAAGCAGGAGGCCTTGGCTAAAAGCAGGCTAACTCAGCAGTAGGCCGAGATTGCAGCCTGGGCCTTTCCTGCGCGTGTGAGGGCCCAAGACGAACACAGTTTTGCATCTTCATTTCCAGGTTTTATTGGAGATAGACAGATTTCTGATTTAAAAAGCGGGTTAAGGGCGTGTGTGTGTGTGTGTGTGTGTGTGTGTATAGGAGGGGAGGTGGGGCTGGTACGGTGCGGCCGCTGTTCAGCATCCTGCAAGGGAAAACCGGGAAAACTTGGAAATGACTCGACACGGTTCCATTTCCAGGCCAGTCTGGGCCAGTCAAGTCTCAATTTTGGCTGTTTTTTTTCACACTCCTCCGGAAACGTGGGCGAGCGACTGTCCCGTATCTTAAGGGTCGTCCCCGAAAAATCCTTTCTTTCCTTACAAGATAGAAGGAAGAAGGAGTCAGATCCCAGGAGGAATCGCTAATCCCGGCACCGCAGTTCCATTGCGGGGGCGCAAGGTGGACACGGGTTTACATCTTCATTTCCAGGTTTAATTGGAGATGGACAGATTTCCGATTCACCAAACGGGTTAAGGAGGTGCGGGGAATATGCAGGGGGGTGGGATTGAGACCAGGACGAGATTAGCCATGATCTGATTGAATGCCGGTGCGGGCCCCGAGGGGCTGAATTGGCCACTCCTGCTCCTAATTCCTTTTTTAGCGAGGACTGAGCCTGCAGGGGGGGGGAGGGGGGGGGGTAGCCTCGCCTTGGACGGGACCAGAAGATCTGACCGGCGCGAGGGAATGGAAAATCACTTCACACAACCCCCCCTCCCCGCCCAGCGGTTTACATTGTAAGCATGTCCCCCCTCCCCCCCCCGTCCCTCCGTCCCCCCAACCCGGTCCTTCGACACAAACCTTGGTGAAGTGGAAGAGCAAAGGGTCGTCAGTGGACAGAGAGACGACCAGGCCAGTCTGGAAGAGCTGGTAAAATGGACTGTGGCTGTACTCCAGGAACAGGCAGTTGTTGCTCAGTGGCGACATCGCAATTGGGATCTGGGCCAAGTAGTAGAGGTACTGGAGGGCTGGGTCCTGAGAGAGAAATAAGGAAGAGGGAGAGACAGAGAGAGGTAAGGTCAAACAATTAAACAGTCGTTTGTGTGTTAGCAAAGTTCCCTCCACTCTGTCCGCATCAAACACTCCCAGGACAGGTACAGCACGGGGTTAGATACAGAGTAAAGCTCCCTCCTCACTGTCCCCATCAAACACTCCCAGGACAGGTACACCACGGGGTTAGATACAGAGTGAAGCTCCCTCTACACTGTCCCCATCAAACACTCCCAGGACAGGTACAGCGTGGGGTTAGATACAGTGTAAAGCTCCCGCTACACTGTCCCCATCAAACACTCCCAGGACAGGTACAGCACGGGGTTAGATACAGAGTAAAGCTCCCTCTGCACTGTCCCCATCAAACACTCCCAGGACAGGTAAAGCACGGGGTTAGATACAGAGTAAAGCTCCCGCTACACTGTCCCCATCAAACACTCCCAGGACAGGTGCAGCATGGGGTTAGATACAGAGTAAAGCTCCCTCTACACTGTCCCCATCAAACACTCCCAGGACAGGTACAGCACGGGGTTAGATACAGAGTAAAGCTCCCTCTACACAGTCCCCATCAAACACTCCCAGGACAGGTACAGCACGGGGTTAGATACAGAGTAAAGCTCCCTCTACACTGTCCCCATCAAACACTCCCAGGACTGGTACAGCACGGGGTTAGATACAGAGTAAAGCTCCCTCTACACTGTCCCCATCAAACACTCCCAGGACAGGTACAGCACTGGGTTAGATACAGAGTAAAGCTGCCTCTACACTGTCCCCAATAAACACTCCCAGGACAGATACAGCACCGGGTTAGATACAGAGTAAAGCACCCTCTACACTGTCCCCATCAAACACTCCCAGGACAGGTACAGCACGGGGTTAGATACAGAGTAAAGCTCCCTCTACACTGCCCCATCAAACACTCCCAGGACAGGTACAGCACGGGGTTAGATACAGAGTAAAGCTCCCTCTACACAGTCCCCATCAAACTATCGAGTGTGAAGCTCGCTCTACATTTCCCTGGCCAGGACTGTATTGATCCGCAGTTTGACTGTCTCCTCTGCTGCCTGAAACCTCTGACTTTAGCGTGTAAGGCGGTAAACCCCCCCGTCTTACCCCTGTGCCCTTACCTTTTTAAGACGGAGTCCGTGTGAGATGTTGTCCGCCGTGAGGAATCCATCGACCAGATGTGTGTGGGACCCAGCCTCTCCGCAGTGCGGCCGGTACAGGAACGTGTTCATGCCCCGCTCCCTGGAAAATCAACCCCGGAATGTCAATCCCACAGCGGGTTCCTTAAAATCCCTCTCACCCCAACCAACACACACTCTCTCTCGCTGTCTGTCTCTCTCTCTCTGTCTGTCTGTCTCTCTCGCTGTCTGTCTCTCTCTCGCTGTCTGTCTCTCTCGCTGTCTGTCTCTCTCTCGCTGTCTGTCTCTCTCTCGCTGTCTGTCTCTCTCTCGCTGTCTGTCTCTCTCGCTGTCTGTCTCTCTCTCGCTGTCTGTCTCTCTCTCGCTGTCTGTCTCTCTCTCTCGCTGTCTGTCTCTCTCGCTGTCTGTCTCTCTCTCGCTGTCTGTCACTCTCTCGCTGTCTGTCTCTCTCTCGCTGTCTGTCTCTCTCGCTGTCTGTCTCTCTCTCGCTGTCTGTCTCTCTCTCGCTGTCTGTCTCTCTCTCGCTGTCTGTCTCTCTCTCGCTGTCTGTCTCTCTCGCTGTCTGTCTCTCTCGCTGTCTGTCTCTCTCTCGCTGTCTGTCTCTCTCTCGCTGTCTGTCTCTCTCGCTGTCTGTCTCTCTCGCTGTCTGTCTCTCTCTCGCTGTCTCTCTCTCTCGCTGTCTGTCTCTCTCTCGCTGTCTGTCTCTCTCTCGCTGTCTGTCTCTCTCTCGCTGTCTGTCTCTCTCTCGCTGTCTGTCTCTCTCTCGCTGTCTGTCTCTCTCGCTGTCTGTCTCTCTCTCGCTGTCTGTCTCTCTCTCGCTGTCTGTCTCTCTCTCGCTGTCTGTCTCTCTCTCGCTGTCTGTCTCTCTCTGTCTCCCTCTGTGGAGTGGAGTACAGAGAAGCTTGTGGATCCTCATCATGTGCACCTGGCCAGTGAAAATCGGCAGGCTATATGCACATACGCCCAGGTCCCCGCACAAATTGACGCACAAACAGACAGAGGGTAGGTGGCCACAAACGGGCGGTGGCCCGAAAGGCCTCCTTCTGTTCTGTAACCACACATACGTGCTCACAGGCACATATATAAACACTAACAGCTTTAGGCCGGCTGTTCAGCCTGGGACTTTCCTGCTCTGTGTGTGGCACTCAGTGTCACATTGGGTATAATCAGGCACTAGGCCGGGATTGGAGCCTGGGTCTTTCCTGCTCAGTGTGTGGCCCTCAGTGTCACATTGGGTATAATCAGGCACTAGGCCGGGATTGGAGCCTGGGTCTTTCCTGCTCTGTGTGTGGCACTCAGTGTCACATTGGGTATAATCAGGCACTAGGCCGGGATTGGAGCCTGGGTCTTTCCTGCTCTGTGTCTGGCACTCAGTGTCACATTGGGTATAATCAGGCACTAGGCCGGGATTGGAGCCTGGGTCTTTCCTGCTCTGTGTGTGGCACTCAGTGTCACATTGGGTATAATCAGGCACTAGGCCGGGATTGTAGCCTGGGTCTTTCCTGCTGCATGGGTATAGCCCTCAGTACCACATTGGGTACAATCAGGCACTAGGCCGGGATTGGAGCCTGGGTCTTTCCTGCTCCATGGGTATGGCCCTCAGTACCACATTGGGTACAATCAGGCACTAGGCCGGGACTGGAACCTGGGTCTTTCCTGCTCTGTGGATTAGGAGGAGGGGGAGGAGGAGGAGGAGGAGGGGTGTGGCAGGAAGAAGGGTACTCAGCACCACAATAGATTCATCTTCGAAGGAGATGGTGGCAGAGTGATAATGTCAGAGGACCAGCAGTCCAGAGGCACCTCTGAGGGGGACATGGGTTCAAATCCTAGTATTGCAGCTGCTGACGTTTAAATTCAATCAATTAGATCTGGAATATGAATCTATTCTCAATGATGGTGAACACAAAACTACCATCGATTGTCATTAAAATAAAACCCCATCTGGTTCACTAACGCCCCTTTGGGGAAGGAACGCTGCTGTCCTTACCCTGGTCTGGCCGACACGTGACTCGAGTCCGACAGCGATGGACTCGAATTCCCTTCTGAAAATGCCAAGGGAGCCCCTCAGTTCAAGGGGCAATCAGGGCTGGACAACAGGTGCTGGGCCTTGCCGGGGACACCCCCATCCCCATGACGGAGTAAAGGATTGAAAAGAAGCTAGTCGGGTTACCTGCGGAGATGATTCAGCACAGTGATGTTACTGAACATGTAATACTGATAGTAACTGTAGGGCGGGTTCTTCTTTGAGGTCCAGTTCGCCGGAAGAGGGAGCTCAGGGAAAAAGCCCTCGTCGGTTTTTGATTCATCGTCAACGCTGTCAAACGCTGTCACCTGGCGAACAGAGTACACCCTGGGTCAGTCAGTCCGTCAGTCAGCAGGAGACACGCAATCTAGGCCCTGGTCCCAATCCCCTGGAAAAGGAATATAGGCCCCAGCCCTCAATAACCACCAATTTGTGACAGAGCTCTGGTTAGAGGATGCCTGCAGAATCTGCATTCGGATACCAGGGCAAAGCACAGATTGGCCATGGAGAGGGATACGGTGCAGATACATCGGGGGAAAGAGCTAAGTAGTTATGACTTAACTTCCTTTGAGTTTAGTTGTTGAGGGGTTTACAAATCGAGATGTTGAAGATGAAGAAAGTGGCTAATTATTTCTCTCCGGTGGGGGAGCTATTGAAGAGTGGTCCTGGTGGGGGGATTATCTCCTCCTGTTCCTGTGTAACAGGTTGGAGAAGGGTCTGAATGAGGCCTCCTCCTGTTCCTGTGTAACAGGCTGGAGAAGAGGCTGAATGGGGCCTCCTCCTGTTGCTGTGTAAGAGGCTGGAGAAGGGGCTGAATGGGGCCTCCTCCTGTTCCTGTGTAACAGGCTGGATAAGGGGCTGAATGGGGCCTCCTCCAGTTGCTGTGTAACAGGCTAGAGAAGGGGCTGAATGGGGCCTCCTCCTGTTGTTGTGTCACAGGCTGGAGAAGGGGCTGAATGGGGCCTCCTCCTGTTGCAGTGTAACAGGCTGGAGAAGGGGCTGAATGGGGCCACCTCCTGTTGCTGTGTAAGAGGCTGGAGAAGGGGCTGAATGGGGCCTCCTCCTGTTGCTGTGTAACAGGCTGGAGAAGGGGCTGAATGGGGCCTCCTCCTGTTGCTGTGTAACAGGCTGGAGAAGTGGCTGAATGGGGCCTCCTCCTGTTCCTGTGTAACAGGCTGGAGAAGGGGCTGAATGGGGCCTCCTCCTGGTCCTGTGTAACAGGCTGGAGAAGGGGCTGAATGGGGCCTCCTCCTGTTCCTGTGTCACAGGCTGGAGAAGGGGCTGAATGGGGCCTCCTCCTGTTCCTGTGTAACAGGCTGGAGAAGGGGCTGAATGGGGCCTCCTCCTGTTGCTGTGTAACAGGCTGGAGAAGGGGCTGAATGGGGCCTCCACCTGTTCCTGTGTAACAGGCTGGAGAAGGGGCTGAATGGGGCCTCCTCTGTTTCTGTGTAACAGGCTGGAGAAGGGGCTGAATGGGGCCTCCTCCTGTTGCTGTGTAACAGGCTGGAGAAGGGGCTGAATGGGGCCTCCACCTGTTCCTGTGTAACAGGCTGGAGAAGGGGCTGAATGGGGCCTCCTCTGTTTCTGTGTAACAGGCTGGAGAAGGGGCTGAATGGGGCCTCCTCCTGTTCATGTGTAACAGGCTGGAGAAGGGGCTGAATGGGGCCTCCTCCTGTTCCTGTGTAACAGGCTGGAGAAGGCGCTGAATGGGGCCTCCTGTTCCTGTGTAACAGGCTGGAGAAGGGGCTGAATGGGGCCTCCTCCTGTTCCTGTGTAACAGGCTGGAGAAGGGGCTGAATGGGGCCTCCTCCTGTTCCTGTGTAACAGGCTGGAGAAGGGGCTGAATGGGGCCTCCTCCTGTTCCTGTGTAACAGGCTGGAGAAGGGGCTGAATGGGGCCTCCTCCTGTTCCTGTGTAACAGGCTGGAGAAGGGGCTGAATGGGGCCTCCTCCTGTTCCTGTGTAACAGGCTGGAGAAGGGGCTGAATGGGGCCTCCTCCTGTTCCTGTGTAACAGGCTGGAGAAGGCGCTGAATGGGGCCTCCTGTTCCTGTGTAACAGGCTGGAGAAGGGGCTGAATGGGGCCTCCTCCTGTTCCTGTGTAACAGGCTGGAGAAGGGGCTGAATGGGGCCTCCTCCTGTTCCTGTGTAACAGGCTGGAGAAGGGGCTGAATGGGGCCTCCTCCTGTTCCTGTGTAACAGGCTGGAGAAGGGGCTGAATGGGGCCTCCTCCTGTTCCTGTGTAACAGGCTGGAGAAGGGGCTGAATGGGGCCTCCTCCTGTTCCTGTGTAACAGGCTGGAGAAGGGGCTGAGTGGGCTGAAGGGGGGGGGGGGGGGTACGGTAGCACAGTGGTTAGCACTGCTGCCTAACAGCTCTAGTGTTCCGGGTTCAATTCCGGCCCCGGGTGACTGTCTGTGCGGAGTTTGCGCGTCCTCCCCATGTGTGCGTGGGTTTCCTCCGGGTGCTCCGGTTTCCTCCCACAGTCCAAAGATGTGTAGGTTAGGTGAATTGGCCGTGATAAGTTACCCTTCGTGTCCAGGGATGTGCAGGACAGGTGGGGTTACGGGGAGGGTGGGGTGGACGGGGGAGTCTAAATGGGTAGAGTGCTCATCCGCCGGATCGGTGCAGACTCTATGGGCCGAATGGCCTCCTTTTGCACTGTAGCGATTCTGTGATTATAAATCCTGTTCCTGTGTTTTCAGGATCAATTATTTTTGACACTCCGCCTCTGCTGTCTTTAACTTGACCAGTTTGGTGTACTCACATATTTCAGGAAAAGGTGCAGTGACTTGTGCTTCTGGGGGTAGAGGGTCGCCTCAAATATTGGCCTGAAGAGATTGTCCAACATCTCCGCAAAATTTGTAAGCCTCTTTAATTTATGGAACACATTGCTGCGAACAGAGAGAGAGAGTATGAGAGATAGCCAACGAGAGAGCTGGAGGACAGAGAAAAGGAAAGAGGCTTAGAGATAATGGAAGAAAAAGAAGGGGGAGGTAGGGAATGAGAGACAGAGAGAGAGAGAGAGAGAGGCAGCGAGTGGGAGACAGGAAGAGGGAGAGAGAGATAGAAACCAGGAGATACTGAGAGCACGAGAGAGACCACGGAAAGGGTGAGAAAGATCGAGAAGGAGGGAAAGAGAGGCAGGAGATACAGAGAGAGAGAGAGAGAGACAAAAAGAGAGATAGACAGGGACAGAGAGAGAGAGAGAGACAGAGGAGACAGAAAGAGAGACAGAGAAAAACAGTGACGGAGGTTGCGGGGTGAGGGAGGCAGAAAGAGAGGGAGATAAAGGCTGTTTAGCACAGGGCTAAATCGCTGGCTTGGAAAGCAGACCAAGGCAGGCCAGCAGCACGGGTTCAATTCCCGTCCCAGCCTCTCCGAACAGGCGCCGGAATGAGGCGACTAGGGGCTTCTCACAATCACTTCATTTGAAGCCTACTTGTGACAATAAGCGATTTTCATTTCATGAAGGGGAATAAAGTGATAGCGAGAGGAAGAAAGATAGACAAGAAGCGAATAGGAGACAGGGAGATGCAGAGAGATAGATCGAGGGATGGAGAGTGAGATTGCGAAAGAGTGAGAGAAAGGAATGGAGAGAGAGGGGGGGAGATGTGAGAGACTTGGAGAAATTGAGGGAGAGATGGAGGGTGATCAACAAAAAGAGATGGGGCGAGGAATAAGGAGGTGTATGGAGTGAGAGAGAGATGTGGAGACATCAAGGAAGGGATACAAAGGAAGATGGGAGGAGTGGGAGACACGGTAGTACAGTGGTTAGCACAGTGGCTTCACAGCTCCAGGGTCCCAGGTTCGATTCCCGGCTTGGGTCACTGTCTGTGCGGACAATACTGTGTGTATTGTATATACTGCATACGAGGGTATTACGATAAGGTACTACAGGTACGGGGGTAGATCCCTGCCTGCTGGCTCCGCCCTGTAGGCGGAGTATAAATGTGTGTGCTCACCGAGCTGCAGCCATTTCGGAGGCAGCTGCGGGAGGCTCCACATCTCTGCTTAATAAAGCCTCGATTACTCTCGTCTCGTCGTAATTGATAGTGCATCAATTTATTACGCAGAGATTTTACAACGATGGATCTCCGCATCAAGCCTGAGCACCTGCAGCTGCACCCTCAAGCAGCCAACGCCACGTCGGCCTTCGCACATTGGCTAGTTTGTTTGGAGCCTACATCGGATCTGCGACAGACCCAATCCCAGAGGCACAGAAGCTCCAGATATTTACACGCGGCTGAGCTCCGCTATCTTTCCGCTCATCCGGGGCGCACCGACCTACGCTGAGGCCATGGCGCTACTGAAGGAGGACTACACTCAGCAGATTAACAAAATCTACGCCAGCCACCTCCTGTCCACGCGGCATCAACTCCCCGGTGAGTCTGAGGAAGGTTTCTGGCGCGCCCTGCACGCCCGAGACTGCGACTGCCAGGCCGTTTCGGCCGCTGAACATTCTGACCTGCTAGTTAGAGACGTGTTCGTTACGGGCATAGGCTCGGCCGACATCCGCCAGCGCCTCTTAGAAGGGGCTACCCTCGACCTCGCAGCGACCAAGAAACTAGCGATCTCGCTCACGGTTGCCTCACGCAATGTCCAGGCGTATGCCCCCGACCGCACGGCCCACCCCTCCTGGGCATCGTGGACCCCGCCAGCAAACACCCCACCGTGGACCCCATCAGCGACCTCCCCCAGCCAACCCCAGGCCTGCGCCGCGCGGCAGTCAACCAACCCCGGGGGACGCAATTGCTACTTCTGCGGACACTCAAAACACCCCCCGGCAGCGCTGCCCGGCGCGGAGCGCGCTCTGCAAGGCCTGCGGGAAGAAAGGACATTTCGCTGCTGTGTGCCAGGCCCACTCGATCGCCGCTATTGTCCCGGCATCTCCCGCGGGCGCCGCCATCTCGCTCCCCTCACAACACGTGCGGCCCGTGGGCGCCGCCATCTTGCTCGCCATCTCGCTCGCCTCAGGACACGTGCGGCCCGTGGGCGCTGCCATCTTCCCCGCCTCAGGACACGTGCCTCCCGTGGGCGCCGCCATCTTCCCCGCCTCAGGACACGTGCCTCCCGTGGGCGCCGCCATCTTCCCCGCCTCAGGACCGCTGCCCGTCGGGCACCTCATCGGGCCGCTCATCGCCTGCAACCGCCGCCGACCAGCCACGTCTGGCCTCCACCACGATCGGCCAGTCCCGACCGCACAACCTCGCGACCGCATCGGCGACAGTGAAGGTCGACGGGCACAAGATATCCTGCCTTCTGGACTCCGGGAGCACGGAGAGCTCCATCCACCCCGATATGGTAAGGCGCTGCTCCCTCACGGTACACCCCGTCAACCAGAGAATCTCCCTGGCCTCCGGATCCCACTCCATGGCGATCCGGGGGTACTGCATCGCCACCCTCACCGTCCAGGGCGTAGAGTTCAGCGACATCCGGTTCTACGTCCTCCCCAACCTCTGCGCTGCCTTGCTACTCGGCCTGGACGTCCAGCGCACCCTCCAGAGCCTAACCCTGAAATTTGGTGGGCCCCTACCACCCCTTACTGTCTGCGGCCTCACGACCCTTAAGGTCGACCCACCTTCCCTGTTTGCGAACCTCACCCCGGATTGCAAACCCGTCGCCACCAGGAGCAGACGGTACAGCGCCCAGGACAGGACCTTCATCAGGTCTGAGGTCCAGCAGCTGCTGCGGGAAGGTATCATCGAGGCCAGCAACAGCCCCTGGAGAGCCCAAGTGGTAGTTGTAAAGACTGGGGAGAAACACAGGATGGTCATTGACTACAGTCAGACCATCAATCGGTACACGCAGCTCGAACGTACCCCCTCCCACGCATATCCGATATGGTCAATCAGATTGCACAGTACCGGGTCTTCTCGGCAGTGGACCTGAAATCTGCCTACCACCAGCTCCCCATCCGTAAGGCGGACCGCCAATACACCGCGTTTGAAGCAGACGGCCGCCTTTACCACTTCCTTAGGGTTCCTTTCGGCGTCACTAATGGGGTCTCGGTCTTCCAACGGGAGATGGACCGAATGGTTGACCGGTACGGACTGCGGGCCACTTTCCCGTACCTAGATAACGTCACCATCAGCGGCCAGGATCAGCAGGACCACGACGCTAACCTTCTCAAATTCCTCCACACCGCCAAACTCCTCAACCTAACCTACAACAGGAAGAAGTGCGTGTTCAGCACGAACCGATCAGCCATCCTCGGCTATGTGGTCCAGAACGGAGTTCTCGGGCCTGACCCCGATCGCATGCGCCCCCTCATGGAACTCCCCCTTCCCCACTGCCCCAAGGCCCTCAAACAATGCCTGGGGTTCTTCTCGTACTATGCCCAGTGGGTCCCTAACTACGCGGACAAGGCCCGCCCACTCATTCAATCCACAGTTTTCCCCCTGACGGCCGAGGCTCACCAGGCCTTCAACCGTATCAAGGCCGACATCGCCAAGGCCGCGATGCACGCGGTCGATGAGACGCTCCCCTTCCAAGTCGAGAGCGATGCATCAGACGTCGCTCTGGCCGCCACCCTCAACCAAGCAGGCAGGCCCGTGGCATTCTTTTCCCGCACCCTCCATGCCTCCGAAATCCGGCACTCCTCTGTCAAAAAGGAGGCCCAAGCCATCGTGGAAGCTGTGCGGCATTGGAGGCATTACCTGGCCGGCAGGAGATTCACTCTCCTCACTGGCCAACGATCGGTTGCGTTCATGTTTAACAACACGCAGCGGGGTGAGATCAAAAATGATAAGATCTTGAGGTGGAGGATCGAGCTCTCCACCTATAATTACGAGATTTTGTATCGCCCCGGTAAGCTCAACGAGCCCCCCAATGCCCTGTCCCGAGGTACATGTGCCAGCCACACATCTCTGCTTAATAAAGCCCCGATTACTCTCTACTCTCGTCTCCTCGTAATTGACAGGGCTTCCCTCCCTTTGCCCCCTCTTTGTCTTTCCCTGTCAGCCTCTCTGTATTTCTGCTTTCTAACCGTCTCCCTCTTTCTCCCGCTGCCTACCTGTCGTGTTTGTCTGCACATCTGCCACCTTCCCCCTTCATCTCTGTCCCTCTCTTCATACCCCCCCCCAGGTCGCATCTATCTCGATCTCCAGGGCCCTGTGTTGGGACAGCACAATGCTTCAGGTTGTCCCGCAGGCTGGAGAAGGGGCTGAATGAATGAAATGAAAATGAAAATGGCTTATCGTCACGGGTAGGCTTCAAACGAAGCGTTACTGTGAAAAGCCCCTAGTCACCACATTCCGGCGCCTGCTCGGGGAGGCCGGAACGGGAATTGAACCGTGCTGCTGGCCTGCCTTGGTCTGCTTTCAAAGCCAGCGATTCAGCCCTGTGCTAAACAGCCCCTTGGAATGGCCTCCACCTGTTCCTGGTGTTTGGGGATTCCACTCACTAGATCCTTGGCACTTGAATCATCCAGCGGATTTTGGGAGTGCAGGCTTTTTGAGAAAAGAACCAATCAGCGAGGTCCGTCCATTCCGTCGGGCGACTCCCATAAATCGACAGCCTCAACTCTGCAAACTGATTGGATGCGTCATCGAGCGAATCCGCAAATTCCTGGGGCAAAAGAAACAATTCAAATCGCACAGGTAGTCGCTCAGCCAACACGGGGAGATATCTGTACACTGACTGGTGTCTCTCAGTCCCCTCTCTCTCTCAGGGAGATATCTGTACACTGACTGGTGTCTCTCAGTCCCCTCTCTCTCTCAGGGAGATATCTGTACACTGACTGGTGTCTCTCAGTCCCCTCTCTCTCTCAGGGAGATATCTGTACACTGACTGGTGTCCCTCAGTCCTCTCTCTCTCAGGGAGATATCTGTACACTGACTGGTGTCTCTCAGTCCCCTCTCTCTCTCAGGGAGATATCTGTACACTGACTGGTGTCTCTCAGTCCCCTCTCTCTCTCAGGCAGATATCTGTACACTGACTGGTGTCTCTCAGTCCCCTCTCACTCTCAGGGAGATATCTGTACACTGACTGGTGTCTCTCAGTCCCCTCTCTCTCTCAGGGAGATATCTGTACACTGACTGGTGTCTCTCAGTCCTCTCTCTCTCAGGGAGATATCTGTACACTGACTGGTGTCTCTCAGTCCCCTCTCTCTCTCAGGGGGATATCTGTACACTGACTGGTGTCTCTCAGTCCTCTCTCTCAGGGAGATATCTGTACACTGACTGGTGTCTCTCAGTCCCCTCTCTCTCAGGGAGATATCTGTACACTGACTGGTGTCTCTCAGTCCTCTCTCTCAGGGAGATATCTGTACACTGACTGGTGTCTCTCAGTCCCCTCTCTCTCAGGGAGATATCTGTACACTAACTGGTGTCTCTCAGTCCTCTCTATCTCAGGGAGATATCTGTACACTGACTGGTGTCTCTCAGTCCCCTCTCTCTCTCAGGGAGATATCTGTACACTGACTGGTGTCTCTCAGTCCTCTCTCTCTCTCAGGGAGATACCTGTACCCTGACTGGTGTCTCTCTGTCCCCTCTCTCTCAGGGAGATATCTGTACACTAACTGGTGTTTCTCAGTCCTCTCTCTCTCAGGGAGATATCTGTACACTGACTGGTGTCTCTCAGTCCCCTCTCACTCTCAGGGAGATATCTGTACACTGACTGGTGTCTCTCAGTCCCCTCTCTCTCAGGGAGATATCAGTACACTGACTGGTGTCTCTCAATCCCCTCTCACTCTCAGGGAGATATCTGTACACTGACTGGTGTTTCTCAATCCCCTCTCTCTCAGTGAGATATCTGTACACTGACTGGTGTCTCTCAGTCCCCTCTCACTCTCAGGGAGATATCTGTACACTGACTGGTGTCTCTCAGTCTCTCTCAGGGTGATATCTGCACACTGACTGGTGTCTCTCAGTCCTCTCTCTCTCAGGAGATATCTGTACACTGACTGGTGTCTCTCAGTCCCCTCTCTCTCTCAGGGAGATATCTGTACACTGACTGGTGTCTCTCAGTCCCCTCTCTCTCAGGGAGATATCTGTACACTGACTGGTGTCTCTCAGTACCCTCTCTCTCAGAGATATCTGTACACTGACTGGTGTCTCTCAGTCCCCCCTCTCTCTCTCAGGGAGATATCTGTACACTGACTGGTGTCTCTCAGTCCCCTCTCTCTCAGGGAGATATCTGTACACTGACTGGTGTCTCTCAGTACCCTCTCTCTCAGAGATATCTGTACACTGACTGGTGTCTCTCAGTCCCCCCTCTCTCTCTCAGGGAGATATCTGTACACTGACTGGTGTCTCTCTGTCCCCTCTCTCTCAGGAAGATATCTGTACACTGACTGGTGTCTCTCAGTCCCCTCTCTCTCAGGGAGATATCTGTACACTGACTGGTGTCTCTCAGTCCCCTCTCTCTCAGGGAGCTACCTGTACACTGACTGGTGTCTCTCAGTACCCTCTCTCTCTCAGGGAGATATCTGCACACTGACTGCTGTCTCTCAGTCCCCTCTCTCTCTCAGGGAGATATCTGTACACTGACTGGTGTCTCTCTGTCCTCTCTCTCTCAGGGAGATATCTGTACACTGACTGGTGTCTCTCCGTCCCTCTCTCAGGGGGATATCTATACACTGACTGGTGTCTCTCAGTCCCCTCTCTCTCAGGGAGATATCTGTACACTGACTGGTGTCTCTCAGTGCCCTCTCTCTCAGAGGTATCTGTACACTGACTGGTGTCTCTCAGTACCCTCTCTCTCAGGGAGATATCTGTACACTGACTGCTGTCTCACAGTCCCCTCTCTCTCTCAGGGGGATATCTGTACACTGACTGGTGTCTCCCAGTCCCCTCTCTCTCTCAGGGAGATATCAGTACACTGACTTGTGTCTCTCAGTCCCCTCTCTCTCTCAGGGAGATATCTGTACATTGACTGGTGTATCTCAGTCCCCTGTCTCTCTCAGGGAGATATCTGTACACTGACTGGAGTATCTCAGTCACTCTCAGGGAGATATCTGTACACTGACTGATGTCTCTCTGTCCCCTCTCTCTCTCTCAGGGAGCTATCTGTACACTGACTAGTGTCTCTCAGTCCCCTCTCTCTCTCAGGCAGATATCTGTACACTGACTGGAGTATCTCAGTCACTCTTAGGGAGATATCTGTACACTGACTGGTGTCTCTCTGTCCCCTCTCTCTCTCAGGGAGATATCTGTACACTGACTGGTGTCTCTCAGTCCCCTCTCTCTCTCAGGGACATATCTGTACACTGACTGGTGTCTCTCAGTCCCCCCTCTCTCTCAGGGAGATATCTGTACACTGACTAGTGTCTCTCAGTCCCCTCTCTCTCTCAGGCAGATATCTGTACACTGACTGGAGTATCTCAGTCACTCTCAGGGAGATATCTGTACACTGACTGGTGTCTCTCAGTCCCCTCTCTCTCAGGGAGCTATCTGTACACTGACTGTTGTCTCTCTGTCCCTTCTCTCTCTCAGGGAGCTATCTGTACACTGACTGCTGTCTCTCAGTCCCCTCTCTCTCTCAGGGACATATCTGTACACTGACTGGTGTCTCTCAGTCCCCCCTCTCTCTCAGGGAGATATCTGTACACTGACTGGTGTCTCTCAGTCCCCTCTCTCTCAGGGAGATATCTGTACACTGACTGGTGTCTCTCAGTACCCTCTCTCTCAGGGAGATATCTGTACATTGACTGGTGTCTCTCAGTCCCCTCTCTCTCTCAGGGAGATATCTGTACACTGACTGGTGTCTCTCAGGCCCCTCTCTCTCAGGGAGATATCTGTACACTGACTGGTGTCTCTCAGTCCCCTCTCTCTCAGGGAGATATCTGTACACTGACTGGTGTCTCTCAGTACCCTCTCTCTCAGGGAGATATCTGTACACTGACTGGTGTCTCTCAGTCCCCTCTCGCTCTCAGGGAGATATCTGTACACTGACTGGTGTCTCTCAGTCCCCTCTCTCTCTCAGGGAGATATCTGTACACTGACTGATGTCACTCTGTCCTCTCTCTCTCTCTCAGGGAGATATCTGTACACTGACTGGTGTCTCTCAGGCCCCTCCCTCTCAGGGAGATATCTGTACACTGACTGGTGTCTCTCAGTCCCCTCTCTCTCTCAGGGAGATATCTGTACACTGACTGGTGTCTCTCAGGCCCCTCTCTCTCAGGGAGATATCTGTACACTGACTGGTGTCTCTCAGTCCTCTCTCTCTCTCAGGGAGATACCTGTACCCTGACTGGTGTCTCTCAGTACCCTCTCTCTCAGGGAGATATCTGGACATTGACTGCTATCTCTCAGTCATCTCTCTCTCAGGCAGATATCTGTACACTGACTGGTGTCGCTCAGTCCCCCCTCTCTCTCAGGGAGATATCTGTACACTGACTGGTTTCTCTCAGTCCCCTCTCTCTCAGGGAGATATCTGAACACTGACTGGGGTCTCTCAGTCCCCTCTCTCTCTCTCAGGGAGATATCTGTACACTGACTGGTGTCTCTCAGTCCCCTCTCTCTCAGGGTGATATCTGTACACTGACTGGTGTCTCTCAATCCCCTCTCTCTCTCAGGGAGATATCTGTACACTGACTGGTGTCTCTCAATCCCCTCTCTCTCAGGGAGATATCTGTACACTGACTGCTGTCTCTCAGTCCCCTCTCTCTCTCGGGGAGCTATCTGTACACTGACTGGTGTTTCTCTGTCCCCCCTCTCTCTCAGGGAGCTATCTGTACACTGACTGCTGTCTCTCAGTCCCCTCTCGCTCACAGGGAGATATCTGTACACTGACTGGTGTCTCTCAGTCCCCTCTCTCTCTCAGGGAGATATCTGTACACTGACTGGTGTCTCTCTGTCCCCGCTCTCTCTCAGGGAGATATCTGTACATTGACTGGTGTCTCTCAGTCCCCTCTCTCTCTCAGGGAGATATCTGTACACTGACTGATGTCTCTCAATCCCCTCTCTCTCTCAGGGAGATATCTGTACACTGACTGGTGTCTCTCAATCCCCTGTCTCTCTCAGGGAGCTATCTGTACACTGACTAGTGTCTCTCAGTCCCCCCTCTCTCTCAGGCAGATATCTGTACACTGACTGGTGTCTCTCAGTCCCCTCTCTCTCAGGGTGATATCTGTACACTGACTGGTGTCTCTCAATCCCCTGTCTCTCTCAGGGAGCTATCTGTACACTGACTGGTGTCTCTCAGTACCCTCTCTCTCAGAGATATCTGGTCACTGACTTGTGTCTCTCAGCACCCTCTCTCTCTCAGAGATATCTGTACACTGACTGCTGTCTCTCAGTCCCCTATCTCTCTCAGGGAGCTATCTGTACACTGACTGTTGTCTCTCTGTCCCTTCTCTCTCTCAGGGAGCTATCTGTACACTGACTGATGTATCTCAGTCCCCTCTCTCTCAGGCAGATATCTGTACAGTGACTGCTGTCTCTCAGTCCCCTCTCTCTCTCAGGGACATATCTGTACACTGACTGGTGTCTCTCAGTCCCCCCTCTCTCTCAGGGAGATATCGGTACACTGACTGCTGTCTCTCAGTCCCCTCTCTCTCTGAGGGAGCTATCTGTACACTGACTGGTGTCTCTCAGTACCCTCTCTCTCAGGGAGATATCTGTACATTGACTGGTGTCTCTCAGTCCCCTCTCTCTCTCAGGGAGCTATCTGTACACTGACTGGTGTCTCTCAGTCCCCTCTCTCTCTCAGGGAGATATCTGTACACTGACTGGTGTCTCTCAGTCCCCTCTCTCTCAGGGAGATATCTGTACACTGACTGGTGTCTCTCAGTCCCCTCTCTCTCTGAGGGAGCTATCTGTACACTGACTGGTGTCTCTCAGTCCTCTCTCTCTCTCAGGGAGATACCTGTACCCTGACTGGTGTCTCTCAGTACCCTCTCTCTCAGGGAGATATCTGGACATTGACTGCTGTCTCTCAGTCCTCTCTCTCTCAGGGAGATATCTGTACACTGACTGGTGTCGCTCAGTCCCCCCTCTCTCTCAGGGAGATATCTGTACACTGACTGGTGTCTCTCAGTCCCCTCTCTCTCAGGGAGATATCTGTACACTGACTGGTGTCTCTCAGTCCTCTCTCTCTCAGGGAGATATCTGCACACTGACTGGTGTCTCTCAGTTCCCTCTCTCTCTCAGGGAGATACCTGTACACTGACTGGTGTCTCTCAATCCCCTCTCTCTCAGGGAGATATCTGTACACTGACTGGTGTCTCTCAGTCCCCTTTCTCTCTCAGGGAGCTATCTGTACACTGACTGGTGTCTCTCTGTCCCCCCTCTCTCTCAGGGAGCTATCCGTACACTGACTGCTGTCTCTCAGTCCCCTCTCGCTCACAGGGAGATATCTGTACACTGACTGGTGTCTCTCAGTCCCCTCTCTCTCTCAGGGAGATATCTGTACACTGACTGGTGTCTCTCAGTCCCCTCTCACTCTCAGGGAGATATCTGTAAACTGACTGGTGTCTCTCAGTCCTCCCTCTCTCTCAGGGAGATATCTGTACACTGACTGGTGTCTCTCAGTCCCCTCTCAGGGAGATATCTGGACACTGACTGGTGTCTCTCAGTCCCCTCTCTCTCTCAGGGAGATATCTGTACACTGACTGGTGTCTCTCAGTCCCCTCTCTCTCTCAGAGAGCTATCTGTACACTGACTGGTGTCTCTCTGTCCCCCCTCTCTCTCAGGGAGCTATCTGTACACTGACTGCTGTCTCTCAGTCCCCTCTCTCTCTCAGGGAGATATCTGTACACTGACTGCTGTCTCACAGTCCCCTCTCGCTCACAGGGAGATATCTGTACACTGACTGGTGTCTCTCAGTCCCCTTTCTCTCTCAGGGAGATATCTGTACACTGACTGGTGTCTCTCAGTCCCCTCTCTCTCAGGGAGATATCTGTACACTGACTGGTGTCTCTCAGTCCCCTCTCTCAGGGAGATATCTGTACACTGACTGGTGTCTCTCAGTCCTCTCTCTCTCTCAGGGAGATATCTGTACACTGACTGATGTCTCTCAGTCCTCTCTCTCTCTCAGGGAGATATCTGTACACTGACTGGTGTCTCTCAGTCCTCCCTCTCTCTCAGGGAGATATCTGTACACTGACTGCTGTCTCTCAGTCCCCTCTCTCTCAGGGAGATATCTGTACACTGACTGGTGTCTCTCAGTCCCCTTTCTCTCTCAGGGAGACATCTGTACACTGACTGGTGTCTCTCAGTCCTCCCTCTCTCTCAGGGAGATATCTGTACACTGACTGCTGTCTCTCAGTCCTCCCTCTCTCTCAGGGAGATATCTGTACACTGACTTGTGTCTCTCAGTCCCTCTCTCTCAGGGAGATATCTGTACACTGACTGGTGTCTCTCAGTCCCCTCTCTCTCTCAGGGATATATCTGTACACTGACTGGTGTTTCTCAGTCCCCTCTCTCTCAGGGAGATATCTGTACACTGACTGGTGTTTCTCAGTCCCCTCTCTCTCAGGGAGATATCTGTACACTGACTGGTGTTTCTCAGTCCCCTCTCTCTCTCAGGGATATATCTGTACACTGACTGGTGTTTCTCAGTCCCCTCTCTCTCAGGGAGATATCTGTACACTGACTGGTGTTTCTCAGTCCCCTCTCTCTCAGGGAGATATCTGTACACTGACTGGTGTTTCTCAGTCCCCTCTCTCTCAGGGAGATATCTGTACACTGACTGGTGTCTCTCAGTCCCCTTTCTCTCTCAGGGAGATATCTGTACACTGACTGGTGTCTCTCAGTCCCCTCTCTCTCAGGGAGATATCTGTACACTGACTGGTGTCCCTCAGTCCTCTCTCTCTCAGGGAGATATCTGTACACTGACTGGTGTCTCTCAGTCCCCTCTCTCTCTCAGGGAGATATCTGTACACTGACTGGTGTCTCTCAGTCCCCTCTCTCTCAGGGAGATATCTGTACACTGACTGGTGTCTCTCAGTCCCCTCACTCTCAGGGAGATACCTGTACACTGACTGGTGTCTCTCAGTCCCCTCTCTCTCAGGGAGATATCTGTACACTGACTGGTGTCTCTCAATCCCTCTCTCACTGAGATATTTGCACACTCACTCCGATCTCCTTGTTCACTGGGCGAATATAGATGCTCTTTAGTGCTGCGAACGCAGTCTGGAAATCTTCTGCGTCTTCGATGAGAGGGAAAATTTCCGGGCTTACCCTCGAGTGCAGGACCTGTAGTTTCTGGTCTTCTGTGACCCGGCCGGGGGCCGTTCTGAGGTAGGCTTCGAAACAAGTCTGCAGGGTTTGAAAACTGCTGCTGAGTTCACTGCGTTGGGGCTGATCCTCTGGCATTCCGGGATGATCCTGAGCTCCATAGTCCTTTAAGCACGCTTAATAAATTGTAGCGCACAAAGACTCACGAGAGACGAATAGAGATGATGTCGATGAGGCTTTATTAAGCGTGACTTGTTCCCCGCAGTTCAGTAACAGACTGGCCTGCGGGGGAGAACTCCTGGTTCTTATACTCCGCCTTCAGGGCGGAGCTAGAGGTCAACAGCCAACCAGAACCCGGGATCTGTCAGCCAATGACATCACGGCTTCACAGTCCCACATGACCCCGAATGCATACTACCACATTCACCCCTTGTCAAAAATGAACCCGGCGGGGTGATGCTTCGCATGGTGGTAAGGGTTCACAAGGCTGGTCCTGGGAGGAAAAACTTTTGCATGTCATCACAGTATGTACAGGGTTTTTTTTTGTTTTGCACTATTTACAGTGGTCGTAAGGGGGAAAAGAAAAAAAAGTTCTCGTTAAAGTCCACAACATTGTAGTGTTACACCGATGCCACGAGTCGGTCGGGCGGTCTGGTCGTCCGTGTCGATCGCCTCGGCCCCGGTGGTGGTGGTGGTGCTTGTTCCGGTGTTGTCGTCTCCGGGAGCCTTACGGTTTCAGCTTGGGCTTTATTCTTGGTCGGGCCTGAGGGGAGGGGAACCGATCCTCCTGGGAAGGGGGCGGTCGCGGGGTGCGGCGGTGGCAGGAAGGGGGGGGGTTGGGTGAATGGTGTCGGGGGGGTGTGCGTGTTGCCGGCGGGCGCCAGATCCCGCAGGGAGACCGTGTCCTGTCGGCCGTCGGGGTACTCCACGTAAGCGTACTGCGGGTTCGCGTGGAGGAGGCGAACCCTTTCGACCAACGGGTCCGACTTGTGTGCCCGCACATGTTTTCGGAGCAAGATGGGTCCTGGGGCCGCCAGCCAGGTCGGCAGCGACGTTCCAGAGGAGGACTTCCTGGGGAAGACAAGGAGGCGCTCATGAGGTGTTTGGTTAGTGCTAGTACACAGTAGCGACCGGATGGAGTGGAGAGCGTCCAGGAGGACTTCCTGCCACCGTGAAACTGGGAGATCCCTGGACCGTAGGGCCAGTAGGACGGTCTTCCAGACCGTGCCGTTCTCCCTCTCTCCTTGCCCGTTCCCCCGGGGGTTGTAGCTGGTCGTCCTGCTCGAGGCTACACCCTTGCTGAGCAGGAACTGGCGCAGCTCGTCACTCATGAAAGAGGACCCCCTGTCGCTGTGAACGTATGTGGGGCAACCAAACAGTGTGAAGATGCTGTTCAGGGCTTTAATGACTGTGGCCGCGGTCATGTCAGAACAGGGAATGGCAAAGGGGAAATGGGAGTACTCGTCCACTACATTCAGGAAGTTTGTGTTGCGGTCGGTGGAGGGGAGGGGCCCTTTGAAATCGAGACTGAGGCGTTCAAAGGGACGGGAAGCCTTGATCAGGTGCGCACCATCCGGCCTGAAAAAGTGCGGTTTGCACTCTGCGCAGATGTGGCAGTTCCTCGTGACTGTACGGACCTCCTCTAAAGAGTATGGGAGATTGCGGGACTTGATAAAGTGGTAAAACCGAGTGACCCCCGGGTGGCAGAGGTCCTCGTGGAGGGTTTGGAGGCGGTTAATTTGTGCGTTGGCACATGTGCCGCGGGATAGGGCATCGGACGGCTCGTTCAGCTTTCCGGGACAATACAAAATCTCATAGTTGAAGGTGGAGAGCTCGATCCTCCACCTTAAGATCTTGTCATTTTTAATTTTGCCCCGCTGTGCATTATCGAACATGAAGGCTACCGACCGTTGGTCAGTGAGGAGAGTGAATCTCCTGCCGGCCAGGTAATGCCTCCAATGTCGCACAGCTTCCACTATGGCTTGGGCTTCCTTTTCCACTGAGGAGTGGCGGATTTCTGAGGCGTGGAGGGTTCGGGAGAAGAAGGCCACGGGTCTGCCCGCTTGGTTAAGGGTGGCCGCTAGAGCTACGTCGGAGGCGTCGCTCTCGACCTGGAAGGGGAGGGACTCGTCGATGGCGCGCATCGTGGCCTTTGCGATATCCGCTTTGATGCGGCTGAAGGCCTGGCAAGCCTCTGTCGACAGAGGGAAGGTCGTGGTCTGTATTAGGGGGCGGGCCTTGTCTGCGTACTGGGGGACCCACTGGGCGTAATATGAAAAGAACCCCAGGCAGCGTTTTAGGGGTTTTGAGCAGTGAGGGAGGGGAAATTCCATGAGGGGGCGCATGCGTTCGGGGTCGGGGCCTATTATCCCATTGCGCACTACGTAGCCCAGGATGGCTAGCCGGTTTGTGCTAAAAACGCACTTGTCCTCGTTGTACGTGAGGTTCAAGGCTTTAGCTGTCTGGAGGAATTTTTGGAGGTTGGCGTCGTGGTCCTGCTGATCGTGGCCGCAGATGGTTACATTGTCGGGATACGGGAACGTGGCCCGCAACCCATGTTGATCAACCATTCGGTCCATCTCTCGTTGGAAGACCGAGACCCCGTTCGTGACGCCAAATGGGACCCTTAGGAAGTGGTATAGTCGCCCGTCTGCCTCGAAGGCTGTGTACTTGCGGTCACTTGGGCGGATGGGGAGCTGGTGGTAGGCGGACTTGAGGTCCACGGTGGAGAAGACCTTATATTGGGCAATCCGATTTACCATGTCGGATATGCGGGGGAGAGGGTACGCATCTAGTTGTGTGTACCTGTTGATGGTCTGGCTATAGTCTATGACCATCCTTTGCTTCTCCCCGGTCTTTACTGCTACCACCTGTGCTCTCCAGGGACTATTGCTGGCCTGGATTATGCCTTCCTTCAGTAGCCGCTGGGCTTCGGACCGAATGAATGTCCGGTCCTGGGCGCTGTACCGTCTGCTCCTAGTGGCGACGGGTTTGCAATCCAAGGTGAGGTTTGCAAACAAGGATGGGGGCTCAACCTTGAGGGTTGCGAGGCCGCAGATAGTGAGTGGGGGTATTGGGCCGCCGAATTGGAAGGTTAGGCTCTGCAGGTTGCACTGGAAATCTAATCCCAGTAATGTGGGCGCGCAGAGTTGGGGAAGGACGTAGAGCCTGTAGTTTTTAAACTCCCTCCCTTGCACCGTTAGGGTCACTATGCAGTAGCCTTTGATCTGTACGGAGTGGGATCCTGCAACTACGGAAATCTTTTGTGCGCTGGGACGGATGGTCAAAAAACAGCGTCTTACCGTGTCGGGGTGGATGAAGCTTTCTGTGCTCCCGGAGTCGATCAGGCATGGTGTCTCGTGTCCGTTGATCAGCACCGTTGTCGTCGTCTGGAGCGTCCGGGGCCGTGCTTGGTCCAGCGTCATTGAGGCCAGACGTGATCGTAGTGCTTGAGCGTCTTCCTCGAACCCCGTGGAGCCGTCGACACTGGGGTCCGTTGTTGCCGTCCAAGATGGCGGCGGGGGTGAACAAAATGGCCGCCCCCATGCATCGCACATGGCTGGGGGGTCACAAGATGGCGGCGGGGGTGGACAAAATGGCCGCCCCCATGCGTCGCACAGGTCTGGGGTGGTCCAAGATGGCGGCGCCCTTCCTCCCCTCGTGGTGGCCGGGACCCAAAATGGCGGCGCCTGCGGGTCGCACATGGGGCGCTGGGGGGGTTGGGGAGCGTTTGAAACGCGCAGGACTCCTTGTTCTCCGGGGACAGCGGTGGCCGGGACCCAAAATTGCTGCGCCTGCGGGTCGTACATAGGGCACTGGGGGGGTTGGGGAGCGTTAGAAACGCGCAGGACTGCTTCTTCTCCTGGGACAGCGGCGACCTCCCGGGACCGGCACACAGCTGCGAAATGGCCCTTTTTCCCGCAGCTCTTGCAAATCGCTGCGCGGGCCGGGCAGCGCTGCCGGGGGTGTTTCACCTGGCCGCAGAAATAGCAGCGGGCTCCCCCGGGACGACTTGGCGTCTGAACCGCGCAAGCCTGTGGGGTGGGGGGGGGTGGAGGGTTTGTCGCGACGGGGGTCCACAGAACCCAAGGGGCTGCCGCGCGGTCGGGGCCGTACGCGCGGGCGTTTCGCGCGGCTACATCCAGGGGGGCTGCAAGGGCCCGTGCCTCTGAGAGTCCCAGCGACTCTTTTTCTAAAAGTCTTTGGCGGATTTGGGGAGAGTTCATACCTGCGACAAAAGCATCGCGCATCAACATGTCCGTGTGTTCAATCGCGTTTACCGGCGGGCAGCTGCAGGCCCGTCCCAAAATTAGTAGCGCGGCGTAGAATTCATCTATCGATTCTCCTGGGCTTTGCCGTCTCGTTGCGAGTTGGTAGCGTGCGGAGATCTGGTTCACTGGGCGAACATAGATGCTCTTTAGTGCTGCGAACGCCGTCTGGTAATCCTCTGCATCTTCGATGAGAGGGAAAATTTCCGGGCTTACCCTCGAGCGCAGGACCTGTAGTTTCTGGTCTTCTGTGACCCGGCCGGGGGCCGTTCTGAGGTAGGCCTCGAAACAAGTCTGCAGGGTTTGAAAACTGCTGCTGAGTTCACTGCGTGGGGGCTGATCCTCTGGCATTCCGGGATGATCCTGAGCTCCATAGTCCTTTAAGCACGCTTAATAAATTGTAGCGCACAAAGACTCACGAGAGACAAATAGAGATGAAGTCGATGAGGCTTTATTAAGCGTGACTTGTACCCCGCAGTTCAGTAACAGACTGGCCTGTGGGGGAGAACTCCTGGTTCTTATACTCCGCCTTCAGGGCGGAGCTAGAGGTCAACAGCCAACCAGGACCCGGGATCTGTCAGCCAATGACATCACGGCTTCACAGTCCCACATGACCCCTAATGCATACTACCACATACACTGACTGGTGTTTCTCAGTCCTCTCTCTCTCCCAGGGAGATATCTGTACACTGACTGGTGTCTCTCAGACTCTCTCTCTCAGGGGGATATCTGTACACTGACTGGTGTCTCTCAGTCCCCTCTCTCTCTCAGGGAGATATCTGTAAACTGACTGGTGTCTCTCAATCCCCTCTCTCTCTCAGGGAGATATCTGTACACTGACTGGTGTCTCTCAGTCCCCTCTCTCTCTCAGGGAGATATCTGTACACTGACTGGTGTCTCTCAATCCCTCTCTCACTGAGATATTTGCACACTCACTCCGATCTCCTTACCTTGACCAAATCTGCAAAGTATTCGCCTTTGATAAAGTTGTTTGTTTTAAGGTACAATGCACGAAGCTCATTGGCTCCAACTGGATTGTATTTGTCATTGAACCTGTCAAATCTCTGAAAGGTTTCCCGGTCCTGGAATTAGAAAGTCAGAACTGAGTCAGTCAGAATATATTTGCGATCCATTGAATTTACTGTCTTGACCTCAGGCGAGTTTTGATCAACAGCACTAGGCCAGATTGGAGCCTGGGCCTTTCCTGCTCTGTCCACACCTCGCTCTCAGAATGCTCTCAGAATCACAGCGGGTATGATCAGGCTCACTCAGCACTAGGCCGGATTGCAGCCTGGGCCTTTCCTGGTATGTGTGTGTGTGTGTCTATACGTGGCTTTCAGTAGCATACCAGGTGTGATCAGAGTAACTCAGAACTAGGCCGGGATTGAAACCTGTGCCTTATACCAGCTGTGTTCAGGCAAACTCAGCTCTATAGGCCTGGAATTGAGCCTGGGCCTTTCTTGCTCTATGTGAGGCTCTCAGTACCCTACACCGGGTGTGATCAGATTAACCACTGGGCCTGGATTGGAACCTGAGCCTTTCCTGCTCTCTGTGAACCTCTCAGTACCCTACACAGGGTGTGATTAGGCTAACTCAGCCGTCTAGGCCTGGATTGGAGCTGGGGCCTTTCCTGCTCTCTGTGAGGCTCTCAGTACCCTAAACCGGGTATGATCAGGCAAACTCAGCCGTATAGGCCTGGATTGGAGCCTGAGCCTTTCCTAATCTATGTGAAGCTCCCAGTACCCTAAACCGTGTGTGATCAGGCTAACTCAGCTGTATAGGCCTGGATTGGAGCCTGAGCCTTTCCTGCTCTATGTGAAGCTCTCAGTACCCTACACCGGGTGTGATCAGACTAACCACTGGGCCTGGATTGGAGCCTGAGCCTTTCCTGCTCTATGTGAAGCTCTCAGTACCCTACACTGGGTGTGGTCAGGCTAACTCAGCTGTATAGGCCTGGATTGGAGCTCGGGCCTTTCCTGCTCTATGTGAAGCTATCAGTACCCTACACCGGGTGTGATCAGGCTAACTCAGCTGTATAGGCCTGGATTGGAGCCGGGCCCTTCGTGGTCTGTGTGAGGCACTCAGTATCCTAGACCGGGTATAATCAGGCAAACTCAGCCGTGTCGGCCTGGATTGGAGCCTGGGCCTTTCTTGCTCTGTGAGAAGCACTGAGTACCCTATACCGGGTGTGATCAGGCTAACTCAGCAGTATAGGCCTGGATTGGAGCCATGGCCTTTACTATGTGGCTCAGAGTACCCTACACCGGGTGTGGTCAGGCTAACTCAGCGGTATAGGCCTGGATTGGAGCCTGGGCCTTTCCTGTTCTATGTGAAGCTCTGAGTACCCTACACCAGGTGTGGTCAGGCTAACTCAGCTGTATAGGCCTGGATTAGAGCCTGAGCCTTTCCTGCTCTATGTGAAGCTCTGAGTACCCTATACTGGGTGTGATCAGGCTAACAGCTGTATAGGCCTTGATTGGAGCCGGGGCCTTTCTTGCTCTGTGGGAAGCTCTGAGTACCCTACAACGGGTGTGATCAGAGTAACCACTGGGCCTGGATTGGAGCCTGGGCCTTTCCTGCTCTATGTGAAGCTCTGAGTACCCTACAACGGGTGTGATCAGGCTAACTCAGATGTATAGGCCTGGATTGGAGCAGGGGCCTTTCTTGCTCTGTGTGAAGCTCTGAGTACCCTACACCGGGTGTGGTCAGGCTAATTTAGCAGTATAGGCCTGGATTGGAGCCTGGGACTTTCCTGTTCTATGTGGCTCAGAGTACCCTACACTGGGTGTGATCAGGCTAACTCAGCAGTATAGGCCTGGATTGGAGCCTGGGACTTTCCTGTTCTATGTGGCTCAGAGTACCCTACACTGGGTGTGATCAGGCTAACTCAGCTGTATAGGCCTGGATTGGAGCCTGGGACTTTCCTGTTCTATGTGGCTCAGAGTACCCTACACCAGGTGTGATCAGGCTAACTCAGCAGTATAGGCCTGGATTGGAGCCTGGGACTTTCCTGTTCTATGTGGCTCAGAGTACCCTACACCGGGTGCGATCAGGCTAACTCAGCAGTATAGGCCTGGATTGGAGCCTGAGCCTTTCCTGGTCTATGTGAAGCTCTGAGTACCCTACACCGGGTGTGATCAGACTAACTCAGCACTGGGCCGGGATTGAAGCCTGGGTCTCTCCTGACTCTAGTCCGGCCATCGATATTTCACCACCGGCAGCATGGGCCACACTTACTGCGCGCATATTGAGAGCGTCGATGTCCAGGTTTTCTGGAGTCAGTTTGAGACACTGGAACAGCTCGCGGAGTGTGGTCTTCTTTCCACCGACCTCCTGCACCACCCGCTCTGCGTCCCTCTCGTACGTCTTGCAGATGAACTGCAGGAACCTCTTCTGGTTCATGCAGGCTGCTGCGTGGATGTGTGTGTCCACCTGTCACGTACGGAGAAGGAGCATCAGGAGTCAGGGAGTGTGAGGCAGAGGATGGGAGAGAGAGAGAGTCAGAGAGAGGGAGGGAGCGAGGTGGCGGGTGAAAGGGAGAGAGGGAGATGGAGAGAGCGGCCGAGAGAGGAAATAAAAGAGTGAGACAAAGACAGAATGAGAGAAAGAAAGTGAGGAAGGGAGGGGAACAAACAGGGTGAGGGAGAGAGAAATGCAGAGACAGAGAGCAAGAGTTAGAGAGAGAGCGGGGACAGAGAGGCAGGCAGAGAAAGAGATGCACAGAGCGAGAAAGAAACAGGGAGAGAGACAAGACACAGACAGACGCGGACAAAGAGACATTGAGGGAGATACCATGAGATACATTGAGCAAAACGTTGAAAGAGACCAGATAGAGATAGAGACAGAGAGAGACACAGAGAGACATAGAGAGAGAGACACAGAGAGAGGCACAGAGAGAGACATAGAGAGAGACACCGAGATAGACATAGAGAGAGAGACACAGAGAGGCACAGAGAGAGACACAGGGAGAGACACAGGGAGAGACATAGAGAGAGACACAGAGAGAGACACAGAGAGAGACATAGAGAGAGACACCGAGATAGACATAGAGAGAGAGGCACAGAGAGAGACACAGGGAGAGACACAGGGAGAGACACAGGGAGAGACATAGAGAGAGACACAGAGAGAGACAGAGAGAGAGACACAGGGAGAGACATAGAGAGAGACATAGAGAGAGGCACAGAGAGAGACAGAGAGAGAGACACAGGGAGAGACATAGAGAGAGAGACACAGAGAGAGGCACAGAGAGAGACATGGAGAGAGATGTAGAGAGAGACACAGAGAGAGACATAGAGAGAGACACAGAGAGAGACACAGGGAGAGACACAAAGAGAGACACAGGATAATTCACACATCCATTTGAGCTCCCTCCCGAGTTCCCTTTCACTTGGGGTCGCCGAGTGGAAGCTCCCTGACCCCAAACCTGACCCCCCCACCCCCCCCCTTTACTCGCCTTCCTTTGCCCCTGAGCGTTGACCCCCCTTCTCTGTGAGCTCACCTTGCCAACGTTGTAGAAGTCACTGTGAGAGGCAATCTGGAGGTCAACAAATTCCTTCTTCTCATTGACCAGGAGGTGGAGGTGGAACTTGGAGCTGAGAATCTTCAATCTCTGACTGCAATAGGTCTTGCTGCAAGGGGCAATTAGAGAGCGTATTAACAAGGAGAAGGTGAGGGAGGGCGGGAGAGAGGAAGGGAAGCGAGGGTGGGAGAGGAGAGAAGGAGGGGGAAAGAGGCAGCGGGGAGGGGAGGCACTTTCAATGTCTTGTTGGAGAAGGTCTCACTGAAATTGGGAAAGAATTTCAAACTGGTGAGGGTATTAAAGAGGCAGGAGAGGGAGAGTAAGAGTGAGAGGCAGAGGTGAGAGAGGGAGTGAGAGTGAAAGGGAGGTGAGAGTGAGGGCGTGGTGGGAGTGGGTGAGAGTGAGGGGGAGAGAGAGGGAGAGAGTGAGGGTGAGAGAGAGGGTGAGAGAGAGGGAGAGAGAGAGGGTGAGAGAGAGGGTGAGAGAGAGAGAGAGAGAGGGAGAGAGAGAGAGGGTGAGAGAAAGAGGGTGAGAGAGAGGGAGAGAGAGAGGGAGAGAGAGAGGGTGGGAGAGAGGGAGAGAGGGAGAGAGAGACAGAGAGTGAGTGAGTGAGAGCGTGAGTGAGGGAGAGAGAGAGGGTGAGAGAGTGAGAGAGAGAGTGAGGGAGAGAGTGAGAGTGAGAGTGGGAGAGGAAGAGAAGAAGTGAGTGAGTAAGAGTGTGAGTGAGGGTGAGAGTGAGAGTGAGAGAGAGGTAAAGAGGGAGAGAGGGAGGGAGAGAGAGAGAGGGAGAGAGGGAGAGAGTGAGGGTGAGAGGGAGAGGGAGAGAGAGGGGGTGAGAGAGAGTGAGAGAGGAAGAGAGGAAGTGAGTGAGGGAGAGTGAGAATGAGAGAGAGGGAGAGAGTGAGTGAGAGTGAGAGTGAGAGAGAGGGAGAGAGTGAGGGTGAAAGTGAGAGTGAGAGTGAGAGCGAGGGTGAGAGAGAGGGTGAGAGTGAGAGAGAGGGAAAGAGGGAGAGAGAGAGAGGGAGAGAGTGAGCGTGAGAGTGAGAGAGAGGGAGAGAGGGAGAGTGAGGGTGAGAGTGAGTGAGAGAGAGGGTGAGAGAGAGGGAGAGGGAGAGAGGGAGAGTGAGAGTGAGAGTGAGAGTGAGGGTGAGAGAGAGGGAGAGTGAGAGGGAGAGAGTGATGGTGAGAGAGTGGGAGAGAGCGAGGGAGTGAGAGAGAGAGGATGAGAGAGGGAGAGAGGGAGGGCAGGAGGGAGAGAGGGAGGGAGAGAGAGGGAGAGAGGGAGGTAGAGAGTGAGGGAGAGAGAGAGGGTGAGAGAGAGGGTGAGAGTGAGGGAGAGAGAGAGAGAGAGAGGGAGTAAGTGAGTGGGCGAGTGAGGGTGAGCGTGAGAGAGAGGGAGAGGGAGCGTGAGAGAGGGGGGAGTGTGAGATTGAGAGGGAGAGAGTGTGGGAGAGAGAGAGAGAGATGTGGGAGTGGGTGAGAGTGAGGGAGGGAGAGGGAGAGGGGGAGAGGGAGAGGGGGAGAGAGAGAGGGAGAGTGAGGGTGCAAGTGAGAGTGAGAGAAAGGGAGAGAGAGAGGGAGAGAGGGAGAGTGAGGGTGCAAGTGAGAGTAAGAGAGAGGGAGAGAGAGAGGGTGCGAGTGAGAGAGGGAGAGAGGGAGAGAGAGAGGGAGAGAGTGAGAGAGAGGGAGAGTGGGAGAGAGAGGGGGTGAGAGTGAGAGAGATGGAGAGAGAGAGGGAGAGAGCGGGGGGGTGAGAGTGAGGGAGAGAGTGAGGGTGAGAGGGTGAGGGAGAGAGGAAAAGTGGGAGGGAGAGAGTGAGGGATAGAGAGGGATAGAGAGGGAGAGAGGGATGTAAAGAGTGAGGGAGAGGGTGAGATAGGGAGAGTGGGAGGGAGAGAGTGGGGGTGAGAGAGTGAGAGGGAGGTAGGGAGTGAGGGAGAGTGTGAGAGAGAGGGTGAGAGTGAGGGACAGAGAGAGAGAGTGGGAGTGAGTGAGTGGGCGAGTGAGGGTGAGAGAGCGGGAGAGTGAGGGTGAGAGAGAGGGGGTGTGAGAGGGAGAGAGAGGGAGGGAGAGAGTGAGGGTGAGAGAGAGGGGGAGTGTGAGATTGAGAGGGAGAATTAGAGGGAGAGAGGGAGAGTGTGAGAGGGAGAAAGAGTGGGAGAGAGTGAGTGAGGAGAGAGAGAGGGAGAGAGAGTGGGAGAGAGAGGGAGAGAGAGAGGGAGAGAGAGAGGTGGGAGTGGGTGAGAGTGAGGGTGAGAGAGGGAGAGAGAGAGGGTTTGAGAGAGTGAGGGAGAGTGAGGGAGAGAGAGGGAGAGAGTGACGGTGAGAGTGAGGGACATGTCATGATATCCACATCAGCATATCATGGTGCAATCACACACACACTGATGGACAGGCAGTTGGATTAACCAGCACACACATATCATCGCAGCCAATCACCAGTGAGAGCACACGCACTATAAAACAGGGAACACCACAGTTCCCGCTCATTCCACCAGGAGCTAGCTCAGGGCACAGAGCTCACAGCGTGCCACTCAGACAGAGACCATGTGCTGAGTGCCTCTCTAAGATAGTGCTAGGGCTGGGTCCACAGGTTAACTGGTGAAGTACGAACCACAGCCAGAGGTTAATAGTTATTATTGTACAGAACAATAAAACAGAGTTGTACCATCTACAACCGCGTTGGTTTGTTTGTGCATCGGAACACCCAACACGACATGATACCAGGACTGGAAACTCGCCAGCGACTGTGAGACCTACCTGCACCTCTTCAGAGATCCGATATCCTGCGCCATGGACACCATCAGCCCGCCGCAGCCGCTCCGAATCGCTGGAAATCTCGGCGTCAACTGGAAGCTGTTTAAACAGAGCTTCCAGCTCTTCCTAGAAGCCACAGACAGGGAGAATGCATCGGACACCAGGAAGATCGCCCTCCTCCTCTCCACGGCGGGGCAACACGCCATCCACATCTACAACTCCCTGGCATTCGCGGAAGGCGAGGACAAGACGAAGTACAAGACGGTCCTTCTAAAATTTGAGGAACATTTCAGCGTGGAAGTTAACAAGAGCTTCGAGAGGTATCTCTTCCAGCAGCGCCTGCAGGGTAAGGATGAGCCTTTCCAATCCTTTTTGACACACCTCCGTATTCTCGCGCAGTCCTGCAGCTATGAGGCCACCTCCGACTCAATGATTTGGGACCAGATAGTTTTTGGGGTCACCTCGGACACCCTACGCCAGCAGCTCCTCAAAATAAAGCGCCTCACCCTAGCGACTGCCATCGAGACCTGCGTCCTCCACGAAAACGCGACCAGCCGGTACTCCCAATTCCAGGCGGCCGAATCGGCACGGCAGGGGTCCTACGCGGCCGAGCGGGTCCAGTCGATCGAGTTCCTCCCGGCCCGCGGCCCGGACGAGGGCGACCATTTCTCGCGCTTTCCGAGGCCTCCCGCGCTTGTACGCGGCAAAAGAGGGGACGCAGAGGGACGTGACGCGCAGGCGCGCTCTACGCAGGACCGCACCACGCATGCGCAGTGGCGCAACGAATGCCATGACGTCACGACGTGCAGCAACTGTGGCTCCGCCCACTTAAAGCGGCAATGTCCGGCCAAAGCGCGACAATGCCTCTGCTGTGGCAGGATGGGTCACTACACTGCCTGCTGTCGAGCAGCTCAACCTGCCAACTCTCCGCAATTCCGCCAGCCTCGCAGGGACGTGCGGGCGATTCAGCCCCCATACACCGAGTCATACCCTGACGACGTGCAGACCGGAGATACCGACGACCGGGAACCCTTCCGCGTTGCGGTAATAGACAGGAACCGGATTTCCACAAGTTGGACCCATCAGCCGATGCCAGTGCACAGCATTAATCCGGGCGATGAATGGTGTGCCACCCTAACGGTCAACTGATCACCAATCACATTCCGTTTAGACACTGGTGCCTCCGCCAATCTCATCGCATGGTCAGCCTTCCAGACCTTGAAGGTTAAACCACCAATTCGGCCATCCCACTGTCAGCTGGTTGATTATAACGGAAATGTTATCCCGGCCATGGGGTCCTGCCAGCTCGAGGTTACACACAACTCACACAAAGCCACATTATCATTTGAAATCGTAGGATCCTCGAAGGACTCTCTGCTCGGCGCACAGGCGTGCAAGATCCTCCACCTCGTTCAGCGGGTACACACTCTGTCTCCAGAAGGCACGTCCGATTTCCCGGATGCAGACTTTAGGGCACAGCTCCACTCGCTCCTCGCCCACAACCAGGAGGTTTTGGAGGGCATGGGCACACTGCCCTACACTTACAGAATACGGCTCAAACTGGACGCCACCCCGGTCATTCACGCACCTCGTAGAGTCCCAGCACCACTCAAAGACCGCCTCAAGCAGCAGCTGCAGGACCTGCAGGACCAAGGAGTGCTTTCCCGGGTCACGGAGCCCACGCCATGGGTCAGCTCCATGGTGTGCGTTAAGAAGCCCTCCGGCGAGCTCCGGATCTGCATCGACCCGAAAGACCTGAACAATAACATCATGAGGGAACACTACCCCATACCCAAACGGGAAGAGATCACGAGCGAAATGGCCCAGGCTAAAATTTTTACCAAGCTTGATGCCTCAAAGGGCTTTTGGCAGATTCAGCTGGATAAGTCCAGCAGGAAGCTGTGCACTTTCAACACTCCCTTTGGCAGGTACTGCTACAATAGGATGCCGTTTGGCATCATCTCGGCCTCCGAGGTGTTCCATCGCATCATGGAGCAGATGATGGAGGGCATCGAAGGGGTGCGCGTCTACGTCGACGACGTTATCATCTGGTCCACCACACCACAGGAGCACATCAGTCGTCTCCAGCGCGTCTTTGCGCGGATACGAGATCAGGGCCTGCGCCTCAACCGAGCCAAGTGTTCTTTTGGCCAAACTGAGCTAAAGTTTCTGGGGGACCACATATCCCGGTCAGGGGTGCGGCCGGATGCCGACAAAGTGGCAGCTATCGCAGCCATGCCGCAGCCGGCAGACAAGAAGGCAGTGCTGCGCTTTCTCGGGATGGTCAACTTCCTGGGGAAGTTCATTCCCAACCTTGCCTCGCACACAACGGCTCTTCGCCACCTGGCGAAGAAGGCTACGGAGTTCCAGTGGCTGCCCGCACACCAGAAGGAATGGAAGGAGCTCAAGGTCAAGCTCACCACCGCCCCGGTATTGGCGTTCTTCGACACTGCTCGGGACACAAAGATCTCGACTGATGCCAGCCAGTCCGGCATTGGGGCGGGACTCCTGCAACGGGACGACACTGCATCATGGGCCCCGGTCGCCTCTGCCTCGGGCGCCATGACCCCCACAGAACAGCGCTATGCGCAGATCGAGAAGGAGTGCCTGGGTTTGTTGGCCAGCATCGGCAAGTTTCACGACTATATGGTCTTCCGCAGTTCACCGTGGAGACCGACCATCGCCCCCTGGTCGGCATCATTCAGAAGGACCTCAACGATATGACCCCTCGCCTCCAGCGCATTCTGCTCAAGCTCCGGAGGTACGACTTCCAACTTGTCTACACCCCGGGAAGGACCTCATCATCGCGGATGCCCTGTCCAGAGCAGTGAACACACCGCCCGAATCAGAGGGGTTTGTTTGTCAGGTCGACGCACAAGTAGCCTTCACATCGGCCAATCTGCCGGCTACTGGTGCCCGTCTGGCCCACATTCGCCGTGAGACTGCGGCTGACCCCCTTCTACAACGTGGGATGCGCCACATGACGGAAGGGTGGCTCAAGGGGCAGTGCCCACAATTCTACAATGTCCGGGACGACTTGGCGTCATTGATGGTGTCCTCCTGAAGTTGGACCGGATTGTGATCCCACACAGCATGCACCGGTTGTCCTCGAACAACTGCACGAAGGCCATCTCGGGGTTGAAAAGTGCAGGCGGAGGGCCCGAGAGGCTGTGTACTGGCCGGGCATCAGCGACGACCTCGCCAACATGGTGCTCAACTGCCCCTCCTGCCAAAGATTTCAGCCGGCGCAACCCCCTGAGACGCTTCAGCCCCATGAGGTGGTCACGTCCCCCTGGGCGAAGGTGGGTGTGGACCTCTTTCATGCGCTCGGCAGGGACTATGTCATTATAATTGGCTATTTTTCCAATTATCCGGAGGTCATACGCCTGCACGACACAACGTCATCAGCTGTCATCCGGGCATGCAAAGAAACCTTCGCTCGCCATGGCATTCCGCTCACCGTCATGTCTGACAACGGGCCCTGTTTTGCGAGCCAAGAATGGTCTTCCTTTGCCGCTTCATACGGCTTCACACACGTGACGTCCAGTCCCTTGCATCCCCAGTCGAATGGCAAAGTGGAAAAGGGCGTCCATATCTCAAGCGGCTCCTCTGCATGACTGCTGATGCCGGATCTGACTTCTGTTTAGTCCTGCTGGCCTATCGCTCGGCCCCACTGTCCACGGTCCTCTCGCCAGTCCAGCTGGTGATGGGCCGCACCCTCAGGACCACTGTGCCGTCCATTCATGTTCCTGACCCCGACCATGCTCCAGTATTGCGAAGGATGCGACAACAGCGTGCTCAGCAGAAGATGGCACATGACGCTCGGGCGACTGATCTTCCTGCCCTGGCGCCTGGTGACAACGTCTGCATCCACCTACCGGAGGGTGGCTGGTCGGCAACTGCCGAGGTTCTCCGCCACGTGGCTCCCCGCTCGTTCCTGGTTCGCATGCCTGATGGCTCCATTCGCCGGCGTAATCGGCGGGCCCTTCGGCTGCTTCCACGATCGCTATGTGATCATGCACCGGTGCCACGCCCTCCTGTTGTCCCTGATGTTGACTTCGTGGAGCTTCCTGCCACTCTGCCTATTCCTCTCTCGCCCGTGGCCAGGCCCATTCCTCAGCCGGTGGATCCTGACCCACCCTTGAGGCGGTAAACCCAAATTCCTCGTCCACCTAATAGGCTGGACTTATGAGCCTGTTTGCACATTGGACTCACTGAATTGTTTTGCAATACTGTTAACGTGTTTCTTTCTTGTTGTTCCAGGAGTTCTCTTTCGATATTTGATGATTGCTCTTGTTTTGTTATTGGTACAACCTCGTGGCTCTGTTGCACCTGACACCTTCCTCTGTATATAGTTTAGCCTCATGTACATGTTGTAAATATTGCACACACATATTCAGATGCACTCAGTACACATTTCTATTTATTAGCATGTAGGCACATATCCTTGTGAAAGGGGGGGATGTCATGATATCCACATCAGCATATCATGGTGCAATCACACACACACTGATGGACAGGCAGTTGGACCAACCAACACACACACAACATCGCAGCCAATCACCAGTGAGAGCACACGCACTATAAAACAGGGAACACCACAGTTCCTGCTCACTCTACCAGGAGCTAGCTCAGGGCACAGAGCTCACAGCGTGCCACTCAGACATAGACCATGTGCTGAGTGCCTCACTAAGATAGTGCTAGGGCTGGGTCCACAGGTTAGCTGGTGAAGTACGAACCACAGCTAGAGGTTAATAGTTATTATTGTACAGAATAATAAAACCGAGTTGTACCATCGACAACCGCGTTGGTTCGTTTGTGTATCGGAACACCCAACACAACAGGAGAGAGAGTGAGCGTGAGAGAGGTGGGAGAGAGGGGGAGAGAGAAAGAGAGGGAGAGAGTGAGGGGGAGAGTGAGGGGGAGAGAGGGACAGGCAGGGGAGGAGAGAGGTAAGAGTGAGGGAGAGAGAGGTGAGAGAAAGAAGTGAGAGAGAGGGGGAGAATGAGGGAGAGAGAGGGGGGGGTGGTGAGAGAGGGGAGTGAGAGAGGTGAGGGTGAGTGAAACGTTAGAGTGAGAGCAAGACAGATGGTGAGAGTGAGAGCAACAGAAGGAGGGAGGTGAGAGAGAGAGAGAGGTGTGAGAGAAAGGCTAGAGTAAAGGAGAGCGGTGAGAGCGAGAGGCAGGTGATGGAGTGGGGAGTGAGGGGGAGAGAGAGCGAGAGGTCGTGAGAGGGAGAGCACGAGAGATAGTGAGAGTGACAGCAACAGAAGGAGAGAGAGGGAGAGGTGCGAGTGAGGGAGAGACAGAGGTGAAAGTGGAGGGAGCGAGAGGAAGAACGAGATGGAGGGCAGAGGAGAAGGAGAGGGGAGAGAGAGGAACAGGGAGAGTGGGAAGATTCAGAATGGAAAGAAGAATGAGTGTGCTGAGGGAGAGCGGACGTGGGCGACTGAGGACAAAGATAGTGAGGAAGTTAAAATGTGGGCAGATGTGGAACTGTCCACTTTGGCAGGAAGAATAAAGAAGCTGACTGTCTGAATGGTGAGAGATTGCGGAGCTCGGAGGTACAGAGGGATCTGGGCGTCCGAGTGCACGAATCACAAGCGGCGAGTATGTAGGAACAGCGAGTGAGTAGGAAAGCTCATCGAATGTTCGAGTTTACGGTGAGAGGAACGGATTGTAAAAGTCGGGGGTTTATGCTGCAGTTGTACAGCACATTGGTGTGACCACATCTGGAGCATTGTGAACAGTCTCTTGTTTAAGGAAAGGTGTCAGTGTGTCAGATCCAGTTTGGAGAAAGTTTACCAGATTAACACCGGGAATGGGCGGGTTGTCCCACGAGGAAAGGTCGGAGAGGTCAGGTTTGTATCCGCTGGGATTTGGAAGAGTGGGAGGCGACTCGATCGAAACCTTTAGGATCCTGAGGGGTTGTTGACGGTGTTGTGTCGTGCACTCTGGGATAACACAGGCTGCAACTCGACGCAGCTTTGACCAAAAGATACTCCAGACTTTGAAGTAAGTTCAATGTGATTTATTGAACCATTAGCACAGTTCTCTATGGGTTCGACTCCCCTGCTAATCTTGCTGTAGTAACTCAGTCTAACTAACCAGTCTGCTCTAAGCCACGTGGTGGGTGTGATGCTTCCGATCTGCCCCTGTCCTTCTCTCTCAGTGTTGCCTGTGGAAAGAGACAGAGCTTGTGTGCCCTGTCCTTATATATGGGTTGTGTAGTGCCCCCTTGTGGTAGTGTCACCTCTGGGTGTCTTGACTGCCCATTGGTCGTGTCCTATTCTATGTGTTCATTAGCTGTATGTCTGCGTGTCATACGTATCTGGTGCTCCCTCTAGTGTTTACTTAGTCGTAGTGTATTTACATGAACCCCTTGTGTATTTACAGTGATGCATATCACCACTGACGGGGTGGGGGTGGAGAGGACGTTTCCTCTTGTGGGAGAGTCATGAACGAGGAGGGGGGTGGGGGGGGTGGTCACTTTAAATATAAGGGGGGGGCCCATTTCAGACGGAGTTGAGGAGAATTCTTTCCCCTCAGAGGGTGCCGAGTCTCTGGAATTCTCTTCCTCGAAAGGCAGCGGGAGCGGGAACCTCGGAATGTCGGGAAGGCCGAGCGAGATGGATTCCTGATTCGCGAAGGGGGGTGAAAGGGCATCGCGGGGTCGGCAGGAAGGTGGGGCGGAGGTCACAGTCAGGTCAGTCACGATCTTATTGAGTGGGGGGGGACAGGCCGGAGGGGCAGACTGGCCTCCTCCTGATTGCCAATGCGGACGTGAGTCTGAGGAGGTGCTTACAGAGGGCCGTTCGATATAATTCCCAGCAGAGTCTTCAGATCCTCCGTGTATTCCGAATGATCCGGATATCGGAGAGAGCCCGGCATGTACGGGTTCCCAGCGGAATCCAGCAGAGTGATGACGCCATCCCTCATCGCCAGGCTGTAGGGCAGATCCGCCGGGATGTCCTTCACAGACAGGGCCTGCAGCATGTCGTCAGGGTAACAGGTGAACTCTGAGAGGAGGCAGGAAGGAGCAGATCAGACTGTGTCTGGGACAACGGGAAACGGAAGTGTCGGCCATCCTGGAGCCTGCCCAGCCTCACACTTACCGGGAGCCCGGGTCCAATCATTTCACTTCTCACCATGAGAGAAACCCCTCAGTACTGACTCACTGACAGTGCAGCATTCCCTCAGTACTGACCCTCTGACAGTGCGGCACTCCCTCAGTACTGACCCTCTGACAGTGCAGCACTCCCTCAGTACTGACCCTCTGCCTGCTCAGCTCTCCCTCAGTACTGACCCTCTGACAGTGCAGCACTCCCTCAGTACTGACCCTCTGACAGTGCAGCATTCCCTCAGTACTGACCCCCTGACAGTGTAGCACTACCTCAGTACTGACACTCTGACAGTGCAGCACTCCCTCAGTACTGACCCTCTGACAGTGCAGCACTCCCTCAGTACTGACCCTCTGACAGTGCAGCATTCCCTCAGTACTGACCCCCTGACAGTGTAGCACTACCTCAGTACTGACACTCTGACAGTGCAGCACTCCCTCAGTACTGACCCTCTGACAGTGCAGCACTCCCTCAGTACTGTCCCTCTGACAGTGCAGCACTCCCTCAGTACTGACCCTCTGACAGTGCAGCTCTCCCTCTGTACTGACCCTCTGACAGTGCAGCACTCCCTCAGGACTGACCCTCTGACAGTGCAGCACTCCCTCAGTACTGACCCTCTGACAGTGCGGCACTCCCTCAGTACTGACCCTCTGACAGTGCGGCACTCCCTCAGTACTGACCCTCTGACAGTGCAGCACTCCCTCAGTACTGACTCTCTGACAGTGCAGCACTCCCTCAGTACTGACCCTCTGACAGTGCAGCTCTCCCTCAGTACTGACCCTCTGACAGTGCAGCACTCCCTCAGTACTGACCCTCTGACAGTGCAGCACTCCCTCAGTACTGACACTCTGACAGTTCAGCACTCCCTCAGTACTGACCCTCTGACAGTGCAGCACTCCCTCAGTACTGACACTCTGACAGTTCAGCACTCCCTCAGTACTGACCCTCTGACAGTGCAGCACTCCCTCAGTACTGACCCTCTGACAGTGCAGCACTCCCTCAGTACTGACCCTCTGACAGTGCAGCACTCACTCAGTACTGACCCTCTGACAGTGCAACACTCACTCAGAACTGACCCCCTGATAATGCAGCACTCCCCCAGCACTGACCCTCTGACAGTGCAGCACTCCCTCAGTACTGACCCTCTGACAGTGCAGCACTCCCTCAGTACTGACCCTCTGACAGTCAAGCACTCCCTCAGTACTGACCCTCTGACAGTGCAACACTCCCTCAGTACTGACCCTCTGACAGTGCAGCACTCCCTCAGTACTGACCCTCTGACAGTGCAGCACTCCCTCAGTACTGACCCTCTGACAGTGCAGCACTCCCTCAGTACTGACCCTCTGACAGTGCAGCACTCCCTCAGTACTGACCCTCTGACAGTGCAGCACTCCCTCAGTACTGACCCTCTGACAGTGCAGCACTCCCTCAGTACTGACCCTCTGACAGTGCAGCACTCCCTCAATACTGACCCTCTGACAGTGCAGCACACGCTCAGTACTGACCCTCTGACAGTGCAGCACTCCCTCAATACTGACCCTCTGAGAGTGCAGCACTCCCTCAGTACTGACCCTCTGACAGTGCGGCGCTCTCTCAGTACTGACCCTCTGACAGTGCAGCACTCCCTCAGTACTGGCCCTCTGACAGTGCGGCACTCCCTCAGTACTGACCCTCTGACAGTGCAGCACACCCTCAGTACTGACCCTCTGACAGTGCAGCACTCCCTCAATACTGACCCTCTGACAGTGCAGCACACGCTCAGTACTGACCCTCTGACAGTGCAGCACTCCCTCAATACTGACCCTCTGAGAGTGCAGCACTCCCTCAGTACTGACCCTCTGACAGTGCGGCGCTCTCTCAGTACTGACCCTCTGACAGTGCAGCACTCCCTCAGTACTGGCCCTCTGACAGTGCAGCACTCCCTCAGTACTGACCCTCTGACAGTCAAGCACTCCCTCAGTACTGACCCTCTGACAGTGCAGCACTCCCTCAGTACTGACCCTCTGACAGTGCAGCACTCCCTCAGTACTGACACTCTGACAGTGCAACACTCACTCAGAACTGACCCCCTGATAATGCAGCACTCCCTCAGCACTGACCCTCTGACAGTGCAGCACTCCCTCAGTGCTGACCCTCTGACAGTGAAGCACTACCTCAGTACTGACCCTCTGACAGTGCAGCACTTCCTCAGTGCTGACCCTCTGACAGTGCAGCACTCCCTCAGTACTGACCCTCTGACAGTGCAGCACTCTCTCAGTACTGACCCTCTGACAGTGCAGCACTCCCTCAGTGCTGACCCTGTGACAGTGCAGCTCTCCCTCAGTGCTGACTCTCTGACAGTGAAGCACTCCCTCAGTGCTGACCCTCTGACAGTGCAGCTCTCCCTCAGTACTGACCCTCTGACAGTGCAGCACTCCCTCAGTGCTGACCCTCTGACAGTGAAGCACTCCCTCAGTACTGACCCTCTGACAGTGCAGCACTTCCTCAGTGCTGACCCTCTGACAGTGCAGCTCTCCCTCAGTACTGACCCTCTGACAGTGCAGCACTCTCTCAGTACTGACCCTCAGACAGTGCAGCACTCCCTCAGTACTGACCCTCTGACAGTGCAGCACTCTCTCAGTACTGACCCTCAGACAGTGCAGCACTCCCTCAGTGCTGACCCGGTGACAGTGCAGCTCTCCCTCAGTGCTGACTCTCTGACAGTGAAGCACTCCCTCAGTACTGACCCTCTGTCAGTACAGCACGCCCTCAGTACTGACCATCTGACAGTGCAGCACTCCCTCAGTGCTGACCCTCTGACAGTGCAGCTCTCCCTCAGTACTGACTCTCTGACAGTGAAGCACTCCCTCAGTACTGACCCGCCGACAGTTCAGCTCACCCTCAGTACAGACACTCTGACAGTGCAGCACTCCCTCAGTACTGACCCTCTGACAGTGCAACACGGGTCTAGATACAGAGTAATGCTCCCTCTGCACTGTCCCTGTCAAACACTCCCAGGAGAGGTACAGCACGGAGTTAGATACAGAGTCAAGCTCCCTCCACACTGTCCCCATCAAACACTCCCAGGACAGGTACAGCACGGAGTTACATACGGAGTAAAGCTCCCTCTACACTGTCCCCATCAAACACTCCCAGGACAGGAACAGCACGGGGTTAGATACAGAGTAAAGCTCCCTCAACACTGTCCCCATTAAACACTCCCAGGACAGGTACAGCACGGGGTTAGATACAGAGTAAAGCTCCCTCAACACTGTCCCCATCAAACACTCCCAGGACAGGTACAACACGGGGTTAGATACAGAGTAAAGCTTCCTCTACACTGTCCCCATCAAACACTCCCAGGACAGGTACAGCACGGGGTTAGATACAGAGTAAAGCTCCCTCTACACTGTCCCCATCAAACACTCCCAGGACAGGTACAGCACGGGGTTAGATACAGAGTAAAGCTCCCTCTACACTGTCCACATCAAACACTCCCAGGACAGGTACAGCATGGGGTTAGATACAGAGTAAACCTCCCTCTACACTGTCCCCATCAAACACTCCCAGGACAGGTACAGCATGGGGTTAGATACAGAGTAAACCTCCCTCTACACTGTCCCCATCAAACACTCCCAGGACAGGTACAGCACGGGGTTAGATACAGAGTAAATCTCCCTCTTCACTGTCCCCATCAAACACTCCCAGGACAGGTACAGCACGGGCTTAGATACAGAGTAAAGCTCCCTCTGCACTGCCCCATCAAACACTCCCAGGACAGGTACAGCACGGGGTTAGACACAGAGTAAAGCTCCCTCTACACTGTCCCCATCAAACACTCCAAGGGCAGGTACAGCGTGGGGTTAGATACAGAGTAAAGCTCCCTCTACACTGTCCCCATCAAACACTCCCAGGACAGGTACAGCACGGGGTTAGATACAGAGTAAATCTCCCTCTTCACTGTCCCCATCAAACTCTCCCAAGACAGGTAAAGCACGGGGTTAGATACAGCGTAAAGCTCCCTCTACACTGTCCCCATCAAACACTCCCAGGAGAGGTACAGCACGGGGTTAGACACAGAGTAAAGCTCCCTCTACACTGTCCCCATCAAACACTCCCAGGGCAGGTACAGCGCGGGGTTAGATACAGAGTAAAGCTCCCTCTACACTGTCCCCATCAAACACTCCCAGGACAGGTACAGCGCGGGGTTAGATACAGAGTAAAACTCCCTCTACACTGTCCCCATCAAACACTCCCAGGACAGGTACAGCACGGGGTTAGATACAGAGTAAAGCTCCCTCTACACTGTCCCCATCAAACACTCCCAGGACAGGTACAGCACGGGGTTAGATACAGAGTAAAGCTCCCTCTCCACTGTCCCCATCAAACACTCCCAGGACAGGTACAGCACGGGGTTAGATACAGAGTAAAACTCCCTCTACACTGTCCCCATCAAACACTCCCAGGACAGGTACAGCACGGGGTTAGATACAGAGTAAAGCTCCCTCTCCACTGTCCCCATCAAACACTCCCAGGACAGGTACAGCACGGGGTTAGATACAGAGTAAAACTCCCTCTACATTCCCCTTGACAGTCTGTCCCTCACACTTTATTCCCACTGTCAGTAGTGGAAGGGAAGGCACAGTGTTGTACTCTCTCTGTCCCGTAGCTTTTCAACGTGTTTCCAGGCCCCTGTCCAGCCGCCTCTGTACCTGGTTGGACATCTTGGTCTTCTGTCCAATGCTCCTTGTTGACCTTCCTGAGGGTCTGTGCTGTGCTGCGGGGGAATCGCTGGAGAGAGCGGTGCATATACTTCTCCCGAATCTCCAGCGCCGTCAGGAGCTTGTGCAGGATGGGCTCCAACTCGGAGGGGGCAATCTGGGGTCAGAGAGAGACAGAGTGAGACAGAGAGGGAGGCAGAGACAGAGAGAGAGAAGGAAAGAGAGGGAGATAGAGAGATGGAAGAAGAAATAGGAGTTGAGAGAGCGAATAAAGGATGGGAAGCGAAAGAGATACAAATGTAGATTAACCGAGTCAAGGGAGGGAGAGAGAGAGAGCATGGGAAGGAGAGAAATGGGAAAGAGAGAGAGATGTGTGAGGGGCAGAAGATGAGAGGCAGAGAGAGGGGAGAGCATCAAGAGAGATCTTGAGGGAAAGCCGAATGGGAATGTTGCAGAGATGGTGAAAGTGAGAGGGGAAAAATGCGATTGGACAGCGGACGACGGAGGGATGGAGTGAAGGACGAAAGGTGAGAATTAGGAAGATGAAGGATATGAGGCGAAAGAGAATCCAGGAGGAAAAAGAGCATGTCATCGGGAAGTGGAGAATGATGGAAAAATGGTAGCCCTGGTGTGAAGGAACACTCCTTTAATAGTGATCTCACTGTGTGTGAGCCTGGGTGTGAAAAAGCACTCCTTTAATAGTGATTTCAGTGTATGAGAGCCCGGGTGTGAAGGTACACTCCTTTAATAGTGATTTCAGTGTGTGTGAGCCTGGGTGTGAAGAAACACTCCTTTAATAGTGATCTCACTGTGTGAGCCTGGGTGTGAAGGAACACTCCTTTAATAGTGATTTCAGTGTGTGTGTGAGCCCGTGTGTGAAGGAACACTCCTTTAATAGTGATTTCAGTGTGTGTGAGCCCGTGTGTGAAGGAACACTCCTTTAATAGTGATTTCAGTGTGTGTGAGCCTGGGTGTGAAGAAACTCTCCTTTAATAGTGATTTCAGTGTGTGTGAGCCTGGGTGTGAAGAAACTCTCCTTTAATAGTGATTTCAGTGTGTGTGAGCCCGGGTGTGTAGGAACACTCCTTTAATAGTGATTTCAGTGTGTGAGAGCCTGGGTGTGAAGAAACTCTCCTTTAATAGTGATTTCAGTGTGTGTGAGCCCGGGTGTGAAGAAACACTCCTTTAATAGTGATCTCACTGTGTGAGCCTGGGTGTGAAGGAACACTCCTTTATTAGTGATTTCAGTGTGTGTGTGAGCCCGTGTGTGAAGGAACACTCCTTTAATAGTGATTTCAGTGTGTGTGAGCCTGGGTGTGAAGAAACTCTCCTTTAATAGTGATTTCAGTGTGTGCCCGGGTGTGTAGGAACACTCCTTTAATAGTGATTTCAGTGTGTGAGAGCCTGGGTGTGAAGGAATACTCCTTTAATAGTGATTTCAGTGAGTGTGAGCCCGCATGTGAAGGAACACTCCTTTAATAGTGATTTCAGTGTGTGTGAGCCTGGGTGTGAAGGAGCACTCCTTTAATAGTGATTTCAGTGAGTGTGAGCCCGCATGTGAAGGAACACTCCTTTAATAGTGATTTCAGTGTGTGTGAGCCCGGGTGTGAAGGAACACTCCTTTAATAGTGATTTCAGTGTGTGTGAGCCCGTGTGTGAAGGAACACTCCTTTAATAGTGATTTCAGTGTATGAGAGCCTGGGTGTGACGGAACACTCCTTTAATAGTGATTTCAGTGTGTGTGAGCCCGAGTGTGAAGGAACACTCATTTAATAGTGATTTCAGTGTTTGTGAGCCTGGGTGTGAAGAAACACTCCTTTAATAGTGATTTCAGTGTATGTGAGCCTGGGTGTGAAGGAACACTCCTTTAATCGTGATTTCAGTGTGTGTGAGCCCGGGTGTGAAGGAACACTCCTTTAATAGTGATTTCAGTGTGAGAGCCCGGGTGTGCAGGAACACTCCTTTAATAGTGATTTCAGTGTATGTGAGCCCGGGTGTGAAGGAACACTCCTTTAATGGTGATTTCAGTGTGTGTGAGCCTGGGTGTGAAGGAACACTCCTTTAATAGTGATTTCAGTGTGTGTGAGCCTGGGTGTGAAGGAACACTCCTTTAATAGTGACTTCAGTGTGTGTGAGCCTTGGTGTGAAGGAACACTCCTTTAATGGTGATTTCAGTGTGTGTGAGCCTGGGTGTGAAGGAACACTCCTTTAATAGTGATTTCAGTGTGTGTGTGAGCCCGGGTGTGAAGGATCACTCCTTTAATAGTGATTTCAGTGTGTGTGTGAGCCCGGGTGTGAAGGAACACTCCTTTAATAGTGATTTCAGTGTGTGTGAGCCTGGGTGTGAAGGAACACTCCTTTAATAGTGATTTCAGTGTGTGTGAGCCCGGGTGTGCAGGAACAGTCCTTTAATAGTGATTTCAGTGTGTGAGAGCCTGGGTGTGAAGGAACACTCCTTTAATAGTGATTTCAGTGTGTGTGAGAATGGGTGTGAAGGAACACTCCTTTAATAGTGATCTCACTGTGTGAGCCTCGGTGTGAAGGAACACTCCTTTAATAGTGAGTTCAGTGTGTGTGAGCCCGGGTGTGACGGAACACTCCTTTAATAGTGATTTCAGTGTGTGTGAGCCTGGGTGTGAAGGAACACTCCTTTAATAGTGATCTCACTGTGTGAGCCTAGGTGTGAAGGAACACTCCTTTAATAGTGATTTCAGTGTGTGTGAGCCCGGGTGTGAAGGAACACTCCTTTAACAGTGATTTAAGTGTGTGTGAGCATGGGTGTGAAGAAACACTCCTTTAATAGTGATTTCAGTGTGTGTGAGCCTGGGTGCGAAGAAACAATCCTTTAATAGTGATTTCAGTGTGTGTGAGCCTGGGTGTGAAGGAAACTCCTTTAATAGTGATTTCAGTGTGTGTGAGCCCAGGTGTGAAGGATCACTCCTTTAACAGTGATTTGAGTGTGTGTGTGAGCCTGGGTGTGAAGGAACACACCTTTAATAGTGATTTCAGTGTGTGTGAGCCCGGGTGTGAAGGAAAACTCCTTTAATAGTGATTTAAGTGTGTGTGAGCCCGGGTGTGCCCGGGTGTGAAGGAACACTCCTTTATTAGTGATTTCAGTGTGTGTGAGCTGGGTGTGAAGAAACACTCCTTTAATAGTGATCTCACTGTGTGAGCCTGGGTGTGAAGGAACACTCATTTAATAGTGATTTCAGTGTGTGTGTGAGCCCGTGTGTGAAGGAACACTCCTTTAATAGTGATTTCAGTGTGTGTGAGCCCGGGTGTGTAGGAACACTCCTTTAATAGTAATTTCAGTGTGTGTGAGCCTGGGTGTGAAGGAACACTCCTTTAATAGTGATTTCAGTGTGTGTGAGCCCGAGTGTGCAGGAACAGTCCTTTTATAGTGATTTCAGTGTGTGAGAGCCTGGGTGTGAAGGAACACTCCCTTAATAGTGATTTCAGTGTGTGTGAGCCTGGGCGTGAAGGAACACTCCTTTAATAGTGATCTCACCGTGTGAGCCTGGATGTGAAGGAACACTCGTTTAATAGTGATTTCAGTGTGTGTGAGCCTGGGTGTGAAGGAACACACCTTTAAGAGTGAGTTCAGTGTGTGTGAGCCCGGGTGTGAAGGAACACTCCTTTAATAGTGATTTCAGTGTGTGTGAGCCTGGGTGTGAAGGAACACTCCTTTAATAGTGATCTCACTGTGTGAGCCTAGGTGTGAAGGAACACTCCTTTAATAGTGATTTCAGTGTGTTTGAGCCCGGCTGTGAAGGAACACTCCTTTAACAGTGATTTCAGTGTGTGTGAGCCTGGGTGTGAAGAAACACTCCTTTAATAGTGATTTCAGTGTGTGTGAGCCTGCGTGCGAAGAAACACTCCTTTAATAGTGATTTCAGTGTGTGTGAGCCTGGGTGTGAAGGAAACTCCTTTAATAGTGATTTCAGTGTGTGTGAGCCCAGGTGTGAAGGAACAAACCTTTAATAGTGATTTCAGTGTGTGTGAGTCCGGGTGTGAAGGAACACTCCTTTAATAGTGATCTCACTGTGTGAGCCTAGGTGTGAAGGAACACTCCTTTAATAGTGATTTCAGTGTGTGTGAGCCCGGGTGTGAAGGAACACTCCTTTAACAGTGATTTAAGTGTGTGTGAGCCTGGGTGTGAAGAAACACTCCTTTAATAGTGATTTCAGTGTGTGTGAGCCCGGGTGCGAAGAAACACTCCTTTAATAGTGATTTCAGTGTGTGTGAGCCCAGGTGTGAAGGATCACTCCTTTAATAGTGATTTCAGTGTGTGTGAGCCCAGGTGTGAAGGATCACTCCTTTAATAGTGATTTCAGTGTGTGTGAGCCTGGGTGTGAAGAAACACTCCTTTAATAGTGATTTCAGGGTGTGTGAGCCCGGGTGTGTAGGAACACTCCTTTAACAGTGATTTCAGTGTGTGTGAGCCTGGGTGTGAAGGAACCCTCCTTTAATAGTGATTTCAGTGTGTCAGAGCCTGGGTGTGAAGGAACACTCCTTTAATAGTGATTTCAGTGTGTGTGAGCCTGGGTGTGAAGAAACACTCCTTTAATAGTGATTTCAGTGTGTGTGTCCGGCTGTGTAGGAACACTCCTTTAATAGCGATTTCAGTGTGTGAGAGCCTGGGTGTGAAGGAACACTCCTGTAATAGTGATTTCAGTGTGTGTGAGCCTGGGTGTGAAGAAACACTCGTTTAATAGTGATTTCAGTGTGTGTGAGCCCGGGTGTGTAGGAACACTCTTTTAATAGTGATTTCCGTGTGTGTGAGCCTGGTGTGTAGGTACACTCCTTTAATAGTGATTTCAGTGTGTGAGAGCCTGGGTGTGAAGGAACACTCCTTTAATAGTGATTTCAGTGTGCGAGAGCCTGTGTGTGAAGAAACACTCCTTTAATAGTGATTTCAGTGTGTGTGAGCCCGGGTGTGTAGGAATACTCCTTTAATAGTGATTTCAGTGTGTGAGAGCCTGGGTGTGAAGGAACACTCCTTCAACAGTGATTTCAGTGTGTGTGAGCCTGGGTGTGAAGAAACACTCCTTTAATAGTGATTTCAGTGTGTGTGAGCCCGGGTGTGTAGGAACACTCCTTTAATAGTGATTCCAGTGTGTGAGAGCCTGGGTGTGAAGGAACACTCCTTTAAGAGTGATTTCAGTGTGTGTGAGCCTGGGTGTGAAGGAACACTCCTTTAATAGTGATTTCAGTGTGTGAGCCCTGGTGTGAAGGAACACTCCTTTAATAGTGATTTCAGTGTGTGTGAGCCCGGGTGTGAAGGAACACTCCTTTAATAGTGATTTCAGTGTGTGTGAGAGCCCGGGTGTGAAGGAACACTCCTTTAATAGTGATTTCAGTGTGTGTGTGCCCGGGTGTGAAGGAAAACTCCTTTAATAGTGATTTCAGTGTGTGGGAGCCCGTGTGTGAAGGAACACTCCTTTAATAGTGATTTCAGTGTGTGTGAGCCTGGGTGTGAAGGAACACTCCTTTAATAGTGATTTCAGTGTGTGAGAGCCTGGGTGTGAAGGAACACTCCCTTAATAGTGATTTCAGTGTGTGTGAGCCTGGGTGTGAAGGAACACTCCTTTAATAGTGATCTCACTGTGTGAGCCTGGATGTGAAGGAACACTCCTTTAATAGTGATTTCAGTGTGTGTGAGCCTGGGTGTGAAGGAACACACCTTTAAGAGTGAGTTCAGTGTGTGTGAGCCCGGGTGTGAAGGAACACTCCTTTAATAGTGATTTCAGTGTGTGTGAGCCTGGGTGTGAAGGAACACTCCTTTAATTGTGATCTCACTGTGTGAGCCTAGGTGTGAAGGAACACTCCTTTAATAGTGATTTCAGTGTGTGTGAGCCCGGCTGTGAAGGAACACTCCTTTAACAGTGATTTCAGTGTGTGTGAGCCTGGGTGTGAAGAAACACTCCTTTAATAGTGATTTCAGTGTGTGTGAGCCAGCGTGCGAAGAAACACTCCTTTAATAGTGATTTCAGTGTGTGTGAGCCTGGGTGTGAAGGAAACTCCTTTAATAGTGATTTCAGTGTGTGTGAGCCCGGGTGTGTAGGAACACTCTTTTAATAGTGATTTCCGTGTGTGTGAGCCCGGGTGTGTAGGTACACTCCTTTAATAGTGATTTCAGTGTGTGAGAGCCTGGGTGTGAAGGAACACTCCTTTAATAGTGATTTCAGTGTGCGAGAGCCTGTGTGTGAAGAAACACTCCTTTAATAGTGATTTCAGTGTGTGTGAGCCCGGGTGTGTAGGAACACTCCTTTAATAGTGATTTCAGTGTGTGAGAGCCTGGGTGTGAAGGAACACTCCTTCAACAGTGATTTCAGTGTGTGTGAGCCTGGGTGTGAAGAAACACTCCTTTAATAGTGATTTCAGTGTGTGTGAGCCCGGGTGTGTAGGAACACTCCTTTAATAGTGATTCCAGTGTGTGAGAGCCTGGGTGTGAAGGAACACTCCTTTAAGAGTGATTTCAGTGTGTGTGAGCCTGGGTGTGAAGGAACACTCCTTTAATAGTGATTTCAGTGTGTGAGCCCTGGTGTGAAGGAACACTCCTTTAATAGTGATTTCAGTGTGTGTGAGCCCGGGTGTGAAGGAACACTCCTTTAATAGTGATTTCAGTGTGTGTGAGAGCCCGGGTGTGAAGGAACACTCCTTTAATAGTGATTTCAGTGTGTGTGTGCCCGGGTGTGAAGGAAAACTCCTTTAATAGTGATTTCAGTGTGTGGGAGCCCGTGTGTGAAGGAACACTCCTTTAATAGTGATTTCAGTGTGTGTGAGCCTGGGTGTGAAGGAACACTCCTTTAATAGTGATTTCAGTGTGTGAGAGCCTGGGTGTGAAGGAACACTCCCTTAATAGTGATTTCAGTGTGTGTGAGCCTGGGTGTGAAGGAACACTCCTTTAATAGTGATCTCACTGTGTGAGCCTGGATGTGAAGGAACACTCCTTTAATAGTGATTTCAGTGTGTGTGAGCCTGGGTGTGAAGGAACACACCTTTAAGAGTGAGTTCAGTGTGTGTGAGCCCGGGTGTGAAGGAACACTCCTTTAATAGTGATTTCAGTGTGTGTGAGCCTGGGTGTGAAGGAACACTCCTTTAATTGTGATCTCACTGTGTGAGCCTAGGTGTGAAGGAACACTCCTTTAATAGTGATTTCAGTGTGTGTGAGCCCGGCTGTGAAGGAACACTCCTTTAACAGTGATTTCAGTGTGTGTGAGCCTGGGTGTGAAGAAACACTCCTTTAATAGTGATTTCAGTGTGTGTGAGCCTGGGTGCGAAGAAACACTCCTTTAATAGTGATTTCAGTGTGTGTGAGCCTGGGTGTGAAGGAAACTCCTTTAATAGTGATTTCAGTGTGTGTGAGCCCAGGCGTGAAGGAACAAACCTTTAATAGTGATTTCAGTGTGTGTGAGTCCGGGTGTGAAGGAACACTCCTTTAATAGTGATCTCACTGTGTGAGCCTAGGTGTGAAGGAACACTCCTTTAATAGTGATTTCAGTGTGTGTGAGCCCGGGTGTGAAGGAACACTCCTTTAACAGTCATTTAAGTGTGTGTGAGCCTGGGTGTGAAGAAACACTCCTTTCATAGTGATTTCAGGGTGTGTGAGCCCGGGTGTGTAGGAACACTCCTTTAACAGTGATTTCAGTGTGTGTGAGCCTGGGTGTGAAGGAACCCTCCTTTAATAGTGATTTCAGTGTGTCAGAGCCTGGGTGTGAAGGAACACTCCTTTAATAGTGATTTCAGTGTGTGTGAGCCTGGGTGTGAAGAAACACTCCTTTAATAGTGATTTCAGTGTGTGTGTCCGGCTGTGTAGGAACACTCCTTTAATAGTGATTTCAGTGTGTGTGAGACGGGTGTGAAGGAACACTCCTTTAATAGTGATTTCAGTGTGTGAGAGCTTGGGTGTGAAGGAACACTCCTGTAATAGTGATTTCAGTGTGTGTGAGCCTGGGTGTGAAGAAACACTCCTTTAATAGTGATTTCCGTGTGTGTGAGCCCGGGTGTGTAGGTACACTCCTTTAATAGTGATTTCAGTGTGTGAGAGCCTGGGTGTGAAGGAACACTCCTTTAATAGTGATTTCAGTGTGCGAGAGCCTGTGTGTGAAGAAACACTCCTTTAATAGTGATTTCAGTGTGTGTGAGCCCGGGTGTGTAGGAACACTCCTTTAATAGTGATTTCAGTGTGTGGGAGCCTGGGTGTGAAGGAACACTCCTTCAACAGTGATTTCAGTGTGTGTGAGCCTGGGTGTGAAGAAACACTCCTTTAATAGTGATTTCAGTGTGTGTGAGCCCGGGTGTGTAGGAACACTCCTTTAATAGTGATTCCAGCGTGTGAGAGCCTGGGTGTGAAGGAACACTCCTTTAATAGTGATTTCAGTGTGTGTGATTCTTGGGTGTGAAGGAACACTCCTTTAATAGTGATTTCAGTGTGTGTGAGCCCGGGTGTGAAGGAACACTCCTTTAATAGTGATTTCAGTGTGTGTGAGCCCGGGTGTGAAGGAACACTCCTTTAATAGTGATTTCAGTGTGTGTGAGAGCCCGGGTGTGAAGGAACACTCCTTTAATAGTGATTTCAGTGTGTGTGTGCCCGGGTGTGAAGGAAAACTCCTTTAATAGTGATTTCAGTGTGTGGGAGCCCGTAGGTGAAGGAACACTCCTTTAATAGTGATTTCAGTGTGTGTGAGCCTGGGTGTGAAGGAACACTCCTTTAATAGTGATTTCAGTGTGTGTGAGCCCGGGTGTGAAGGAACACTCCTTTAATAGTGATTTCAGTATGTGTGAGCCCGGGTGAGAAGGAACACTCCTTTAATCGTGATTTCAGTGTGTGTGAGCCTAGGTGTGAAGGAACACTCCTTTAATTGTGATTTCAGTGAGTGTGAGCCCGGGTGTGAAGGAACACTCCTTTAATAGTGATCTTACTGTGTGAGCCTAGGTGTGAAGGAACACTCCTTTAATAGTGATTTCAGTGTGTGTGAGCCCGTATGTGAAGGAACACTCCTTTAACAGTGATTTAAGTGTGTGTGAGCCTGGGTGTGAAGAAATCCTCCTTTAATAGTGATTTCAGTGTGTGTGAGCCTGGGTGCGAAGAAACACTCCTTTAATAGTGATTTCAGTGTGTGTGAGCCTGGGTGTGAAGGAAACTCCTTTAATAGTGATTTCAGTGTGTGTGAGCCCAGGTGTGAAGGATCACTCCTTTAATAGTGATTTCAGTGTGTGTGAGCCTGGGTGTGAAGAAACACTCCTTTAATAGTGATTTCAGGGTGTGTGAGCCCGGGTGTGTAGGAACACTCCTTTAACAGTGATTTCAGTGTGTGTGAGCCTGGGTGTGAAGGAACCCTCCTTTAATAGTGATTTCAGTGTGTCAGAGCCTGGGTGTGAAGGAACACTCCTTTAATAGTGATTTCAGTGTGTGTGAGCCTGGGTGTGAAGAAACACTCCTTTAATAGTGATTTCAGTGTGTGTGTCCGGCTGTGTAGGAACACTCCTTTAATAGCGATTTCAGTGTGTGAGAGCCTGGGTGTGAAGGAACACTCCTTTAATAGTGATTTCAGTGTGTGTGAGCCTGGGTGTGAAGAAACACTCCTTTAATAGTGATTTCAGTGTGTGTGAGCACGGGTGTGTAGGAACACTCTTTTAATAGTGATTTCCGTGTGTGTGAGCCCGGGTGTGTAGGAACACCCCTTTAATAGTGATTTCAGTGTGTGAGAGCCTGGGTGTGAAGGAACACTCCTTTAATAGTGATTTCAGTGTGCGAGAGCCTGTGTGTGAAGAAACACTCCTTTAATAGTGATTTCAGTGTGCGTGAGCCCGGGTGTGTAGGAACACTCCTTTAATAGTGATTTCAGTGTGTGAGAGCCTGGGTGTGAAGGAACACTCCTTCAACAGTGATTTCAGTGTGTGTGAGCCTGGGTGTGAAGAAACACTCCTTTAATAGTGATTTCAGTGTGTGTGAGCCCGGGTGTGTAGGAACACTCCTTTAATAGTGATTCCAGTGTGTGAGAGCCTGGGTGTGAAGGAACACTCCTTTAATAGTGATTTCCGTGTGTGTGAGCCTGGGTGTGAAGGAACACTCCTTTAATAGTGATTTCAGTGTGTGAGCCCTGGTGTGAAGGAACACTCCTTTAATAGTGATTTCAGTGTGTGTGAGCCCGGGTGTGAAGGAACACTCCTTTAATAGTGATTTCAGTGTGTGTGAGAGCCCGGGTGTGAAGGAACACTCCTTTAATAGTGATTTCAGTGTGTGTGTGCCCGGGTGTGAAGGAAAACTCCTTTAATAGTGATTTCAGTGTGTGGGAGCCCGTGTGTGAAGGAACACTCCTTTAATAGTGATTTCAGTGTGTGTGAGCCCGGCTGTGAAGGAACACTCCTTTAACAGTGATTTCAGTGTGTGTGAGCCTGGGTGTGAAGAAACACTCCTTTAATAGTGATTTCAGTGTGTGTGAGCCAGCGTGCGAAGAAACACTCCTTTAATAGTGATTTCAGTGTGTGTGAGCCTGGGTGTGAAGGAAACTCCTTTAATAGTGATTTCAGTGTGTGTGAGCCCAGGCGTGAAGGAACAAACCTTTAATAGTGATTTCAGTGTGTGTGAGTCCGGGTGTGAAGGAACACTCCTTTAATAGTGATCTCACTGTGTGAGCCTAGGTGTGAAGGAACACTCCTTTAATAGTGATTTCAGTGTGTGTGAGCCCGGGTGTGAAGGAACACTCCTTTAACAGTGATTTAAGTGTGTGTGAGCCTGGGTGTGAAGAAACACTCCTTTAATAGTGATTTCAGGGTGTGTGAGCCCGGGTGTGTAGGAACACTCCTTTAACAGTGATTTCAGTGTGTGTGAGCCTGGGTGTGAAGGAACCCTCCTTTAATAGTGATTTCAGTGTGTCAGAGCCTGGGTGTGAAGGAACACTCCTTTAATAGTGATTTCAGTGTGTGTGAGCCTGGGTGTGAAGAAACACTCCTTTAATAGTGATTTCAGTGTGTGTGTCCGGCTGTGTAGGAACACTCCTTTAATAGTGATTTCAGTGTGTGTGAGACGGGTGTGAAGGAACACTCCTTTAATAGTGATTTCAGTGTGTGAGAGCTTGGGTGTGAAGGAACACTCCTGTAATAGTGATTTCAGTGTGTGTGAGCCTGGGTGTGAAGAAACACTCCTTTAATAGTGATTTCAGTGTGTGTGAGCCCGGGTGTGTAGGAACACTCTTTTAATAGTGATTTCCGTGTGTGTGAGCCCGGGTGTGTAGGTACACTCCTTTAATAGTGATTTCAGTGTGTGAGAGCCTGGGTGTGAAGGAACACTTCTTTAATAGTGATTTCAGTGTGTGTGAGAGCCCGGGTGTGAAGGAACACTCCTTTAATAGTGATTTCAGTGTGTGTGTGCCCGGGTGTGAAGGAAAACTCCTTTAATAGTGATTTCAGTGTGTGGGAGCCCGTGTGTGAAGGAACACTCCTTTAATAGTGATTTCAGTGTGTGTGAGCCTGGGTGTGAAGGAACACTCCTTTAATAGTGATTTCAGTGTGTGAGAGCCTGGGTGTGAAGGAACACTCCCTTAATAGTGATTTCAGTGTGTGTGAGCCTGGGTGTGAAGGAACACTCCTTTAATAGTGATCTCACTGTGTGAGCCTGGATGTGAAGGAACACTCCTTTAATAGTGATTTCAGTGTGTGTGAGCCTGGGTGTGAAGGAACACACCTTTAAGAGTGAGTTCAGTGTGTGTGAGCCCGGGTGTGAAGGAACACTCCTTTAATAGTGATTTCAGTGTGTGTGAGCCTGGGTGTGAAGGAACACTCCTTTAATTGTGATCTCACTGTGTGAGCCTAGGTGTGAAGGAACACTCCTTTAATAGTGATTTCAGTGTGTGTGAGCCCGGCTGTGAAGGAACACTCCTTTAACAGTGATTTCAGTGTGTGTGAGCCTGGGTGTGAAGAAACACTCCTTTAATAGTGATTTCAGTGTGTGTGAGCCAGCGTGCGAAGAAACACTCCTTTAATAGTGATTTCAGTGTGTGTGAGCCTGGGTGTGAAGGAAACTCCTTTAATAGTGATTTCAGTGTGTGTGAGCCCAGGCGTGAAGGAACAAACCTTTAATAGTGATTTCAGTGTGTGTGAGTCCGGGTGTGAAGGAACACTCCTTTAATAGTGATCTCACTGTGTGAGCCTAGGTGTGAAGGAACACTCCTTTAATAGTGATTTCAGTGTGTGTGAGCCCGGGTGTGAAGGAACACTCCTTTAACAGTCATTTAAGTGTGTGTGAGCCTGGGTGTGAAGAAACACTCCTTTAATAGTGATTTCAGGGTGTGTGAGCCCGGGTGTGTAGGAACACTCCTTTAACAGTGATTTCAGTGTGTGTGAGCCTGGGTGTGAAGGAACCCTCCTTTAATAGTGATTTCAGTTTGTCAGAGCCTGGGTGTGAAGGAACACTCCTTTAATAGTGATTTCAGTGTGTGTGAGCCTGGGTGTGAAGAAACACTCCTTTAATAGTGATTTCAGTGTGTGTGTCCGGCTGTGTAGGAACACTCCTTTAATAGTGATTTCAGTGTGTGTGAGACGGGTGTGAAGGAACACTCCTTTAATAGTGATTTCAGTGTGTGAGAGCTTGGGTGTGAAGGAAGACTCCTGTAATAGTGATTTCAGTGTGTGTGAGCCTGGGTGTGAAGAAACACTCCTTTAATAGTGATTTCAGTGTGTGTGAGCCCGGGTGTGTAGGAACACTCTTTTAATAGTGATTTCCGTGTGTGTGAGCCCGGGTGTGTAGGTACACTCCTTTAATAGTGATTTCAGTGTGTGAGAGCCTGGGTGTGAAGGAACACTCCTTTAATAGTGATTTCAGTGTGCGAGAGCCTGTGTGTGAAGAAACACTCCTTTAATAGTGATTTCAGTGTGTGTGAGCCCGGTTGTGTAGGAACACTCCTTTAATAGTGATTTCAGTGTGTGGGAGCCTGGGTGTGAAGGAACACTCCTTCAACAGTGATTTCAGTGTGTGTGAGCCTGGGTGTGAAGAAACACTCCTTTAATAGTGATTTCAGTGTGTGTGAGCCCGGGTGTGTAGGAACACTCCTTTAATAGTGATTCCAGCGTGTGAGAGCCTGGGTGTGAAGGAACACTCCTTTAATAGTGATTTCAGTGTGTGTGATTCTTGGGTGTGAAGGAACACTCCTTTAATAGTGATTTCAGTGTGTGTGAGCCCGGGTGTGAAGGAACACTGCTTTAATAGTGATTTCAGTGTGTGTGAGCCCGGGTGTGAAGGAACACTCCTTTAATAGTGATTTCAGTGTGTGTGAGAGCCCGGGTGTGAAGGAACACTCCTTTAATAGTGATTTCAGTGTGTGTGTGCCCGGGTGTGAAGGAAAACTCCTTTAATAGTGATTTCAGTGTGTGGGAGCCCGTAGGTGAAGGAACACTCCTTTAATAGTGATTTCAGTGTGTGTGAGCCTGGGTGTGAAGGAACACTCCTTTAATAGTGATTTCAGTGTGTGTGAGCCCGGGTGTGAAGGAACACTCCTTTAATAGTGATTTCAGTATGTGTGAGCCCGGGTGAGAAGGAACACTCCTTTAATCGTGATTTCAGTGTGTGTGAGCCTAGGTGTGAAGGAACACTCCTTTAATTGTGATTTCAGTGAGTGTGAGCCCGGGTGTGAAGGAACACTCCTTTAATAGTGATCTTACTGTGTGAGCCTAGGTGTGAAGGAACACTCCTTTAATAGTGATTTCAGTGTGTGTGAGCCCGTATGTGAAGGAACACTCCTTTAACAGTGATTTAAGTGTGTGTGAGCCTGGGTGTGAAGAAACCCTCCTTTAATAGTGATTTCAGTGTGTGTGAGCCTGGGTGCGAAGAAACACTCCTTTAATAGTGATTTCAGTGTGTGTGAGCCTGGGTGTGAAGGAAACTCCTTTAATAGTGATTTCAGTGTGTGTGAGCCCAGGTGTGAAGGATCACTCCTTTAATAGTGATTTCAGTGTGTGTGAGCCTGGGTGTGAAGAAACACTCCTTTAATAGTGATTTCAGGGTGTGTGAGCCCGGGTGTGTAGGAACACTCCTTTAACAGTGATTTCAGTGTGTGTGAGCCTGGGTGTGAAGGAACCCTCCTTTAATAGTGATTTCAGTGTGTCAGAGCCTGGGTGTGAAGGAACACTCCTTTAATAGTGATTTCAGTGTGTGTGAGCCTGGGTGTGAAGAAACACTCCTTTAATAGTGATTTCAGTGTGTGTGTCCGGCTGTGTAGGAACACTCCTTTAATAGCGATTTCAGTGTGTGAGAGCCTGGGTGTGAAGGAACACTCCTTTAATAGTGATTTCAGTGTGTGTGAGCCTGGGTGTGAAGAAACACTCCTTTAATAGTGATTTCAGTGTGTGTGAGCCCGGGTGTGTAGGAACACTCTTTTAATAGTGATTTCCGTGTGTGTGAGCCCGGGTGTGTAGGAACACCCCTTTAATAGTGATTTCAGTGTGTGAGAGCCTGGGTGTGAAGGAACACTCCTTTAATAGTGATTTCAGTGTGCGAGAGCCTGTGTGTGAAGAAACACTCCTTTAATAGTGATTTCAGTGTGCGTGAGCCCGGGTGTGTAGGAACACTCCTTTAATAGTGATTTCAGTGTGTGAGAGCCTGGGTGTGAAGGAACACTCCTTCAACAGTGATTTCAGTGTGTGTGAGCCTGGGTGTGAAGAAACACTCCTTTAATAGTGATTTCAGTGTGTGTGAGCCCGGGTGTGTAGGAACACTCCTTTAATAGTGATTCCAGTGTGTGAGAGCCTGGGTGTGAAGGAACACTCCTTTAATAGTGATTTCCGTGTGTGTGAGCCTGGGTGTGAAGGAACACTCCTTTAATAGTGATTTCAGTGTGTGAGCCCTGGTGTGAAGGAACACTCCTTTAATAGTGATTTCAGTGTGTGTGAGCCCGGGTGTGAAGGAACACTCCTTTAATAGTGATTTCAGTGTGTGTGAGAGCCCGGGTGTGAAGGAACACTCCTTTAATAGTGATTTCAGTGTGTGTGTGCCCGGGTGTGAAGGAAAACTCCTTTAATAGTGATTTCAGTGTGTGGGAGCCCGTGTGTGAAGGAACACTCCTTTAATAGTGATTTCAGTGTGTGTGAGCCCGGTTGTGAAGGAACACTCCTTTAACAGTGATTTCAGTGTGTGTGAGCCTGGGTGTGAAGAAACACTCCTTTAATAGTGATTTCAGTGTGCGTGAGCCCGGGTGTGTAGGAACACTCCTTTAATAGTGATTTCAGTGTGTGAGAGCCTGGGTGTGAAGGAACACTCCTTCAACAGTGATTTCAGTGTGTGTGAGCCTGGGTGTGAAGAAACACTCCTTTAATAGTGATTTCAGTGTGTGTGAGCCCGGGTGTGTAGGAACACTCCTTTAATAGTGATTCCAGTGTGTGAGAGCCTGGGTGTGAAGGAACACTCCTTTAATAGTGATTTCCGTGTGTGTGAGCCTGGGTGTGAAGGAACACTCCTTTAATAGTGATTTCAGTGTGTGAGCCCTGGTGTGAAGGAACACTCCTTTAATAGTGATTTCAGTGTGTGTGAGCCCGGGTGTGAAGGAACACTCCTTTAATAGTGATTTCAGTGTGTGTGAGAGCCCGGGTGTGAAGGAACACTCCTTTAATAGTGATTTCAGTGTGTGGGAGCCCGTAGGTGAAGGAACACTCCTTTAATAGTGATTTCAGTGTGTGTGAGCCTGGGTGTGAAGGAACACTCCTTTAATAGTGATTTCAGTGTGTGTGAGCCCGGGTGTGAAGGAACACTCCTTTAATAGTGATTTCAGTATGTGTGAGCCCGGGTGAGAAGGAACACTCCTTTAATCGTGATTTCAGTGTGTGTGAGCCTAGGTGTGAAGGAACACTCCTTTAATTGTGATTTCAGTGAGTGTGAGCCCGGGTGTGAAGGAACACTCCTTTAATAGTGATCTTACTGTGTGAGCCTAGGTGTGAAGGAACACTCCTTTAATAGTGATTTCAGTGTGTGTGAGCCCGTATGTGAAGGAACACTCCTTTAACAGTGATTTAAGTGTGTGTGAGCCTGGGTGTGAAGAAACCCTCCTTTAATAGTGATTTCAGTGTGTGTGAGCCTGGGTGCGAAGAAACACTCCTTTAATAGTGATTTCAGTGTGTGTGAGCCTGGGTGTGAAGGAAACTCCTTTAATAGTGATTTCAGTGTGTGTGAGCCCAGGTGTGAAGGATCACTCCTTTAATAGTGATTTCAGTGTGTGTGAGCCCGGGTGTGTAGGAACACTCCTTTAACAGTGATTTCAGTGTGTGTGAGCTTGGGTGTGAAGGAACCCTCCTTTAATAGTGATTTCAGTGTGTCAGAGCCTGGGTGTGAAGGAACACTCCTTTAATAGTGATTTCAGTGTGTGTGAGCCTGGGTGTGAAGAAACACTCCTTTAATAGTGATTTCAGTGTGTGTGTCCGGCTGTGTAGGAACACTCCTTTAATAGCGATTTCAGTGTGTGAGAGCCTGGGTGTGAAGGAACACTCCTTTAATAGTGATTTCAGTGTGTGTGAGCCTGGGTGTGAAGAAACACTCCTTTAATAGTGATTTCAGTGTGTGTGAGCCCGGGTGTGTAGGAACACTCTTTTAATAGTGATTTCCGTGTGTGTGAGCCCGGGTGTGTAGGAACACCCCTTTAATAGTGATTTCAGTGTGTGAGAGCCTGGGTGTGAAGGAACACTCCTTTAATAGTGATTTCAGTGTGCGAGAGCCTGTGTGTGAAGAAACACTCCTTTAATAGTGATTTCAGTGTGCGTGAGCCCGGGTGTGTAGGAACACTCCTTTAATAGTGATTTCAGTGTGTGAGAGCCTGGGTGTGAAGGAACACTCCTTCAACAGTGATTTCAGTGTGTGTGAGCCTGGGTGTGAAGAAACACTCCTTTAATAGTGATTTCAGTGTGTGTGAGCCCGGGTGTGTAGGAACACTCCTTTAATAGTGATTCCAGTGTGTGAGAGCCTGGGTGTGAAGGAACACTCCTTTAATAGTGATTTCCGTGTGTGTGAGCCTGGGTGTGAAGGAACACTCCTTTAATAGTGATTTCAGTGTGTGAGCCCTGGTGTGAAGGAACACTCCTTTAATAGTGATTTCAGTGTGTGTGAGCCCGGGTGTGAAGGAACACTCCTTTAATAGTGATTTAAGTGTGTGTGAGATCCCGGGTGTGAAGGAACACTCCTTTAATAGTGATTTCAGTGTGTGTGTGCCCGGGTGTGAAGGAAAACTCCTTTCATAGTGATTTCAGTGTGTGGGAGCCCGTGTGTGAAGGAACACTCCTTTAATAGTGATTTCAGTGTGTGTGAGCCCGGCTGTGAAGGAACACTCCTTTAACAGTGATTTCAGTGTGTGTGAGCCTGGGTGTGAAGAAACACTCCTTTAATAGTGATTTCAGTGTGTGTGAGCCAGCGTGCGAAGAAACACTCCTTTAATAGTGATTTCAGTGTGTGTGAGCCTGGGTGTGAAGGAAACTCCTTTAATAGTGATTTCAGTGTGTGTGAGCCCAGGCGTGAAGGAACAAACCTTTAATAGTGATTTCAGTGTGTGTGAGTCCGGGTGTGAAGGAACACTCCTTTAATAGTGATCTCACTGTGTGAGCCTAGGTGTGAAGGAACACTCCTTTAATAGTGATTTCAGTGTGTGTGAGCCCGGGTGTGAAGGAACACTCCTTTAACAGTGATTTAAGTGTGTGTGAGCCTGGCTGTGAAGAAACACTCCTTTAATAGTGATTTCAGGGTGTGTGAGCCCGGGTGTGTAGGAACACTCCTTTAACAGTGATTTCAGTGTGTGTGAGCCTGGGTGTGAAGGAACCCTCCTTTAATAGTGATTTCAGTGTGTCAGAGCCTGGGTGTGAAGGAACACTCCTTTAATAGTGATTTCAGTGTGTGTGAGCCTGGGTGTGAAGAAACACTCCTTTAATAGTGATTTCAGTGTGTGTGTCCGGCTGTGTAGGAACACTCCTTTAATAGTGATTTCAGTGTGTGTGAGACGGGTGTGAAGGAACACTCCTTTAATAGTGATTTCAGTGTGTGAGAGCTTGGGTGTGAAGGAACACTCCTGTAATAGTGATTTCAGTGTGTGTGAGCCTGGGTGTGAAGAAACACTCCTTTAATAGTGATTTCAGTGTGTGTGAGCCCGGGTGTGTAGGAACACTCTTTTAATAGTGATTTCCGTGTGTGTGAGCCCGGGTGTGTAGGTACACTCCTTTAATAGTGATTTCAGTGTGTGAGAGCCTGGGTGTGAAGGAACACTCCTTTAATAGTGATTTCAGTGTGCGAGAGCCTGTGTGTGAAGAAACACTCCTTTAATAGTGATTTCAGTGTGTGTGAGCCCGGGTGTGTAGGAACACTCCTTTAATAGTGATTTCAGTGTGTGAGAGCCTGGGTGTGAAGGAACACTCCTTCAACAGTGATTTCAGTGTGTGTGAGCCTGGGTGTGAAGAAACACTCCTTTAATAGTGATTTCAGTGTGTGTGAGCCCGGGTGTGTAGGAACACTCCTTTAATAGTGATTCCAGCGTGTGAGAGCCTGGGTGTGAAGGAACACTCCTTTAATAGTGATTTCAGTGTGTGTGATTCTTGGGTGTGAAGGAACACTCCTTTAATAGTGATTTCAGTGTGTGTGAGCCCGGGTGTGAAGGAACACTCCTTTAATAGTGATTTCAGTGTGTGTGAGCCCGGGTGTGAAGGAACACTCCTTTAATAGTGATTTCAGTGTGTGTGAGAGCCCGGGTGTGAAGGAACACTCCTTTAATAGTGATTTCAGTGTGTGTGTGCCCGGGTGTGAAGGAAAACTCCTTTAATAGTGATTTCAGTGTGTGGGAGCCCGTAGGTGAAGGAACACTTCTTTAATAGTGATTTCAGTGTGTGTGAGCCTGGGTGTGAAGGAACACTCCTTTAATAGTGATTTCAGTGTGTGTGAGCCCGGGTGTGAAGGAACACTCCTTTAATAGTGATTTCAGTATGTGTGAGCCCGGGTGAGAAGGAACACTCCTTTAATCGTGATTTCAGTGTGTGTGAGCCTAGGTGTGAAGGAACACTCCTTTAATTGTGATTTCAGTGAGTGTGAGCCCGGGTGTGAAGGAACACTCCTTTAATAGTGATCTTACTGTGTGAGCCTAGGTGTGAAGGAACACTCCTTTAATAGTGATTTCAGTGTGTGTGAGCCCGTATGTGAAGGAACACTCCTTTAACAGTGATTTAAGTGTGTGTGAGCCTGGGTGTGAAGAAACCCTCCTTTAATAGTGATTTCAGTGTGTGTGAGCCTGGGTGCGAAGAAACACTCCTTTAATAGTGATTTCAGTGTGTGTGAGCCTGGGTGTGAAGGAACACTCCTTTAATAGTGATTTCAGTGTGTGTGAGCCCGGGTGTGAAGGAACACTCCTTTAATAGTGATTTCAGTATGTGTGAGCCCGGGTGTGAAGGAACACTCCTTTAATCGTGATTTCAGTGTGTGTGAGCCTAGGTGTGAAGGAACACTCCTTTAATCGTGATTTCAGTGAGTGTGAGCCCGGGTGTGAAGGAACACTCCTGTAATAGTGATTGCAGTGTGTGAGCCCGGGTGTGAAGGATCACTCCTTTAATAGTGATTTCAGTGTGTGAGCCCGGGCGTGAAGGAAGACTCCTGTAATAGTGATTGCAGTGTGTGAGCCCGGGTGTGAAGGATCACTCCTTTAATAGTGATTTCAGTGTGTGAGCCCGGGTGTGAAGGAACACTCCTTTAATAGTGATCTCACTGTGTGTGAGCCCGGGTGTGAAGGAACACTCCTTTAATCGTGATTTCAGTGTGTGTGAGCCTGGGTGTGACGGAACACGCCTTTAATCGTGATTTCAGTGAGTGTGAGCCCAGGTGTGAAGGAACACTCCTTTAATAGTGATTTCAGTGTGTGTGAGCCCAGGTGTGAAGGAATACTCCTTTAATAGTGATCTCACTGTGTGTGAGCCTGGGTGTGAAGGGTACTCCTTTAATAGTGATTTCAGTGTGTGTGAGCCCAGGTGTGAAGGATCACTCCTTTAATAGTGATTTCAGTGTGTGTGAGCCTGGGTGTGAAGAAACACTCCTTTAATAGTGATTTCAGGGTGTGTGAGCCCGGGTGTGTAGGAACACTCCTTCAACAGTGATTTCAGTGTGTGTGAGACTGGGTGTGAAGGAACCCTCCTTTAATAGTGATTTCAGTGTGTCAGAGCCTGGGTGTGAAGGAACACTCCTTTAATAGTGATTTCAGTGTGTGAGAGCCTGGGTGTGAAGGAACACTCCTTTAATAGTGATTTCAGTGTGTGTGAGCCTGGGTGTGAACTAACACTCCTTTAATAGTGATTTCAGTGTGTGTGAGCCCGGGTGTGTAGGAACACTCTTTTAATAGTGATTTCCGTGTGTGTGAGCCCGGGTGTGTAGGAACACCCCTTTAATAGTGATTTCAGTGTGTGAGAGCCTGGGTGTGAAGGAACACTCCTTTAATAGTGATTTTAGTGTGCGAGAGCCTGTGTGTGAAGAAACACTCCTTTAATAGTGATTTCAGTGTGTGTGAGCCCGGGTGTGTAGGAACACTCCTTTAATAGTGATTTCAGTGTGTGAGAGCCTGGGTGTGAAGGAACACTCCTTCAACAGTGATTTCAGTGTGTGTGAGCCTGGGTGTGAAGAAACACTCCTTTAATAGTGATTTCAGTGTGTGTGTCCGGCTGTGTAGGAACACTCCTTTAATAGCGATTTCAGTGTGTGAGAGCCTGGGTGTGAAGGAACACTCCTTTAATAGTGATTTCAGTGTGTGTGAGCCTGGGTGTGAAGAAACACTCCTTTAATAGTGATTTCAGTGTGTGTGAGCCCGGGTGTGTAGGAACACTCTTTTAATAGTGATTTCCGTGTGTGTGAGCCCGGGTGTGTAGGAACACCCCTTTAATAGTGATTTCAGCGTGTGAGAGCCTGGGTGTGAAGGAACACTCCTTTAATAGTGATTTCAGTGTGCGAGAGCCTGTGTGTGAAGAAACACTCCTTTAATAGTGATTTCAGTGTGCGTGAGCCCGGGTGTGTAGGAACACTCCTTTAATAGTGATTTCAGTGTGTGAGAGCCTGGGTGTGAAGGAACACTCCTTCAACAGTGATTTCAGTGTGTGTGAGCCTGGGTGTGAAGAAACACTCCTTTAATAGTGATTTCAGTGTGTGTGAGCCCGGGTGTGTAGGAACACTCCTTTAATAGTGATTCCAGTGTGTGAGAGCCTGGGTGTGAAGGAACACTCCTTTAATAGTGATTTCCGTGTGTGTGAGCCTGGGTGTGAAGGAACACTCCTTTAATAGTGATTTCAGTGTGTGAGCCCTGGTGTGAAGGAACACTCCTTTAATAGTGATTTCAGTGTGTGTGAGCCCGGGTGTGAAGGAACACTCCTTTAATAGTGATTTCAGTGTGTGTGAGAGCCCGGGTGTGAAGGAACACTCCTTTAATAGTGATTTCAGTGTGTGTGTGCCCGGGTGTGAAGGAAAACTCCTTTAATAGTGATTTCAGTGTGTGGGAGCCCGTGTGTGAAGGAACACTCCTTTAATAGTGATTTCAGTGTGTGTGAGCCTGGGTGTGAAGGAACACTCCTTTAATAGTGATTTCAGTGTGTGTGAGCCCGGGTGTGAAGGAACACTCCTTTAATAGTGATTTCAGTATGTGTGAGCCCGGGTGTGAACGAACACTCCTTTAATCGTGATTTCAGTGTGTGTGAGCCTAGGTGTGAAGGAACACTCCTTTAATCGTGATTCCAGTGAGTGTGAGCCCGGGTGTGAAGGAACACTCCTTTCATAGTGATTTCAGTGTCTGTGAGCCCGGGTGTGAAGGAACACTCCTTTAATAGTGATCTCACTGTGTGTGAGCCCGGGTGTGAAGGAACACTCCTTTAATCGTGATTTCAGTGAGTGTTAGCCCGGTTGTGAAGAAACACTCCTTTAATAGTGATTTCAGTGTGTGTGAGCCCGGCTGTGTAGGAACACTCCTTTCATAGCGATTTTAGTGTGTGAGAGCCTGGGTGTGAAGGAACACTCCTTTAATAGTGATTTCAGTGTGTGTGAGCCTGGGTGTGAAGAAACACTACATTAATAGTGATTTCAGTGTGTGCGATCCCGGGTGTGTAGGAACACTCTTTTAATAGTGATTTCCGTGTGTGTGAGCCCGGGTGTGTAGGAACACTCCTTTAATAGTGATTTCAGTGTGTGAGAGTCTGGGTGTGAAGGAACACTCCTTTAATAGTGATTTCAGTGTGCGAGAGCCTGGGTGTGAAGAAACACTCCTTTAATAGTGATTTCAGTGTGTGTGAGCCCGGGTGTGTAGGAACACTCCTTTAATAGTGATTTCAGTGTGTGAGAGCCTGGGTGTGAAGGAACACTCCTTCAACAGTGATTTCAGTGTGTGTGAGCCTGGGTGTGAAGAAACACTCCTTTAATAGTGATTTCAGTGTGTGTGAGCCCGGGTGTGTAGGAACACTCCTTTAATAGTGATTCCAGTGTGTGAGAGCCTGGGTGTGATGCAACACTCCTTTAATAGTGATTTCAGTGTGTGTGAGCCTGGGTGTGAAGGAACACACCTTTAATAGTGATTTCAGTGTGTGAGCCCGGGTGTGAAGGAACACTCCTTTAATTATGATTTCAGTTTGTGTGAGCCCGGGTGTGAAGGACCACTCCTTTAATAGTGATTTCAGTGTGTGTGAGAGCCCGGGTGTGAAGGAACACTCCTTTAGTAGTGATTTCAGTGTGTGTGTGCCCGGGTGTGAAGGAAAACTCCTTTAATAGTGATTTCAGTGTGTGTGAGCCCGTGTGTGAAGGAACACTCCTTTAATAGTGATTTCAGTGTGTGTGAGCCTGGGTGTGAAGGAACACTCCTTTAATAGTGATTTCAGTGTGTGTGAGCCCGGGTGTGAAGGAACACTCCTTTAATAGTGATTTCAGTATGTGTGAGCCCGGGTGTGAAGGAACACTCCTTTAATCGTGATTTCAGTGTGTGTGAGCCTAGGTGTGAAGGAACACTCCTTTAATCGTGATTTCAGTGAGTGTGAGCCCGGGTGTGAAGGAACACTCCTGTAATAGTGATTGCAGTGTGTGAGCCCGGGTGTGAAGGATCACTCCTTTAATAGTGATTTCAGTGTGTGAGCCCGGGCGTGAAGGAAGACTCCTGTAATAGTGATTGCAGTGTGTGAGCCCGGGTGTGAAGGATCACTCCTTTAATAGTGATTTCAGTGTGTGAGCCCGGGTGTGAAGGAACACTCCTTTAATAGTGATCTCACTGTGTGTGAGCCCGGGTGTGAAGGAACACTCCTTTAATCGTGATTTCAGTGTGTGTGAGCCTGGGTGTGACGGAACACGCCTTTAATCGTGATTTCAGTGAGTGTGAGCCCAGGTGTGAAGGAACACTCCTTTAATAGTGATTTCAGTGTGTGTGAGCCCAGGTGTGAAGGAATACTCCTTTAATAGTGATCTCACTGTGTGTGAGCCTGGGTGTGAAGGGTACTCCTTTAATAGTGATTTCAGTGTGTGTGAGCCCAGGTGTGAAGGATCACTCCTTTAATAGTGATTTCAGTGTGTGTGAGCCTGGGTGTGAAGAAACACTCCTTTAATAGTGATTTCAGGGTGTGTGAGCCCGGGTGTGTAGGAACACTCCTTCAACAGTGATTTCAGTGTGTGTGAGACTGGGTGTGAAGGAACCCTCCTTTAATAGTGATTTCAGTGTGTCAGAGCCTGGGTGTGAAGGAACACTCCTTTAATAGTGATTTCAGTGTGTGAGAGCCTGGGTGTGAAGGAACACTCCTTTAATAGTGATTTCAGTGTGTGTGAGCCTGGGTGTGAACTAACACTCATTTAATAGTGATTTCAGTGTGTGTGAGCCCGGGTGTGTAGGAACACTCTTTTAATAGTGATTTCCGTGTGTGTGAGCCCGGGTGTGTAGGAACACCCCTTTAATAGTGATTTCAGTGTGTGAGAGCCTGGGTGTGAAGGAACACTCCTTTAATAGTGATTTTAGTGTGCGAGAGCCTGTGTGTGAAGAAACACTCCTTTAATAGTGATTTCAGTGTGTGTGAGCCCGGGTGTGTAGGAACACTCCTTTAATAGTGATTTCAGTGTGTGAGAGCCTGGGTGTGAAGGAACACTCCTTCAACAGTGATTTCAGTGTGTGTGAGCCTGGGTGTGAAGAAACACTCCTTTAATAGTGATTTCAGTGTGTGGGAGCCCGTGTGTGAAGGAACACTCCTTTAATAGTGATTTCAGTGTGTGTGAGCCTGGGTGTGAAGGAACACTCCTTTAATAGTGATTTCAGTGTGTGTGAGCCCGGGTGTGAAGGAACACTCCTTTAATAGTGATTTCAGTATGTGTGAGCCCGGGTGTGAACGAACACTCCTTTAATCGTGATTTCAGTGTGTGTGAGCCTAGGTGTGAAGGAACACTCCTTTAATCGTGATTCCAGTGAGTGTGAGCCCGGGTGTGAAGGAACACTCCTTTCATAGTGATTTCAGTGTCTGTGAGCCCGGGTGTGAAGGAACACTCCTTTAATAGTGATCTCACTGTGTGTGAGCCCGGGTGTGAAGGAACACTCCTTTAATCGTGATTTCAGTGAGTGTTAGCCCGGTTGTGAAGAAACACTCCTTTAATAGTGATTTCAGTGTGTGTGAGCCCGGCTGTGTAGGAACACTCCTTTCATAGCGATTTTAGTGTGTGAGAGCCTGGGTGTGAAGGAACACTCCTTTAATAGTGATTTCAGTGTGTGTGAGCCTGGGTGTGAAGAAACACTACATTAATAGTGATTTCAGTGTGTGCGATCCCGGGTGTGTAGGAACACTCTTTTAATAGTGATTTCCGTGTGTGTGAGCCCGGGTGTGTAGGAACACTCCTTTAATAGTGATTTCAGTGTGTGAGAGTCTGGGTGTGAAGGAACACTCCTTTAATAGTGATTTCAGTGTGCGAGAGCCTGGGTGTGAAGAAACACTCCTTTAATAGTGATTTCAGTGTGTGTGAGCCCGGGTGTGTAGGAACACTCCTTTAATAGTGATTTCAGTGTGTGAGAGCCTGGGTGTGAAGGAACACTCCTTCAACAGTGATTTCAGTGTGTGTGAGCCTGGGTGTGAAGAAACACTCCTTTAATAGTGATTTCAGTGTGTGTGAGCCCGGGTGTGTAGGAACACTCCTTTAATAGTGATTCCAGTGTGTGAGAGCCTGGGTGTGATGCAACACTCCTTTAATAGTGATTTCAGTGTGTGTGAGCCTGGGTGTGAAGGAACACACCTTTAATAGTGATTTCAGTGTGTGAGCCCGGGTGTGAAGGAACACTCCTTTAATTATGATTTCAGTTTGTGTGAGCCCGGGTGTGAAGGACCACTCCTTTAATAGTGATTTCAGTGTGTGTGAGAGCCCGGGTGTGAAGGAACACTCCTTTAGTAGTGATTTCAGTGTGTGTGTGCCCGGGTGTGAAGGAAAACTCCTTTAATAGTGATTTCAGTGTGTGTGAGCCCGTGTGTGAAGGAACACTCCTTTAATAGTGATTTCAGTGTGTGTGAGCCTGGGTGTGAAGGAACACTCCTTTAATAGTGATTTCAGTGTGTGTGAGCCCGGGTGTGAAGGAACACTCCTTTAATAGTGATTTCAGTATGTGTGAGCCCGGGTGTGAAGGAACACTCCTTTAATCGTGATTTCAGTGTGTGTGAGCCTAGGTGTGAAGGAACACTCCTTTAATCGTGATTTCAGTGAGTGTGAGCCCGGGTGTGAAGGAACACTCCTGTAATAGTGATTGCAGTGTGTGAGCCCGGGTGTGAAGGATCACTCCTTTAATAGTGATTTCAGTGTGTGAGCCCGGGCGTGAAGGAAGACTCCTGTAATAGTGATTGCAGTGTGTGAGCCCGGGTGTGAAGGATCACTCCTTTAATAGTGATTTCAGTGTGTGAGCCCGGGTGTGAAGGAACACTCCTTTAATAGTGATCTCACTGTGTGTGAGCCCGGGTGTGAAGGAACACTCCTTTAATCGTGATTTCAGTGTGTGTGAGCCTGGGTGTGACGGAACACGCCTTTAATCGTGATTTCAGTGAGTGTGAGCCCAGGTGTGAAGGAACACTCCTTTAATAGTGATTTCAGTGTGTGTGAGCCCAGGTGTGAAGGAATACTCCTTTAATAGTGATCTCACTGTGTGTGAGCCTGGGTGTGAAGGGTACTCCTTTAATAGTGATTTCAGTGTGTGTGAGCCCAGGTGTGAAGGATCACTCCTTTAATAGTGATTTCAGTGTGTGTGAGCCTGGGTGTGAAGAAACACTCCTTTAATAGTGATTTCAGGGTGTGTGAGCCCGGGTGTGTAGGAACACTCCTTCAACAGTGATTTCAGTGTGTGTGAGACTGGGTGTGAAGGAACCCTCCTTTAATAGTGATTTCAGTGTGTCAGAGCCTGGGTGTGAAGGAACACTCCTTTAATAGTGATTTCAGTGTGTGAGAGCCTGGGTGTGAAGGAACACTCCTTTAATAGTGATTTCAGTGTGTGTGAGCCTGGGTGTGAACTAACACTCATTTAATAGTGATTTCAGTGTGTGTGAGCCCGGGTGTGTAGGAACACTCTTTTAATAGTGATTTCCGTGTGTGTGAGCCCGGGTGTGTAGGAACACCCCTTTAATAGTGATTTCAGTGTGTGAGAGCCTGGGTGTGAAGGAACACTCCTTTAATAGTGATTTTAGTGTGCGAGAGCCTGTGTGTGAAGAAACACTCCTTTAATAGTGATTTCAGTGTGTGTGAGCCCGGGTGTGTAGGAACACTCCTTTAATAGTGATTTCAGTGTGTGAGAGCCTGGGTGTGAAGGAACACTCCTTCAACAGTGATTTCAGTGTGTGTGAGCCTGGGTGTGAAGAAACACTCCTTTAATAGTGATTTCAGTGTGTGTGAGCCTGGGTGTGAAGGAACACTCCTTTAATAGTGATTTCAGTGTGTGAGAGCCTGGGTGTGAAGGTACACTCCTTCAACAGTGATTTCAATGTGTGTGAGCCTGGGTGTGAAGAAACACTCCTTTAATAGTGATTTCAGGGTGTGTGAGCCCGGGTGTGTAGGAACACTCCTTTAACAGTGATTTCAGTGTGTGTGAGACTGGGTGTGAAGGAACACTCCTTTAATAGTGATTTCAGTGTGTGTGAGCCTGGGTGTGAAGAAACACTCCTTTAATAGTGATTTCAGTGTGTGTGTCCGGCTGTGTAGGAACACTCCTTTAATAGCGATTTCAGTGTGTGAGAGCCTGGGTGTGAAGGAACACTCCTTTAATAGTGATTTCAGTGTGTGTGAGCCTGGGTGTGAACTAACACTCCTTTAATAGTGATTTCAGTGTGTGTGAGCCCGGGTGTGTAGGAACACTCTTTTAATAGTGATTTCCGTGTGTGTGAGCCCGGGTGTGTAGGAACACCCCTTTAATAGTGATTTCAGTGTGTGAGAGCCTGGGTGTGAAGGAACACTCCTTTAATAGTGATTTTAGTGTGCGAGAGCCTGTGTGTGAAGAAACACTCCTTTAATAGTGATTTCAGTGTGTGTGAGCCCGGGTGTGTAGGAACACTCCTTTAATAGTGATTTCAGTGTGTGAGAGCCTGGGTGTGAAGGAACACTCCTTCAACAGTGATTTCAGTGTGTGTGAGCCTGGGTGTGAAGAAACACTCCTTTAATAGTGATTTCAGTGTGTGTGAGCCTGGGTGTGAAGGAACACTCCTTTAATAGTGATTTCAGTGTGTGAGAGCCTGGGTGTGAAGGTACACTCCTTCAACAGTGATTTCAGTGTGTGTGAGCCTGGGTGTGAAGAAACACTCCTTTAATAGTGATTTCAGTGTGTGTGAGCCTGGGTGTGAAGGAACACTCCTTTAATAGTGATTTCAGTGTGTGTGAGCCTGGGTGTGAAGGAACACTCCTTTAATAGTGATTTCAGTGTGTGAGCCCTGGTGTGAAGGAACACTCCTTTAATAGTGATTTCAGTGTGTGTGAGCCCGGGTGTGAAGGAACACTCCTTTAATAGTGATTTCAGTGTGTGTGAGAGCCCGGGTGTGAAGGAACACTCCTTTAATAGTGATTTCAGTGTGTGTGTGCCCGGGTGTGAAGGAAAACTCCTTTAATAGTGATTTCAGTGTGTGGGAGCCCGTGTGTGAAGGAACACTCCTTTAATAGTGATTTCAGTGTGTGTGAGCCTGGGTGTGAGGAACACTCCTTTAATAGTGATTTCAGTGTGTGTGAGCCCGGGTGTGAAGGAACACTCCTTTAATAGTGATTTCAGTATGTGTGAGCCCGGGTGTGAAGGAACACTCCTTTAATCGTGATTTCAGTGTGTGTGAGCCTAGGTGTGAAGGAACACTCCTTTAATCGTGATTCCAGTGAGTGTGAGCCCGGGTGTGAAGGAACACTCCTTTAATAGTGATCTCACTGTGTGTGAGCCCGGGTGTGAAGGAACACTCCTTTAATCGTGATTTCAGTGAGTGTTAGCCCGGGTGTGAAGAAACACTCCTTTAATAGTGATTTCAGTGTGTGTGAGCCCGGCTGTGTAGGAACACTCCTTTAATAGCGATTTCAGTGTGTGAGAGCCTGGGTGTGAAGGAACACTCCTTTAATAGTGATTTCAGTGTGTGTGAGCCTGGGTGTGAAGAAACACTACATTAATAGTGATTTCAGTGTGTGTGAGCCCGGGTGTGTAGGAACACTCTTTTAATAGTGATTTCCGTGTGTGTGAGCCCGGGTGTGTAGGAACACTCCTTTAATAGTGATTTCAGTGTGTGAGAGCCTGGGTGTGAAGGAACACTCCTTTAATAGTGATTTCAGTGTGCGAGAGCCTGGGTGTGAAGAAACACTCCTTTAATAGTGATTTCAGTGTGTGTGAGCCCGGGTGTGTAGGAACACTCCTTTAATAGTGATTTCAGTGTGTGAGAGCCTGGGTGTGAAGGAACACTCCTTCAACAGTGATTTCAGTGTGTGTGAGCCTGGGTGTGAAGAAACACTCCTTTAATAGTGATTTCAGTGTGTGTGAGCCCGGGTGTGTAGGAACACTCCTTTAATACTGATTCCAGTGTGTGAGAGCCTGGGTGTGATGCAACACTCCTTTAATAGTGATTTCAGTGTGTGTGAGCCTGGGTGTGAAGGAACACTCCTTTAATAGTGATTTCAGTGTGTGAGCCCAGGTGTGAAGGAACACTCCTTTAATAGTGATTTCAGTGTGTGTGAGCCCGGGTGTGAAGGAACACTCCTTTAATAGTGATTTCAGTGTGTGTGAGAGCCTGGGTGTGAAGGAACACTCCTTTAATAGTGATTTCAGTGTGTGTGTGCCCGGGTGTGAAGGAAAACTCCTTTAATAGTGATTTCAGTGTGTGTGAGCCCGTGTGTGAAGGAACACTCCTTTAATAGTGATTTCAGTGTGTGTGAGCCTGGGTGTGAAGGAACACTCCTTTAATAGTGATTTCAGTGTGTGTGAGCCCGGGTGTGAAGGAACGCTCCTTTAATAGTGATTTCAGTATGTGTGAGCCCGGGTGTGAAGGAACACTCCTTTAATCGTGATTTCAGTGTGTGTGAGCCTAGGTGTGAAGGAACACTCCTTTAATCGTGATTTCAGTGAGTGTGAGCCCGGGTGTGAAGGAACACTCCTTTCATAGTGATTTCAGTGTGTGTGAGCCCGGGTGTGAAGGAACACTCCTTTAATAGTGATCTCACTGTGTGTGAGCCCGGGTGTGAAGGAACAATCCTTTAATCGTGATTTCAGTGAGTGTTAGCCCGGGTGTGAAGGAACACTCCTTTAATAGTGATTTCAGTGTGTGAGCCCGGGTGTGAAGGAAGACTCCTGCAATAGTGTTTGCAGAGTGTGAGCCCGGATGTGAAGGATCACTCCTTTAATAGTGATTTCAGTGTGTGAGCCCGGGTGTGAAGGAACACTCCTTTAATAGTGATCTCACTGTGTGTGAGCCCGGGTGTGAAGGAACACTCCTTTAATCGTGATTTCAGTGTGTGTGAGCCTGGGTGTGACGGAACACGCCTTTAATCGTGATTTCAGTGAATGTGAGCCCAGGTATGAAGGAACACTCCTTTAATAGTGATTTCAGTGTGTGTGAGCCCAGCTGTGAAGGAACACTCCTTTAATAGTGATCTCACTGTGTGTGAGCCCGGGTGTGAAGGAACACTCCTTTAATAGTGATTTCAGTGTGTGAGAGCCCGGGTGTGAAGGAACACTCCTTTAATAGTGATTTCAGTGTGTTTGAGCCTGGGTGTGAAGGAACACTCCTTTAATAGTGATTTCAGTGTGTGTGAGCCCAGGTGTGAAGGAACACTCCTTTAATAGTGATCTCACGGTGTGAGAGCCCGGGTGTGAAGGAACACTCCTTTAATAGTGATTTCAGTGTGTTTGAGCCTGGGTGTGAAGGAACACTCCTTTAATAGTGATTTCAGTGTGTGAGCCCGGGTGTGAAGGAACACTCCTTGAATAGTTATTTCAGTGTGTGAGAGCCTGGGTGTGAATGAAAACTCCTTTAATCGTGATTTCAGTGAGTTTTATCCCGGGTGTGAAGGAACACTCCTTTAATAGTGATTTCAGTGTGTGAGCCCGGGTGTGAAGGAACACTCCTTTAATAGTGATTTCAGTGAGTGTTAGCCCGGGTGTGAAGGAACACTCCTTTAATAGTGATTTCAGTGTGTGTGAGCCCGGGTGTGAAGGAACACTCCTTTAATAGTGATCTCACTGTGTGTGAGCCCGCGTGTGAAGGAACACTCCTTTAATAGTGATTTCAGTGTGTGAGAGCCCGGGTGGGAAGGAACACTCCTTTAATCGTGATTTCAGTGAGTGTTAGCCCGGGTGTGAAGGAACACTCCTTTAATAGTGATTTCAGTGTGTGAGCCCGGGTGTGAAGGAACACTCCTTTAATAGTGATTTCAGTGTGTGAGCCCGGGTGTGAAGGATCACTCCTTTAATAGTGATTTCAGTGTTTGAGCCCAGGTGTGAAGGAACACTCCTTTAATAGTGATTTCAGTGTGTGTGAGCCCGGGTGTGAAGGAACACTCCTTTAATCGTGATTTCAGTGAGTGTTAGCCCGGCTGTGAAGGATCACTCCTTTAATAGTGATTTCAGTGTGTGAGCCCGGGTATGAAGGAAGACTCCTGTAATAGTGATTGCAGTGTGTGAGCCCGGGTGTGAAGGATCACTCCTTTAATAGTGATTTCAGTGTGTGAGCCCGGGTGTAAAGGAACACTCCTTTAATCGTGATCTCACTGTGTGTGAGCCCGGGTGTGAAGGAACACTCCTTTAATCGTGATTTCAGTGTGTGTGAGCCTGGGTGTGACGGAACACTCCTTTAATCGTGATTTCAGTGAGTGTGAGCCCAGGTGTGAAGGAACACTCCTTTAATAGTGATTTCAGTGTGTGTGAGCCCAGGTGTGAAGGAACACTCCTTTAATAGTGATTTCAGTGTGTGTGAGCCTGGGTGTTAAGGAACACTCCTATAATAGTGTTTTCAGTGTGTGTGAGCCTGGGTGTGAAGGAACACTCCTTTAATCGTGATTTCAGTGAGTGTTAGCCCGGGTGTGAAGGAACACTCCTTTAATAGTGATTTCAGTGTGTGTGAGCCCGTGTGTGAAGGAACACTCCTTTAATAGTGATTTCAGTGTGTGTGAGCCTGGGTGTGAAGGAACACTCCTTTAATAGTGATTTCAGTGTGTGTGAGCCCGGGTGTGAAGGAACGCTCCTTTAATAGTGATTTCAGTATGTGTGAGCCCGGGTGTGAAGGAACACTCCTTTAATCGTGATTTCAGTTTGTGTGAGCCTAGGTGTGAAGGAACACTCCTTTAATCGTGATTTCAGTGAGTGTGAGCCCGGGTGTGAAGGAACACTCCTTTCATAGTGATTTCAGTGTGTGTGAGCCCGGGTGTGAAGGAACACTCCTTTAATAGTGATCTCACTGTGTGTGAGCCCGGGTGTGAAGGAACAATCCTTTAATCGTGATTTCAGTGAGTGTTAGCCCGGGTGTGAAGGAACACTCCTTTAATAGTGATTTCAGTGTGTGAGCCCGGGTGTGAAGGAACACTCCTGTAATAGTGATTGCAGTGTGTGAGCCCGGATGTGAAGGATCACTCCTTTAATAGTGATTTCAGTGTGTGAGCCCGGGTGTGAAGGAACACTCCTTTAATAGTGATCTCACTGTGTGTGAGCCCGGGTGTGAAGGAACACTCCTTTAATCGTGATTTCAGTGTGTGTGAGCCTGGGTGTGACGGAACACGCCTTTAATCGTGATTTCAGTGAATGTGAGCCCAGGTATGAAGGAACACTCCTTTAATAGTGATTTCAGTGTGTGTGAGCCCAGGTGTGAAGGAACACTCCTTTAATAGTGATCTCACTGTGTGTGAGCCCGGGTGTGAAGGAACACTCCTTTAATAGTGATTTCAGTGTGTGAGAGCCCGGGTGTGAAGGAACACTCCTTTAATAGTGATTTCAGTGTGTTTGAGCCTGGGTGTGAAGGAACACTCCTTTAATAGTGATTTCAGTGTGTGTGAGCCCAGGTGTGAAGGAACACTCCTTTAATAGTGATCTCACGGTGTGTGAGCCCGGGTGTGAAGGAACACTCCTTTAATAGTGATTTCAGTGTGTGAGAGCCCGGGTGTGAAGGAACACTCCTTTAATAGTGATTTCAGTGTGTTTGAGCCTGGGTGTGAAGGAACACTCCTTTAATAGTGATTTCAGTGTGTGAGCCCGGGTGTGAAGGAACACTCCTTTAATAGTTATTTCAGTGTGTGAGAGCCTGGGTGTGAAGGAAAACTCCTTTAATCGTGATTTCAGGGAGTTTTATCCCGGGTGTGAAGGAACACTCCTTTAATAGTGATTTCAGTGTGTGAGCCCTGGTGTGAAGGAACACTCCTTTAATAGTGATTTCAGTGTGTGTGAGCCCGGGTGTGAAGGAACACTCCTTTAATAGTGATTTCAGTGTGTGTGAGAGCCCGGGTGTGAAGGAACACTCCTTTAATAGTGATTTCAGTGTGTGTGTGCCCGGGTGTGAAGGAAAACTCCTTTAATAGTGATTTCAGTGTGTGGGAGCCCGTGTGTGAAGGAACACTCCTTTAATAGTGATTTCAGTGTGTGAGAGCCCGGGTGTGAAGGAACACTCCTTTAACAGTGATTTCAGTGTGTGTGAGCCTGGGTGTGAAGAAACACTCCTTTAATAGTGATTTCAGTGTGCGTGAGCCCGGGTGTGTAGGAACACTCCTTTAATAGTGATTTCAGTGTGTGAGAGCCTGGGTGTGAAGGAACACTCCTTCAACAGTGATTTCAGTGTGTGTGAGCCTGGGTGTGAAGAAACACTCCTTTAATAGTGATTTCAGTGTGTGTGAGCCCGGGTGTGTAGGAACACTCCTTTAATAGTGATTCCAGTGTGTGAGAGCCTGGGTGTGAAGGAACACTCCTTTAATAGTGATTTCCGTGTGTGTGAGCCTGGGTGTGAAGGAACACTCCTTTAATAGTGATTTCAGTGTGTGAGCCCTGGTGTGAAGGAACACTCCTTTAATAGTGATTTCAGTGTGTGTGAGCCCGGGTGTGAAGGAACACTCCTTTAATAGTGATTTCAGTGTGTGTGAGAGCCCGGGTGTGAAGGAACACTCCTTTAATAGTGATTTCAGTGTGTGGGAGCCCGTAGGTGAAGGAACACTCCTTTAATAGTGATTTCAGTGTGTGTGAGCCTGGGTGTGAAGGAACACTCCTTTAATAGTGATTTCAGTGTGTGTGAGCCCGGGTGTGAAGGAACACTCCTTTAATAGTGATTTCAGTATGTGTGAGCCCGGGTGAGAAGGAACACTCCTTTAATCGTGATTTCAGTGTGTGTGAGCCGAGGTGTGAAGGAACACTCCTTTAATTGTGATTTCAGTGAGTGTGAGCCCGGGTGTGAAGGAACACTCCTTTAATAGTGATCTTACTGTGTGAGCCTAGGTGTGAAGGAACACTCCTTTAATAGTGATTTCAGTGTGTGTGAGCCCGTATGTGAAGGAACACTCCTTTAACAGTGATTTAAGTGTGTGTGAGCCTGGGTGTGAAGAAACCCTCCTTTAATAGTGATTTCAGTGTGTGTGAGCCTGGGTGCGAAGAAACACTCCTTTAATAGTGATTTCAGTGTGTGTGAGCCTGGGTGTGAAGGAAACTCCTTTAATAGTGATTTCAGTGTGTGTGAGCCCAGGTGTGAAGGATCACTCCTTTAATAGTGATTTCAGTGTGTGTGAGCCTGGGTGTGAAGAAACACTCCTTTAATAGTGATTTCAGGGTGTGTGAGCCCGGGTGTGTAGGAACACTCCTTTAACAGTGATTTCAGTGTGTGTGAGCTTGGGTGTGAAGGAACCCTCCTTTAATAGTGATTTCAGTGTGTCAGAGCCTGGGTGTGAAGGAACACTCCTTTAATAGTGATTTCAGTGTGTGTGAGCCTGGGTGTGAAGAAACACTCCTTTAATAGTGATTTCAGTGTGTGTGTCCGGCTGTGTAGGAACACTCCTTTAATAGCGATTTCAGTGTGTGAGAGCCTGGGTGTGAAGGAACACTCCTTTAATAGTGATTTCAGTGTGTGTGAGCCTGGGTGTGAAGAAACACTCCTTTAATAGTGATTTCAGTGTGTGTGAGCCCGGGTGTGTAGGAACACTCTTTTAATAGTGATTTCCGTGTGTGTGAGCCCGGGTGTGTAGGAACACCCCTTTAATAGTGATTTCAGTGTGTGAGAGCCTGGGTGTGAAGGAACACTCCTTTAATAGTGATTTCAGTGTGCGAGAGCCTGTGTGTGAAGAAACACTCCTTTAATAGTGATTTCAGTGTGCGTGAGCCCGGGTGTGTAGGAACACTCCTTTAATAGTGATTTCAGTGTGTGAGAGCCTGGGTGTGAAGGAACACTCCTTCAACAGTGATTTCAGTGTGTGTGAGCCTGGGTGTGAAGAAACACTCCTTTAATAGTGATTTCAGTGTGTGTGAGCCCGGGTGTGTAGGAACACTCCTTTAATAGTGATTCCAGTGTGTGAGAGCCTGGGTGTGAAGGAACACTCCTTTAATAGTGATTTCCGTGTGTGTGAGCCTGGGTGTGAAGGAACACTCCTTTAATAGTGATTTCAGTGTGTGAGCCCTGGTGTGAAGGAACACTCCTTTAATAGTGATTTCAGTGTGTGTGAGCCCGGGTGTGAAGGAACACTCCTTTAATAGTGATTTAAGTGTGTGTGAGATCCCGGGTGTGAAGGAACACTCCTTTAATAGTGATTTCAGTGTGTGTGTGCCCGGGTGTGAAGGAAAACTCCTTTAATAGTGATTTCAGTGTGTGGGAGCCCGTGTGTGAAGGAACACTCCTTTAATAGTGATTTCAGTGTGTGTGAGCCCGGCTGTGAAGGAACACTCCTTTAACAGTGATTTCAGTGTGTGTGAGCCTGGGTGTGAAGAAACACTCCTTTAATAGTGATTTCAGTGTGTGTGAGCCAGCGTGCGAAGAAACACTCCTTTAATAGTGATTTCAGTGTGTGTGAGCCTGGGTGTGAAGGAAACTCCTTTAATAGTGATTTCAGTGTGTGTGAGCCCAGGCGTGAAGGAACAAACCTTTAATAGTGATTTCAGTGTGTGTGAGTCCGGGTGTGAAGGAACACTCCTTTAATAGTGATCTCACTGTGTGAGCCTAGGTGTGAAGGAACACTCCTTTAATAGTGATTTCAGTGTGTGTGAGCCCGGGTGTGAAGGAACACTCCTTTAACAGTGATTTAAGTGTGTGTGAGCCTGGCTGTGAAGAAACACTCCTTTAATAGTGATTTCAGGGTGTGTGAGCCCGGGTGTGTAGGAACACTCCTTTAACAGTGATTTCAGTGTGTGTGAGCCTGGGTGTGAAGGAACCCTCCTTTAATAGTGATTTCAGTGTGTCAGAGCCTGGGTGTGAAGGAACACTCCTTTAATAGTGATTTCAGTGTGTGTGAGCCTGGGTGTGAAGAAACACTCCTTTAATAGTGATTTCAGTGTGTGTGTCCGGCTGTGTAGGAACACTCCTTTAATAGTGATTTCAGTGTGTGTGAGACGGGTGTGAAGGAACACTCCTTTAATAGTGATTTCAGTGTGTGAGAGCTTGGGTGTGAAGGAACACTCCTGTAATAGTGATTTCAGTGTGTGTGAGCCTGGGTGTGAAGAAACACTCCTTTAATAGTGATTTCAGTGTGTGTGAGCCCGGGTGTGTAGGAACACTCTTTTAATAGTGATTTCCGTGTGTGTGAGCCCGGGTGTGTAGGTACACTCCTTTAATAGTGATTTCAGTGTGTGAGAGCCTGGGTGTGAAGGAACACTCCTTTAATAGTGATTTCAGTGTGCGAGAGCCTGTGTGTGAAGAAACACTCCTTTAATAGTGATTTCAGTGTGTGTGAGCCCGGGTGTGTCGGAACACTCCTTTAATAGTGATTTCAGTGTGTGAGAGCCTGGGTGTGAAGGAACACTCCTTCAACAGTGATTTCAGTGTGTGTGAGCCTGGGTGTGAAGAAACACTCCTTTAATAGTGATTTCAGTGTGTGTGAGCCCGGGTGTGTAGGAACACTCCTTTAATAGTGATTCCAGCGTGTGAGAGCCTGGGTGTGAAGGAACACTCCTTTAATAGTGATTTCAGTGTGTGTGATTCTTGGGTGTGAAGGAACACTCCTTTAATAGTGATTTCAGTGTGTGTGAGCCCGGGTGTGAAGGAACACTCCTTTAATAGTGATTTCAGTGTGTGTGAGCCCGGGTGTGAAGGAACACTCCTTTAATAGTGATTTCAGTGTGTGTGAGAGCCCGGGTGTGAAGGAACACTCCTTTAATAGTGATTTCAGTGTGTGTGTGCCCGGGTGTGAAGGAAAACTCCTTTAATAGTGATTTCAGTGTGTGGGAGCCCGTAGGTGAAGGAACACTTCTTTAATAGTGATTTCAGTGTGTGTGAGCCTGGGTGTGAAGGAACACTCCTTTAATAGTGATTTCAGTGTGTGTGAGCCCGGGTGTGAAGGAACACTCCTTTAATAGTGATTTCAGTATGTGTGAGCCCGGGTGAGAAGGAACACTCCTTTAATCGTGATTTCAGTGTGTGTGAGCCTAGGTGTGAAGGAACACTCCTTTAATTGTGATTTCAGTGAGTGTGAGCCCGGGTGTGAAGGAACACTCCTTTAATAGTGATCTTACTGTGTGAGCCTAGGTGTGAAGGAACACTCCTTTAATAGTGATTTCAGTGTGTGTGAGCCCGTATGTGAAGGAACACTCCTTTAACAGTGATTTAAGTGTGTGTGAGCCTGGGTGTGAAGAAACCCTCCTTTAATAGTGATTTCAGTGTGTGTGAGCCTGGGTGCGAAGAAACACTCCTTTAATAGTGATTTCAGTGTGTGTGAGCCTGGGTGTGAAGGAAACTCCTTTAATAGTGATTTCAGTGTGTGTGAGCCCAGGTGTGAAGGATCACTCCTTTAATAGTGATTTCAGTGTGTGTGAGCCTGGGTGTGAAGAAACACTCCTTTAATAGTGATTTCAGGGTGTGTGAGCCCGGGTGTGTAGGAACACTCCTTTAACAGTGATTTCAGTGTGTGTGAGCCTGGGTGTGAAGGAACCCTCCTTTAATAGTGATTTCAGTGTGTCAGAGCCTGGGTGTGAAGGAACACTCCTTTAATAGTGATTTCAGTGTGTGTGAGCCTGGGTGTGAAGAAACACTCCTTTAATAGTGATTTCAGTGTGTGTGTCCGGCTGTGTAGGAACACTCCTTTAATAGCGATTTCAGTGTGTGAGAGCCTGGGTGTGAAGGAACACTCCTTTAATAGTGATTTCAGTGTGTGTGAGCCTGGGTGTGAAGAAACACTCCTTTAATAGTGATTTCAGTGTGTGTGAGCCCGGGTGTGTAGGAACACTCTTTTAATAGTGATTTCCGTGTGTGTGAGCCCGGGTGTGTAGGAACACCCCTTTAATAGTGATTTCAGCGTGTGAGAGCCTGGGTGTGAAGGAACACTCCTTTAATAGTGATTTCAGTGTGTGTGAGCCCGGGTGTGTAGGAACACTCCTTTAATAGTGATTCCAGCGTGTGAGAGCCTGGGTGTGAAGGAACACTCCTTCAACAGTGATTTCAGTGTGTGTGAGCCTGGGTGTGAAGAAACACTCCTTTAATAGTGATTTCAGTGTGTGTGAGCCCGGGTGTGTAGGAACACTCCTTTAATAGTGATTCCAGTGTGTGAGAGCCTGGGTGTGAAGGAACACTCCTTTAATAGTGATTTCCGTGTGTGTGAGCCTGGGTGTGAAGGAACACTCCTTTAATAGTGATTTCAGTGTGTGAGCCCTGGTGTGAAGGAACACTCCTTTAATAGTGATTTCAGTGTGTGTGAGCCCGGGTGTGAAGGAACACTCCTTTAATAGTGATTTAAGTGTGTGTGAGATCCCGGGTGTGAAGGAACACTCCTTTAATAGTGATTTCAGTGTGTGTGTGCCCGGGTGTGAAGGAAAACTCCTTTAATAGTGATTTCAGTGTGTGGGAGCCCGTGTGTGAAGGAACACTCCTTTAATAGTGATTTCAGTGTGTGTGAGCCCGGCTGTGAAGGAACACTCCTTTAACAGTGATTTCAGTGTGTGTGAGCCTGGGTGTGAAGAAACACTCCTTTAATAGTGATTTCAGTGTGTGTGAGCCAGCGTGCGAAGAAACACTCCTTTAATAGTGATTTCAGTGTGTGTGAGCCTGGGTGTGAAGGAAACTCCTTTAATAGTGATTTCAGTGTGTGTGAGCCCAGGCGTGAAGGAACAAACCTTTAATAGTGATTTCAGTGTGTGTGAGTCCGGGTGTGAAGGAACACTCCTTTAATAGTGATCTCACTGTGTGAGCCTAGGTGTGAAGGAACACTCCTTTAATAGTGATTTCAGTGTGTGTGAGCCCGGGTGTGAAGGAACACTCCTTTAACAGTGATTTAAGTGTGTGTGAGACTGGCTGTGAAGAAACACTCCTTTAATAGTGATTTCAGGGTGTGTGAGCCCGGGTGTGTAGGAACACTCCTTTAACAGTGATTTCAGTGTGTGTGAGCCTGGGTGTGAAGGAACCCTCCTTTAATAGTGATTTCAGTGTGTCAGAGCCTGGGTGTGAAGGAACACTCCTTTAATAGTGATTTCAGTGTGTGTGAGCCTGGGTGTGAAGAAACACTCCTTTAATAGTGATTTCAGTGTGTGTGTCCGGCTGTGTAGGAACACTCCTTTAATAGTGATTTCAGTGTGTGTGAGACGGGTGTGAAGGAACACTCCTTTAATAGTGATTTCAGTGTGTGAGAGCTTGGGTGTGAAGGAACACTCCTGTAATAGTGATTTCAGTGTGTGTGAGCCTGGGTGTGAAGAAACACTCCTTTAATAGTGATTTCAGTGTGTGTGAGCCCGGGTGTGTAGGAACACTCTTTTAATAGTGATTTCCGTGTGTGTGAGCCCGGGTGTGTAGGTACACTCCTTTAATAGTGATTTCAGTGTGTGAGAGCCTGGGTGTGAAGGAACACTCCTTTAATAGTGATTTCAGTGTGCGAGAGCCTGTGTGTGAAGAAACACTCCTTTAATAGTGATTTCAGTGTGTGTGAGCCCGGGTGTGTAGGAACACTCCTTTAATAGTGATTTCAGTGTGTGAGAGCCTGGGTGTGAAGGAACACTCCTTCAACAGTGATTTCAGTGTGTGTGAGCCTGGGTGTGAAGAAACACTCCTTTAATAGTGATTTCAGTGTGTGTGAGCCCGGGTGTGTAGGAACACTCCTTTAATAGTGATTCCAGCGTGTGAGAGCCTGGGTGTGAAGGAACACTCCTTTAATAGTGATTTCAGTGTGTGTGATTCTTGGGTGTGAAGGAACACTCCTTTAATAGTGATTTCAGTGTGTGTGAGCCCGGGTGTGAAGGAACACTCCTTTAATAGTGATTTCAGTGTGTGTGAGCCCGGGTGTGAAGGAACACTCCTTTAATAGTGATTTCAGTGTGTGTGAGAGCCCGGGTGTGAAGGAACACTCCTTTAATAGTGATTTCAGTGTGTGTGTGCCCGGGTGTGAAGGAAAACTCCTTTAATAGTGATTTCAGTGTGTGGGAGCCCGTAGGTGAAGGAACACTTCTTTAATAGTGATTTCAGTGTGTGTGAGCCTGGGTGTGAAGGAACACTCCTTTAATAGTGATTTCAGTGTGTGTGAGCCCGGGTGTGAAGGAACACTCCTTTAATAGTGATTTCAGTATGTGTGAGCCCGGGTGAGAAGGAACACTCCTTTAATCGTGATTTCAGTGTGTGTGAGCCTAGGTGTGAAGGAACACTCCTTTAATTGTGATTTCAGTGAGTGTGAGCCCGGGTGTGAAGGAACACTCCTTTAATAGTGATCTTACTGTGTGAGCCTAGGTGTGAAGGAACACTCCTTTAATAGTGATTTCAGTGTGTGTGAGCCCGTATGTGAAGGAACACTCCTTTAACAGTGATTTAAGTGTGTGTGAGCCTGGGTGTGAAGAAACCCTCCTTTAATAGTGATTTCAGTGTGTGTGAGCCTGGGTGCGAAGAAACACTCCTTTAATAGTGATTTCAGTGTGTGTGAGCCTGGGTGTGAAGGAAACTCCTTTAATAGTGATTTCAGTGTGTGTGAGCCCAGGTGTGAAGGATCACTCCTTTAATAGTGATTTCAGTGTGTGTGAGCCTGGGTGTGAAGAAACACTCCTTTAATAGTGATTTCAGGGTGTGTGAGCCCGGGTGTGTAGGAACACTCCTTTAACAGTGATTTCAGTGTGTGTGAGCCTGGGTGTGAAGGAACCCTCCTTTAATAGTGATTTCAGTGTGTCAGAGCCTGGGTGTGAAGGAACACTCCTTTAATAGTGATTTCAGTGTGTGTGAGCCTGGGTGTGAAGAAACACTCCTTTAATAGTGATTTCAGTGTGTGTGTCCGGCTGTGTAGGAACACTCCTTTAATAGCGATTTCAGTGTGTGAGAGCCTGGGTGTGAAGGAACACTCCTTTAATAGTGATTTCAGTGTGTGTGAGCCTGGGTGTGAAGAAACACTCCTTTAATAGTGATTTCAGTGTGTGTGAGCCCGGGTGTGTAGGAACACTCTTTTAATAGTGATTTCCGTGTGTGTGAGCCCGGGTGTGTAGGAACACCCCTTTAATAGTGATTTCAGCGTGTGAGAGCCTGGGTGTGAAGGAACACTCCTTTAATAGTGATTTCAGTGTGTGTGAGCCCGGGTGTGTAGGAACACTCCTTTAATAGTGATTCCAGCGTGTGAGAGCCTGGGTGTGAAGGAACACTCCTTTAATAGTGATTTCAGTGTGTGTGATTCTTGGGTGTGAAGGAACACTCCTTTAATAGTGATTTCAGTGTGTGTGAGCCCGGGTGTGAAGGAACACTCCTTTAATAGTGATTTCAGTGTGTGTGAGCCCGGGTGTGAAGGAACACTCCTTTAATAGTGATTTCAGTGTGTGTGAGAGCCCGGGTGTGAAGGAACACTCCTTTAATAGTGATTTCAGTGTGTGTGTGCCCGGGTGTGAAGGAAAACTCCTTTAATAGTGATTTCAGTGTGTGGGAGCCCGTAGGTGAAGGAACACTTCTTTAATAGTGATTTCAGTGTGTGTGAGCCTGGGTGTGAAGGAACACTCCTTTAATAGTGATTTCAGTGTGTGTGAGCCCGGGTGTGAAGGAACACTCCTTTAATAGTGATTTCAGTATGTGTGAGCCCGGGTGAGAAGGAACACTCCTTTAATCGTGATTTCAGTGTGTGTGAGCCTAGGTGTGAAGGAACACTCCTTTAATTGTGATTTCAGTGAGTGTGAGCCCGGGTGTGAAGGAACACTCCTTTAATAGTGATCTTACTGTGTGAGCCTAGGTGTGAAGGAACACTCCTTTAATAGTGATTTCAGTGTGTGTGAGCCCGTATGTGAAGGAACACTCCTTTAACAGTGATTTAAGTGTGTGTGAGCCTGGGTGTGAAGAAACCCTCCTTTAATAGTGATTTCAGTGTGTGTGAGCCTGGGTGCGAAGAAACACTCCTTTAATAGTGATTTCAGTGTGTGTGAGCCTGGGTGTGAAGGAAACTCCTTTAATAGTGATTTCAGTGTGTGTGAGCCCAGGTGTGAAGGATCACTCCTTTAATAGTGATTTCAGGGTGTGTGAGCCTGGGTGTGAAGAAACACTCCTTTAATAGTGATTTCAGGGTGTGTGAGCCCGGGTGTGTAGGAACACTCCTTTAACAGTGATTTCAGTGTGTGTGAGCCTGGGTGTGAAGGAACCCTCCTTTAATAGTGATTTCAGTGTGTCAGAGCCTGGGTGTGAAGGAACACTCCTTTAATAGTGATTTCAGTGTGTGTGAGCCTGGGTGTGAAGAAACACTCCTTTAATAGTGATTTCAGTGTGTGTGTCCGGCTGTGGAGGAACACTCCTTTAATAGCGATTTCAGTGTGTGAGAGCCTGGGTGTGAAGGAACACTCCTTTAATAGTGATTTCAGTGTGTGTGAGCCTGGGTGTGAAGAAACACTCCTTTAATAGTGATTTCAGTGTGTGTGAGCCCGGGTGTGTAGGAACACTCTTTTAATAGTGATTTCCGTGTGTGTGAGCCCGGGTGTGTAGGAACACCCCTTTAATAGTGATTTCAGCGTGTGAGAGCCTGGGTGTGAAGGAACACTCCTTTAATAGTGATTTCAGTGTGCGAGAGCCTGTGTGTGAAGAAACACTCCTTTAATAGTGATTTCAGTGTGCGTGAGCCCGGGTGTGTAGGAACACTCCTTTAATAGTGATTTCAGTGTGTGAGAGCCTGGGTGTGAAGGAACACTCCTTCAACAGTGATTTCAGTGTGTGTGAGCCTGGGTGTGAAGAAACACTCCTTTAATAGTGATTTCAGTGTGTGTGAGCCCGGGTGTGTAGGAACACTCCTTTAATAGTGATTCCAGTGTGTGAGAGCCTGGGTGTGAAGGAACACTCCTTTAATAGTGATTTCCGTGTGTGTGAGCCTGGGTGTGAAGGAACACTCCTTTAATAGTGATTTCAGTGTGTGAGCCCTGGTGTGAAGGAACACTCCTTTAATAGTGATTTCAGTGTGTGTGAGCCCGGGTGTGAAGGAACACTCCTTTAATAGTGATTTCAGTGTGTGTGAGAGCCCGGGTGTGAAGGAACACTCCTTTAATAGTGATTTCAGTGTGTGTGTGCCCGGGTGTGAAGGAAAACTCCTTTAATAGTGATTTCAGTGTGTGGGAGCCCGTGTGTGAAGGAACACTCCTTTAATAGTGATTTCAGTGTGTGTGAGCCTGGGTGTGAAGGAACACTCCTTTAATAGTGATTTCAGTGTGTGTGAGCCCGGGTGTGAAGGAACACTCCTTTAATAGTGATTTCAGTATGTGTGAGCCCGGGTGTGAAGGAACACTCCTTTAATCGTGATTTCAGTGTGTGTGAGCCTAGGTGTGAAGGAACACTCCTTTAATCGTGATTCCAGTGAGTGTGAGCCCGGGTGTGAAGGAACACTCCTTTCATAGTGATTTCAGTGTCTGTGAGCCCGGGTGTGAAGGAACACTCCTTTAATAGTGATCTCACTGTGTGTGAGCCCGGGTGTGAAGGAACACTCCTTTAATCGTGATTTCAGTGAGTGTTAGCCCGGTTGTGAAGAAACACTCCTTTAATAGTGATTTCAGTGTGTGTGAGCCCGGCTGTGTAGGAACACTCCTTTCATAGCGATTTTAGTGTGTGAGAGCCTGGGTGTGAAGGAACACTCCTTTAATAGTGATTTCAGTGTGTGTGAGCCTGGGTGTGAATAAACACTACATTAATAGTGATTTCAGTGTGTGCGATCCCGGGTGTGTAGGAACACTCTTTTAATAGTGATTTCCGTGTGTGTGAGCCCGGGTGTGTAGGAACACTCCTTTAATAGTGATTTCAGTGTGTGAGAGTCTGGGTGTGAAGGAACACTCCTTTAATAGTGATTTCAGTGTGCGAGAGCCTGGGTGTGAAGAAACACTCCTTTAATAGTGATTTCAGTGTGTGTGAGCCCGGGTGTGTAGGAACACTCCTTTAATAGTGATTTCAGTGTGTGAGAGCCTGGGTGTGAAGGAACACTCCTTCAACAGTGATTTCAGTGTGTGTGAGCCTGGGTGTGAAGAAACACTCCTTTAATAGTGATTTCAGTGTGTGTGAGCCCGGGTGTGTAGGAACACTCCTTTAATAGTGATTCCAGTGTGTGAGAGCCTGGGTGTGATGCAACACTCCTTTAATAGTGATTTCAGTGTGTGTGAGCCCGGGTGTGAAGGAACACTCCTTTAATAGTGATTTCAGTGTGTGTGAGCCCGGGTGTGAAGGAACACTCCTTTAATAGTGATTTCAGTGTGTGTGAGAGCCCGGGTGTGAAGGAACACTCCTTTAATAGTGATTTCAGTGTGTGTGTGCCCGGGTGTGAAGGAAAACTCCTTTAATAGTGATTTCAGTGTGTGGGAGCCCGTAGGTGAAGGAACACTTCTTTAATAGTGATTTCAGTGTGTGTGAGCCTGGGTGTGAAGGAACACTCCTTTAATAGTGATTTCAGTGTGTGTGAGCCCGGGTGTGAAGGAACACTCCTTTAATAGTGATTTCAGTATGTGTGAGCCCGGGTGAGAAGGAACACTCCTTTAATCGTGATTTCAGTGTGTGTGAGCCTAGGTGTGAAGGAACACTCCTTTAATTGTGATTTCAGTGAGTGTGAGCCCGGGTGTGAAGGAACACTCCTTTAATAGTGATCTTACTGTGTGAGCCTAGGTGTGAAGGAACACTCCTTTAATAGTGATTTCAGTGTGTGTGAGCCCGTATGTGAAGGAACACTCCTTTAACAGTGATTTAAGTGTGTGTGAGCCTGGGTGTGAAGAAACCCTCCTTTAATAGTGATTTCAGTGTGTGTGAGCCTGGGTGCGAAGAAACACTCCTTTAATAGTGATTTCAGTGTGTGTGAGCCTGGGTGTGAAGGAAACTCCTTTAATAGTGATTTCAGTGTGTGTGAGCCCAGGTGTGAAGGATCACTCCTTTAATAGTGATTTCAGTGTGTGTGAGCCTGGGTGTGAAGAAACACTCCTTTAATAGTGATTTCAGGGTGTGTGAGCCCGGGTGTGTAGGAACACTCCTTTAACAGTGATTTCAGTGTGTGTGAGCCTGGGTGTGAAGGAACCCTCCTTTAATAGTGATTTCAGTGTGTCAGAGCCTGGGTGTGAAGGAACACTCCTTTAATAGTGATTTCAGTGTGTGTGAGCCTGGGTGTGAAGAAACACTCCTTTAATAGTGATTTCAGTGTGTGTGTCCGGCTGTGGAGGAACACTCCTTTAATAGCGATTTCAGTGTGTGAGAGCCTGGGGGTGAAGGAACACTCCTTTAATAGTGATTTCAGTGTGTGTGAGCCTGGGTGTGAAGAAACACTCCTTTAATAGTGATTTCAGTGTGTGTGAGCCCAGGTGTGTAGGAACACTCTTTTAATAGTGATTTCCGTGTGTGTGAGCCCGGGTGTGTAGGAACACCCCTTTAATAGTGATTTCAGCGTGTGAGAGCCTGGGTGTGAAGGAACACTCCTTTAATAGTGATTTCAGTGTGCGAGAGCCTGTGTGTGAAGAAACACTCCTTTAATAGTGATTTCAGTGTGCGTGAGCCCGGGTGTGTAGGAACACTCCTTTAATAGTGATTTCAGTGTGTGAGAGCCTGGGTGTGAAGGAACACTCCTTCAACAGTGATTTCAGTGTGTGTGAGCCTGGGTGTGAAGAAACACTCCTTTAATAGTGATTTCAGTGTGTGTGAGCCCGGGTGTGTAGGAACACTCCTTTAATAGTGATTCCAGTGTGTGAGAGCCTGGGTGTGAAGGAACACTCCTTTAATAGTGATTTCCGTGTGTGTGAGCCTGGGTGTGAAGGAACACTCCTTTAATAGTGATTTCAGTGTGTGAGCCCTGGTGTGAAGGAACACTCCTTTAATAGTGATTTCAGTGTGTGTGAGCCCGGGTGTGAAGGAACACTCCTTTAATAGTGATTTCAGTGTGTGTGAGAGCCCGGGTGTGAAGGAACACTCCTTTAATAGTGATTTCAGTGTGTGTGTGCCCGGGTGTGAAGGAAAACTCCTTTAATAGTGATTTCAGTGTGTGGGAGCCCGTGTGTGAAGGAACACTCCTTTAATAGTGATTTCAGTGTGTGTGAGCCTGGGTGTGAAGGAACACTCCTTTAATAGTGATTTCAGTGTGTGTGAGCCCGGGTGTGAAGGAACACTCCTTTAATAGTGATTTCAGTATGTGTGAGCCCGGGTGTGAAGGAACACTCCTTTAATCGTGATTTCAGTGTGTGTGAGCCTAGGTGTGAAGGAACACTCCTTTAATCGTGATTCCAGTGAGTGTGAGCCCGGGTGTGAAGGAACACTCCTTTCATAGTGATTTCAGTGTCTGTGAGCCCGGGTGTGAAGGAACACTCCTTTAATAGTGATCTCACTGTGTGTGAGCCCGGGTGTGAAGGAACACTCCTTTAATCGTGATTTCAGTGAGTGTTAGCCCGGTTGTGAAGAAACACTCCTTTAATAGTGATTTCAGTGTGTGTGAGCCCGGCTGTGTAGGAACACTCCTTTCATAGCGATTTTAGTGTGTGAGAGCCTGGGTGTGAAGGAACACTCCTTTAATAGTGATTTCAGTGTGTGTGAGCCTGGGTGTGAATAAACACTACATTAATAGTGATTTCAGTGTGTGCGATCCCGGGTGTGTAGGAACACTCTTTTAATAGTGATTTCCGTGTGTGTGAGCCCGGGTGTGTAGGAACACTCCTTTAATAGTGATTTCAGTGTGTGAGAGTCTGGGTGTGAAGGAACACTCCTTTAATAGTGATTTCAGTGTGCGAGAGCCTGGGTGTGAAGAAACACTCCTTTAATAGTGATTTCAGTGTGTGTGAGCCCGGGTGTGTAGGAACACTCCTTTAATAGTGATTTCAGTGTGTGAGAGCCTGGGTGTGAAGGAACACTCCTTCAACAGTGATTTCAGTGTGTGTGAGCCTGGGTGTGAAGAAACACTCCTTTCATAGTGATTTCAGTGTGTGTGAGCCCGGGTGTGTAGGAACACTCCTTTAATAGTGATTCCAGTGTGTGAGAGCCTGGGTGTGATGCAACACTCCTTTAATAGTGATTTCAGTGTGTGTGAGCCTGGGTGTGAAGGAACACACCTTTAATAGTGATTTCAGTGTGTGAGCCCGGGTGTGAAGGAACACTCCTTTAATTATGATTTCAGTTTGTGTGAGCCCGGGTGTGAAGGACCACTCCTTTAATAGTGATTTCAGTGTGTGTGAGAGCCCGGGTGTGAAGGAACACTCCTTTAGTAGTGATTTCAGTGTGTGTGTGCCCGGGTGTGAAGGAAAACTCCTTTAATAGTGATTTCAGTGTGTGTGAGCCCGTGTGTGAAGGAACACTCCTTTAATAGTGATTTCAGTGTGTGTGAGCCTGGGTGTGAAGGAACACTCCTTTAATAGTGATTTCAGTGTGTGTGAGCCCGGGTGTGAAGGAACACTCCTTTAATAGTGATTTCAGTATGTGTGAGCCCGGGTGTGAAGGAACACTCCTTTAATCATGATTTCAGTGTGTGTGAGCCTAGGTGTGAAGGAACACTCCTTTAATCGTGATTTCAGTGAGTGTGAGCCCGGGTGTGAAGGAACACTCCTGTAATAGTGATTGCAGTGTGTGAGCCCGGGTGTGAAGGATCACTCCTTTAATAGTGATTTCAGTGTGTGAGCCCGGGCGTGAAGGAAGACTCCTGTAATAGTGATTGCAGTGTGTGAGCCCGGGTGTGAAGGATCACTCCTTTAATAGTGATTTCAGTGTGTGAGCCCGGGTGTGAAGGAACACTCCTTTAATAGTGATCTCACTGTGTGTGAGCCCGGGTGTGAAGGAACACTCCTTTAATCGTGATTTCAGTGTGTGTGAGCCTGGGTGTGACGGAACACGCCTTTAATCGTGATTTCAGTGAGTGTGAGCCCAGGTGTGAAGGAACACTCGTTTAATAGTGATTTCAGTGTGTGTGAGCCCAGGTGTGAAGGAATACTCCTTTAATAGTGATCTCACTGTGTGTGAGCCTGGGTGTGAAGGGTACTCCTTTAATAGTGATTTCAGTGTGTGTGAGCCCAGGTGTGAAGGATCACTCCTTTAATAGTGATTTCAGTGTGTGTGAGCCTGGGTGTGAAGAAACACTCCTTTAATAGTGATTTCAGGGTGTGTGAGCCCGGGTGTGTAGGAACACTCCTTCAACAGTGATTTCAGTGTGTGTGAGACTGGGTGTGAAGGAACCCTCCTTTAATAGTGATTTCAGTGTGTCAGAGCCTGGGTGTGAAGGAACACTCCTTTAATAGTGATTTCAGTGTGTGTGAGCCTGGGTGTGAAGAAACACTCCTTTAATAGTGATTTCAGTGTGTGTGTCCGGCTGTGTAGGAACACTCCTTTAATAGCGATTTCAGTGTGTGAGAGCCTGGGTGTGAAGGAACACTCCTTTAATAGTGATTTCAGTGTGCGAGAGCCTGGGTGTGAAGAAACACTCCTTTAATAGTGATTTCAGTGTGTGTGAGCCCGGGTGTGTAGGAACACTCCTTTAATAGTGATTTCAGTGTGTGAGAGCCTGGGTGTGAAGGAACACTCCTTCAACAGTGATTTCAGTGTGTGTGAGCCTGGGTGTGAAGAAACACTCCTTTCATAGTGATTTCAGTGTGTGTGAGCCCGGGTGTGTAGGAACACTCCTTTAATAGTGATTCCAGTGTGTGAGAGCCTGGGTGTGATGCAACACTCCTTTAATAGTGATTTCAGTGTGTGTGAGCCTGGGTGTGAAGGAACACACCTTTAATAGTGATTTCAGTGTGTGAGCCCGGGTGTGAAGGAACACTCCTTTAATTATGATTTCAGTTTGTGTGAGCCCGGGTGTGAAGGACCACTCCTTTAATAGTGATTTCAGTGTGTGTGAGAGCCCGGGTGTGAAGGAACACTCCTTTAGTAGTGATTTCAGTGTGTGTGTGCCCGGGTGTGAAGGAAAACTCCTTTAATAGTGATTTCAGTGTGTGTGAGCCCGTGTGTGAAGGAACACTCCTTTAATAGTGATTTCAGTGTGTGTGAGCCTGGGTGTGAAGGAACACTCCTTTAATAGTGATTTCAGTGTGTGTGAGCCCGGGTGTGAAGGAACACTCCTTTAATAGTGATTTCAGTATGTGTGAGCCCGGGTGTGAAGGAACACTCCTTTAATCATGATTTCAGTGTGTGTGAGCCTAGGTGTGAAGGAACACTCCTTTAATCGTGATTTCAGTGAGTGTGAGCCCGGGTGTGAAGGAACACTCCTGTAATAGTGATTGCAGTGTGTGAGCCCGGGTGTGAAGGATCACTCCTTTAATAGTGATTTCAGTGTGTGAGCCCGGGCGTGAAGGAAGACTCCTGTAATAGTGATTGCAGTGTGTGAGCCCGGGTGTGAAGGATCACTCCTTTAATAGTGATTTCAGTGTGTGAGCCCGGGTGTGAAGGAACACTCCTTTAATAGTGATCTCACTGTGTGTGAGCCCGGGTGTGAAGGAACACTCCTTTAATCGTGATTTCAGTGTGTGTGAGCCTGGGTGTGACGGAACACGCCTTTAATCGTGATTTCAGTGAGTGTGAGCCCAGGTGTGAAGGAACACTCGTTTAATAGTGATTTCAGTGTGTGTGAGCCCAGGTGTGAAGGAATACTCCTTTAATAGTGATCTCACTGTGTGTGAGCCTGGGTGTGAAGGGTACTCCTTTAATAGTGATTTCAGTGTGTGTGAGCCCAGGTGTGAAGGATCACTCCTTTAATAGTGATTTCAGTGTGTGTGAGCCTGGGTGTGAAGAAACACTCCTTTAATAGTGATTTCAGGGTGTGTGAGCCCGGGTGTGTAGGAACACTCCTTCAACAGTGATTTCAGTGTGTGTGAGACTGGGTGTGAAGGAACCCTCCTTTAATAGTGATTTCAGTGTGTCAGAGCCTGGGTGTGAAGGAACACTCCTTTAATAGTGATTTCAGTGTGTGTGAGCCTGGGTGTGAAGAAACACTCCTTTAATAGTGATTTCAGTGTGTGTGTCCGGCTGTGTAGGAACACTCCTTTAATAGCGATTTCAGTGTGTGAGAGCCTGGGTGTGAAGGAACACTCCTTTAATAGTGATTTCAGTGTGTGTGAGCCTGGGTGTGAACTAACACTCCTTTAATAGTGATTTCAGTGTGTGTGAGCCCGGGTGTGTAGGAACACTCTTTTAATAGTGATTTCCGTGTGTGTGAGCCCGGGTGTGTAGGAACACCCCTTTAATAGTGATTTCAGTGTGTGAGAGCCTGGGTGTGAAGGAACACTCCTTTAATAGTGATTTTAGTGTGCGAGAGCCTGTGTGTGAAGAAACACTCCTTTAATAGTGATTTCAGTGTGTGTGAGCCCGGGTGTGTAGGAACACTCCTTTAATAGTGATTTCAGTGTGTGAGAGCCTGGGTGTGAAGGAACACTCCTTCAACAGTGATTTCAGTGTGTGTGAGCCTGGGTGTGAAGAAACACTCCTTTAATAGTGATTTCAGTGTGTGTGAGCCTGGGTGTGAAGGAACACTCCTTTAATAGTGATTTCAGTGTGTGAGAGCCTGGGTGTGAAGGTACACTCCTTCAACAGTGATTTCAGTGTGTGTGAGCCTGGGTGTGAAGAAACACTCCTTTAATAGTGATTTCAGGGTGTGTGAGCCCGGGTGTGTAGGAACACTCCTTTAACAGTGATTTCAGTGTGTGTGAGACTGGGTGTGAAGGAACACTCCTTTAATAGTGATTTCAGTGTGTGTGAGCCTGGGTGTGAAGAAACACTCCTTTAATAGTGATTTCAGTGTGTGTGTCCGGCTGTGTAGGAACACTCCTTTAATAGCGATTTCAGTGTGTGAGAGCCTGGGTGTGAAGGAACACTCCTTTAATAGTGATTTCAGTGTGTGTGAGCCTGGGTGTGAACTAACACTCCTTTAATAGTGATTTCAGTGTGTGTGAGCCCGGGTGTGTAGGAACACTCTTTTAATAGTGATTTCCGTGTGTGTGAGCCCGGGTGTGTAGGAACACCCCTTTAATAGTGATTTCAGTGTGTGAGAGCCTGGGTGTGAAGGAACACTCCTTTAATAGTGATTTTAGTGTGCGAGAGCCTGTGTGTGAAGAAACACTCCTTTAATAGTGATTTCAGTGTGTGTGAGCCCGGGTGTGTAGGAACACTCCTTTAATAGTGATTTCAGTGTGTGAGAGCCTGGGTGTGAAGGAACACTCCTTCAACAGTGATTTCAGTGTGTGTGAGCCTGGGTGTGAAGAAACACTCCTTTAATAGTGATTTCAGTGTGTGTGAGCCTGGGTGTGAAGGAACACTCCTTTAATAGTGATTTCAGTGTGTGAGAGCCTGGGTGTGAAGGTACACTCCTTCAACAGTGATTTCAGTGTGTGTGAGCCTGGGTGTGAAGAAACACTCCTTTAATAGTGATTTCAGTGTGTGTGAGCCTGGGTGTGAAGGAACACTCCTTTAATAGTGATTTCAGTGTGTGTGAGCCTGGGTGTGAAGGAACACTCCTTTAATAGTGATTTCAGTGTGTGAGCCCTGGTGTGAAGGAACACTCCTTTAATAGTGATTTCAGTGTGTGTGAGCCCGGTTGTGAAGGAACACTCCTTTAATAGTGATTTCAGTGTGTGTGAGAGCCCGGGTGTGAAGGAACACTCCTTTAATAGTGATTTCAGTGTGTGTGTGCCCGGGTGTGAAGGAAAACTCCTTTAATAGTGATTTCAGTGTGTGGGAGCCCGTGTGTGAAGGAACACTCCTTTAATAGTGATTTCAGTGTGTGTGAGCCTGGGTGTGAAGGAAAACTCCTTTAATAGTGATTTCAGTGTGTGTGAGCCCGGGTGTGAAGGAACACTCCTTTAATAGTGATTTCAGTATGTGTGAGCCCGGGTGTGAAGGAACACTCCTTTAATCGTGATTTCAGTGTGTGTGAGCCTAGGTGTGAAGGAACACTCCTTTAATCGTGATTCCAGTGAGTGTGAGCCCGGGTGTGAAGGAACACTCCTTTAATAGTGATCTCACTGTGTGTGAGCCCGGGTGTGAAGGAACACTCCTTTAATCGTGATTTCAGTGAGTGTTAGCCCGGGTGTGAAGAAACACTCCTTTAATAGTGATTTCAGTGTGTGTGAGCCCGGCTGTGTAGGAACACTCCTTTAATAGCGATTTCAGTGTGTGAGAGCCTGGGTGTGAAGGAACACTCCTTTAATAGTGATTTCAGTGTGTGTGAGCCTGGGTGTGAAGAAACACTACATTAATAGTGATTTCAGTGTGTGTGAGCCCGGGTGTGTAGGAACACTCTTTTAATAGTGATTTCCGTGTGTGTGAGCCCGGGTGTGTAGGAACACTCCTTTAATAGTGATTTCAGTGTGTGAGAGCCTGGGTGTGAAGGAACACTCCTTTAATAGTGATTTCAGTGTGCGAGAGCCTGGGTGTGAAGAAACACTCCTTTAATAGTGATTTCAGTGTGTGTGAGCCCGGGTGTGTAGGAACACTCCTTTAATAGTGATTTCAGTGTGTGAGAGCCTGGGTGTGAAGGAACACTCCTTCAACAGTGATTTCAGTGTGTGTGAGCCTGGGTGTGAAGAAACACTCCTTTAATAGTGATTTCAGTGTGTGTGAGCCCGGGTGTGTAGGAACACTCCTTTAATAGTGATTCCAGTGTGTGAGAGCCTGGGTGTGATGCAACACTCCTTTAATAGTGATTTCAGTGTGTGTGAGCCTGGGTGTGAAGGAACACTCCTTTAATAGTGATTTCAGTGTGTGAGCCCAGGTGTGAAGGAACACTCCTTTAATAGTGATTTCAGTGTGTGTGAGCCCGGGTGTGAAGGAACACTCCTTTAATAGTGATTTCAGTGTGTGTGAGAGCCTGGGTGTGAAGGAACACTCCTTTAATAGTGATTTCAGTGTGTGTGTGCCCGGGTGTGAAGGAAAACTCCTTTAATAGTGATTTCAGTGTGTGTGAGCCCGTGTGTGAAGGAACACTCCTTTAATAGTGATTTCAGTGTGTGTGAGCCTGGGTGTGAAGGAACACTCCTTTAATAGTGATTTCAGTGTGTGTGAGCCCGGGTGTGAAGGAACGCTCCTTTAATAGTGATTTCAGTATGTGTGAGCCCGGGTGTGAAGGAACACTCCTTTAATCGTGATTTCAGTGTGTGTGAGCCTAGGTGTGAAGGAACACTCCTTTAATCGTGATTTCAGTGAGTGTGAGCCCGGGTGTGAAGGAACACTCCTTTCATAGTGATTTCAGTGTGTGTGAGCCCGGGTGTGAAGGAACACTCCTTTAATAGTGATCTCACTGTGTGTGAGCCCGGGTGTGAAGGAACAATCCTTTAATCGTGATTTCAGTGAGTGTTAGCCCGGGTGTGAAGGAACACTCCTTTAATAGTGATTTCAGTGTGTGAGCCCGGGTGTGAAGGAAGACTCCTGCAATAGTGTTTGCAGAGTGTGAGCCCGGATGTGAAGGATCACTCCTTTAATAGTGATTTCAGTGTGTGAGCCCGGGTGTGAAGGAACACTCCTTTAATAGTGATCTCACTGTGTGTGAGCCCGGGTGTGAAGGAACACTCCTTTAATCGTGATTTCAGTGTGTGTGAGCCTGGGTGTGACGGAACACGCCTTTAATCGTGATTTCAGTGAATGTGAGCCCAGGTATGAAGGAACACTCCTTTAATAGTGATTTCAGTGTGTGTGAGCCCAGGTGTGAAGGAACACTCCTTTAATAGTGATCTCACTGTGTGTGAGCCCGGGTGTGAAGGAACACTCCTTTAATAGTGATTTCAGTGTGTGAGAGCCCGGGTGTGAAGGAACACTCCTTTAATAGTGATTTCAGTGTGTTTGAGCCTGGGTGTGAAGGAACACTCCTTTAATAGTGATTTCAGTGTGTGTGAGCCCAGGTGTGAAGGAACACTCCTTTAATAGTGATCTCACGGTGTGAGAGCCCGGGTGTGAAGGAACACTCCTTTAATAGTGATTTCAGTGTGTTTGAGCCTGGGTGTGAAGGAACACTCCTTTAATAGTGATTTCAGTGAGTGTTAGCCCGGGTGTGAAGGAACACTCCTTTAATAGTGATTTCAGTGTGTGTGAGCCCGGGTGTGAAGGAACACTCCTTTAATAGTGATCTCACTGTGTGTGAGCCCGGGTGTGAAGGAACACTCCTTTAATAGTGATTTCAGTGTGTGAGAGCCCGGGTGGGAAGGAACACTCCTTTAATCGTGATTTCAGTGAGTGTTAGCCCGGGTGTGAAGGAACACTCCTTTAATAGTGATTTCAGTGTGTGAGCCCGGGTGTGAAGGAACACTCCTTTAATAGTGATTTCAGTGTGTGAGCCCGGGTGTGAAGGATCACTCCTTTAATAGTGATTTCAGTGTTTGAGCCCAGGTGTGAAGGAACACTCCTTTAATAGTGATTTCAGTGTGTGTGAGCCCGGGTGTGAAGGAACACTCCTTTAATCGTGATTTCAGTGAGTGTTAGCCCGGCTGTGAAGGATCACTCCTTTAATAGTGATTTCAGTGTGTGAGCCCGGGTATGAAGGAAGACTCCTGTAATAGTGATTGCAGTGTGTGAGCCCGGGTGTGAAGGATCACTCCTTTAATAGTGATTTCAGTGTGTGAGCCCGGGTGTAAAGGAACACTCCTTTAATCGTGATCTCACTGTGTGTGAGCCCGGGTGTGAAGGAACACTCCTTTAATCGTGATTTCAGTGTGTGTGAGCCTGGGTGTGACGGAACACTCCTTTAATCGTGATTTCAGTGAGTGTGAGCCCAGGTGTGAAGGAACACTCCTTTAATAGTGATTTCAGTGTGTGTGAGCCCAGGTGTGAAGGAACACTCCTTTAATAGTGATTTCAGTGTGTGTGAGCCTGGGTGTTAAGGAACACTCCTATAATAGTGTTTTCAGTGTGTGTGAGCCTGGGTGTGAAGGAACACTCCTTTAATCGTGATTTCAGTGAGTGTTAGCCCGGGTGTGAAGGAACACTCCTTTAATAGTGATTTCAGTGTGTGTGAGCCCGTGTGTGAAGGAACACTCCTTTAATAGTGATTTCAGTGTGTGTGAGCCTGGGTGTGAAGGAACACTCCTTTAATAGTGATTTCAGTGTGTGTGAGCCCGGGTGTGAAGGAACGCTCCTTTAATAGTGATTTCAGTATGTGTGAGCCCGGGTGTGAAGGAACACTCCTTTAATCGTGATTTCAGTGTGTGTGAGCCTAGGTGTGAAGGAACACTCCTTTAATCGTGATTTCAGTGAGTGTGAGCCCGGGTGTGAAGGAACACTCCTTTCATAGTGATTTCAGTGTGTGTGAGCCCGGGTGTGAAGGAACACTCCTTTAATAGTGATCTCACTGTGTGTGAGCCCGGGTGTGAAGGAACAATCCTTTAATCGTGATTTCAGTGAGTGTTAGCCCGGGTGTGAAGGAACACTCCTTTAATAGTGATTTCAGTATGTGAGCCCGGGTGTGAAGGAACACTCCTGTAATAGTGATTGCAGTGTGTGAGCCCGGATGTGAAGGATCACTCCTTTAATAGTGATTTCAGTGTGTGAGCCCGGGTGTGAAGGAACACTCCTTTAATAGTGATCTCACTGTGTGTGAGCCCGGGTGTGAAGGAACACTCCTTTAATCGTGATTTCAGTGTGTGTGAGCCTGGGTGTGACGGAACACGCCTTTAATCGTGATTTCAGTGAATGTGAGCCCAGGTATGAAGGAACACTCCTTTAATAGTGATTTCAGTGTGTGTGAGCCCAGGTGTGAAGGAACACTCCTTTAATAGTGATCTCACTGTGTGTGAGCCCGGGTGTGAAGGAACACTCCTTTAATAGTGATTTCAGTGTGTGAGAGCCCGGGTGTGAAGGAACACTCCTTTAATAGTGATTTCAGTGTGTTTGAGCCTGGGTGTGAAGGAACACTCCTTTAATAGTGATTTCAGTGTGTGTGAGCCCAGGTGTGAAGGAACACTCCTTTAATAGTGATCTCACGGTGTGTGAGCCCGGGTGTGAAGGAACACTCCTTTAATAGTGATTTCAGTGTGTGAGAGCCCGGGTGTGAAGGAACACTCCTTTAATAGTGATTTCAGTGTGTTTGAGCCTGGGTGTGAAGGAACACTCCTTTAATAGTGATTTCAGTGTGTGAGCCCGGGTGTGAAGGAACACTCCTTTAATAGTTATTTCAGTGTGTGAGAGCCTGGGTGTGAAGGAAAACTCCTTTAATCGTGATTTCAGTGAGTTTTATCCCGGGTGTGAAGGAACACTCCTTTAATAGTGATTTCAGTGTGTGAGCCCGGGTGTGAAGGAACACTCCTTTAATAGTGATTTCATTCTGTGTGAGCCCGGGTGTGAAGGAACACTCCTTTAATCGTGATTTCAGTGTGTGTGAGCCCGGGTGTGAAGGAACACTCCTTTAATAGTGTTTTCAGTGTGTGTGAGCCTGGGTGTGAAGGAACACTCCTTTAATCGTGATTTCAGTGAGTCTTAGCCCGGGTGTGAAGGAACACTCCTTTAATAGTGATTTCAGTGTGTGTGAGCCCGGGTGTGAAGGAACACTCCTTTAATAGTGATCTCACTGTGTGTGAGCCCGGGTGTGAAGGAACACTCCTTTAATAGTGATTTCAGTGTGTGAGAGCCCGGGTGGGAAGGAACACTCCTTTAATCGTGATTTCAGTGAGTGTTAGCCCGGGTGTGAAGGAACACTCCTTTAATAGTGATTTCAGTGTGTGAGCCCGGGTGTGAAGGAACACTCCTTTAATAGTGATTTCAGTGTGTGAGCCTGGGTGTGAAGGATCACTCCTTTAATAGTGATTTCAGTGTTTGAGCCCAGGTGTGAAGGAACACTCCTTTAATAGTGATTTCAGTGTGTGTGAGCCCGGGTGTGAAGGAACACTCCTTTAATAGTGATCTCACTGTGTGTGAGCCCGGGTGTGAAGGAACACTCCTTTAATCGTGATTTCAGTGAGTGTTAGCCCGGCTGTGAAGGATCACTCCTTTAATAGTGATTTCAGTGTGTGTGAGCCTGGGTGTGACGGAACACGCCTTTAATCGTGATTTCAGTGAATGTGAGCCCAGGTATGAAGGAACACTCCTTTAATAGTGATTTCAGTGTGTGTGAGCCCAGGTGTGAAGGAACACTCCTTTAATAGTGATCTCACTGTGTGTGAGCCCGGGTGTGAAGGAACACTCCTTTAATAGTGATTTAAGTGTGTGAGAGCCCGGGTGTGAAGGAACACTCCTTTAATAGTGATTTCAGTGTGTTTGAGCCTGGGTGTGAAGGAACACTCCTTTAATAGTGATTTCAGTGTGTGTGAGCCCAGGTGTGAAGGAACACTCCTTTAATAGTGATCTCACGGTGTGTGAGCCCGGGTGTGAAGGAACACTCCTTTAATAGTGATTTCAGTGTGTGAGAGCCCGGGTGTGAAGGAACACTCCTTTAATAGTGATTTTAGTGTGTTTGAGCCTGGGTGTGAAGGAACACTCCTTTAATAGTGATTTCAGTGTGTGAGCCCGGGTGTGAAGGAACACTCCTTTAATAGTTATTTCAGTGTGTGAGAGCCTGGGTGTGAAGGAAAACTCCTTTAATCGTGATTTCAGTGAGTTTTATCCCGGGTGTGAAGGAACACTCCTTTAATAGTGATTTCAGTGTGTGAGCCCGGGTGTGAAGGAACACTCCTTTAATAGTGATTTCATTCTGTGTGAGCCCGGGTGTGAAGGAACACTCCTTTAATAGTGATTTCAGTGTGTGAGAGCCTGGGTGTTAAGGAACACTCCTATAATAGTGTTTTCAGTGTGTGTGAGCCTGGGTGTGAAGGAACACTCCTTTAATCGTGATTTCAGTGAGTGTTAGCCCGGGTGTGAAGGAACACTCCTTTAATAGTGATTTCAGTGTGTGTGAGCCCGGGTGTGAAGGAACACTCCTTTAATAGTGATCTCACTGTGTGTGAGCCCGGGTGTGAAGGAACACTCCTTTCATAGTGATTTCAGTGTGTGAGAACCCGGGTGGGAAGGAACACTCTTTTAATCGTGATTTCAGTGAGTGTTAGCCCGGGTGTGAAGGAACACTCCTTTAATAGTGATTTCAGTGTGTGAGCCCGGGTGTGAAGGAACACTCCTTTAATAGTGATTTCAGTGTGTGAGCCCGGGTGTGAAGGATCACTCCTTTCACAGTGATTTCAGTGTGTGAGCCCAGGTGTGAAGGAACACTCCTTTAATAGTGATTTCAGTGTGTGTGAGCACGGGTGTGAAGGAACACTGCTTTAATAGTGATTTCAGTGTGTGAGCCCGGATGTGAAGGAACACTCCTTTAATAGTGATTTCAGTGTGTGAGACCCTGGGTGTGAAGGAACACTGCTTTAATCGTGATTTCAGTGTGTGAGCCCGGATGTGAAGGAACACTCCTTTAATAGTGATTTCAGTGTGTGAGAGCCTGGGTGTGAAGGAACACTGCTTTAATCGTGATTTCAGTGAGTGTTATCCCGGGTGTGAAGGAACACTCCTTTAATAGTGATTTCAGTGTGTGTGAGCCCGGGTGTGAAGGAACACTCCTTTAATAGTGTTTTCAGTGTGTGTGTGAGCCTGGGTGTGAAGGAACACTCCTTTAATCGTGATTTCAGTGAGTGTTAGCCCGGGTGTGAAGGAACACTCCTTTAATAGTGATTTCAGTGTGTGTGAGCCCGGGTGTGAAGGAACACTCCTTTAATAGTGATCTCACTGTGTGTGAGCCCGGGTGTGTAGGAACACTCCTTTAATAGTGATTTCAGTGTGTGAGAGCCCGGGTGAGAAGGAACACACCTTTAATCGTGATTTCAGTGAGTGTTAGCCCGGGTGTGAAGGAACACTCATTTAACAGTGATTTCAGTGTGTGAGCCCGGGTGTGAAGGAACACTCCTTTAATAGTGATTTCAGTGTGTGAGCCCGGGTGTGAAGGATCACTCCTTTAATAGTGATTTCAGTGTGTGAGCCCAGGTGTGAAGGAACACTCCTTTAATAGTGATTTAAGTGTGTGTGAGCCTGGGTGTGAAGGAACACTCATTTAATAGTGATTTCAGTGTGTGTGTGAGCCCGTGTGTGAAGGAACACTCCTTTAATAGTGATTTCAGTGTGTGAGCCCGGGTGTGAAGGAACACTCCTTTAAAAGTGATTTTGTGTGTGTGAGCCCGGGAGTGTAGGAACACTCCTTTAATAGTGATTTCAGTATGTGAGAGCCTGGGTGTGAAGGAACACTCCTTTAATAGTGATTTCAGTGTGTGTGAGCCTGGGTGTGAAGAAACACTCCTTTAATAGTGATTTCAGGGTGTGTGAGCCCGGGTGTGTAGGAACACTCCTTTAATAGTGATTTCAGTGTGTGTGAGCCTGGGTGTGAAGGAACACTCCTTTAATAGTGATTTCAGTGTGTGTGAGCCTGGGTGTGAAGAAACACTCCTTTAATAGTGATTTCAGTGTGTGTGAGCCCGGCTGTGTAGGAACACTCCTTTAATAGCGATTTCAGTGTGTGAGAGCCTGGGTGTGAAGGAACACACCTTTAATAGTGATTTCAGTGTGTGTGAGCCTGGGTGTGAAGAAACACTCCTTTAATAGTGATTTCAGTGTGTGTGAGCCCGGGTGTGTAGGAACACTCTTTTAATAGTGATTTCCGTGTGTGTGAGCCCGGGTGTGTAGGAACACTCCTTTAATAGTGATTTCAGTGTGTGAGAGCCTGGGTGTGAAGGAACACTCCTTTAATAGTGATTTCAGTGTGCGAGAGCCTGGTTGTGAAGAAACACTCCTTTAATAGTGATTTTTGTGTGTGTGAGCCCGGGTGTGTAGGAACACTCCTTTAATAGTGATTTCAGTGTGTGAGAGCCTGGGTGTGAAGGAACACTCCTTTAACAGTGATTTCAGTGTGTGTGAGCCTGGGTGTGAAGAAACACTCCTTTAATAGTGATTTCAGTGTGTGTGAGCCCGGGTGTGTAGGAACACTCCTTTAATAGTGATTCCTGTGTGTGAGAGCCTGGGTGTGAACGAACACTCCTTTAATAGTTATTTCAGTGTGTGTGAGCCCGGGTGTGAAACAACACTCCTTTAATAGTGATTTCAGTGTGTGTGAGCCCGGGTGTGAAGGAACACTCCTTTAATAGTGATTTCAGTGAGTGTGAGCCCGCGTGTGAAGGAACACTCCTTTAATAGTGATTTAAGTGTGTGTGTGAGCCCGGGTGTGAAGGAACACTCCATTAAAAGTGATTTCAGTGTGTGTGAGCCCGGGTGTGAAGGAACACTCCTTTAATAGTGATTTCAGTGTGTGAGAGCCCGGGTATGAAGGAAGACTCCTTTAATAGTGATTTCAGTGTGTGTGAGACGGGTGTGAAGGAACACTCCTTTAATAGTGATTTCAGTGTGTGATAGCCCGGGTGTGAAGGAACACTCATTTAATAGTGATTTCAGTGTGTGTGAGCCCGGGTGTGAAGGAACACTCCTTTAATAGTGATTTCAGTGTGTGAGCTCCCGGGTGTGAAGGAACACCCCTTTAATAGTGATTTCAGTGTGCGTGAGCCTGGGTGTGAAGGAGCATTCCTTCAATAGTGAATTCAGTGTGTGTGAGCCCGGGTGTGAATGAACACTCCTTTAATAGTGATTTCAGTGTGTGTGAGCCCGGGTGTGAAGGAACACTCCTTTAACAGTGATTTCAGTGTGTGAGCTCCCGGGTGTGAAGGAACACTCCTTTAATAGTGATTTCAGTGTGCGAGAGCCTGGTTGTGAAGAAACACTCCTTTAATAGTGATTTTAGTGTGTGTGAGCCCGGGTGTGTAGGAACACTCCTTTAATAGTGATTTCAGTGTGTGAGAGCCTGGGTGTGAAGGAACACTCCTTTAACAGTGATTTCAGTGTGTGTGAGCCTGGGTGTGAAGAAACACTCCTTTAATAGTGATTTCAGTGTGTGTGAGCCCGGGTGTGTAGGAACACTCCTTTAATAGTGATTCCAGTGTGTGAGAGCCTGGGTGTGAACGAACACTCCTTTAATAGTTATTTCAGTGTGTGTGAGCCCGGGTGTGAAACAACACTCCTTTAATAGTGATTTCAGTGTGTGTGAGCCCGGGTGTGAAGGAACACTCCTTTAATAGTGATTTCAGTGAGTGTGAGCCCGCGTGTGAAGGAACACTCCTTTAATAGTGATTTAAGTGTGTGTGTGAGCCCGGGTGTGAAGGAACACTCCATTAAAAGTGATTTCAGTGTGTGTGAGCCCGGGTGTGAAGGAACACTCCTTTAATAGTGATTTCAGTGTGTGAGAGCCCGGGTGTGAAGGAACACTCCTTTAATAGTGATTTCAGTGTGTGTGAGACCGGGTGTGAAGGAACACTCCTTTAATAGTGATTTCAGTGTGTGATAGCCCGGGTGTGAAGGAACACTCATTTAATAGTGATTTCAGTGTGTGTGAGCCCGGGTGTGAAGGAACACTCCTTTAATAGTGATTTCAGTGTGTGAGCTCCCGGGTGTGAAGGAACACCCCTTTAATAGTGATTTCAGTGTGCATGAGCCTGGGTGTGAAGGAGCATTCCTTCAATAGTGAATTCAGTGTGTGTGAGCCCGGGTGTGAATGAACACTCCTTTCATCGTGATTTCAGTGTGTGTGTGAGCCGGGTGTGAAGGAACACACCATTAATAGTGATTTCAGCGAGTGTGAGCCCGGGAGTGAAGGAACATTCCTGTAATAGTGATTTCAGTGTGTGAGCCCGGGTGTGAAGGAACACTCCTTTAATAGTGATTTCAGTGTGTGTGAGCCCGGGTGTGAAAGTACACTCCTGTAATAGTGATTTCAGTGGGTGAGCCTGGGTGTGAAGGAACTCTCCTTTAATAGTGATTTCAGTGTGTGAGCCCGGATGTGAAGGAACACTCATTTAATAGTGATTTCAGTGTGAGCCCGGGTGGGAAGGAACACTCTTTTAATCGTGATTTCAGTGAGTGTTAGCCCGGGTGTGAAGGAACACTCCTTTAATAGTGATTTCAGTGTGTGAGCCCGGGTGTGAAGGAACACTCCTTTAATAGTGATTTCAGTGTGTGAGCCCGGGTGTGAAGGATCACTCCTTTCATAGTGATTTCAGTGTGTGAGCCCAGGTGTGAAGGAACACTCCTTTAATAGTGATTTCAGTGTGTGTGAGCACGGGTGTGAAGGAACACTCCTTTAATAGTGATTTCAGTGTGTGAGCCCGGATGTGAAGGAACACTCCTTTAATAGTGATTTCAGTGTGTGAGACCCTGGGTGTGAAGGAACACTGCTTTAATCGTGATTTCAGTGTGTGAGCCCGGATGTGAAGGAACACTCCTTTAATAGTGATTTCAGTGTGTGAGAGCCTGGGTGTGAAGGAACACTGCTTTAATCGTGATTTCAGTGAGTGTTATCCCGGGTGTGAAGGAACACTCCTTTAATAGTGATTTCAGTGTGTGTGAGCCCGGGTGTGAAGGAACACTCCTTTAATAGTGTTTTCAGTGTGTGTGTGAGCCTGGGTGTGAAGGAACACTCCTTTAATCGTGATTTCAGTGAGTGTTAGCCCGGGTGTGAAGGAACACTCCTTTAATAGTGATTTCAGTGTGTGTGAGCCCGGGTGTGAAGGAACACTCCTTTAATAGTGATCTCACTGTGTGTGAGCCCGGGTGTGTAGGAACACTCCTTTAATAGTGATTTCAGTGTGTGAGAGCCCGGGTGAGAAGGAACACACCTTTAATCGTGATTTCAGTGAGTGTTAGCCCGGTGTGAAGGAACACTCCTTTAATAGTGATTTCAGTGTGTGAGCCCGGGTGTGAAGGAACACTCCTTTAATAGTGATTTCAGTGTGTGAGCCCGGGTGTGAAGGATCACTCCTTTAATAGTGATTTCAGTGTGTGAGCCCAGGTGTGAAGGAACACTCCTTTAATAGTGATTTAAGTGTGTGTGAGCCTGGGTGTGAAGGAACACTCATTTAATAGTGATTTCAGTGTGTGTGTGAGCCCGTGTGTGAAGGAACACTCCTTTAATAGTGATTTCAGTGTGTGAGCCCGGGTGTGAAGGAACACTCCTTTAAAAGTTATTTTGTGTGTGTGAGCCCGGGAGTGTAGGAACACTCCTTTAATAGTGATTTCAGTATGTGAGAGCCTGGGTGTGAAGGAACACTCCTTTAATAGTGATTTCAGTGTGTGTGAGCCTGGGTGTGAAGAAACACTCCTTTAATAGTGATTTCAGGGTGTGTGAGCCCGGGTGTGTAGGAACACTCCTTTAATAGTGATTTCAGTGTGTGTGAGCCTGGGTGTGAAGGAACACTCCTTTAATAGTGATTTCAGTGTGTGTGAGCCTGGGTGTGAAGAAACACTCCTTTAATAGTGATTTCAGTGTGTGTGAGCCCGGCTGTGTAGGAACACTCCTTTAATAGCGATTTCAGTGTGTGAGAGCCTGGGTGTGAAGGAACACTCCTTTAATAGTGATTTCAGTGTGTGTGAGCCTGGGTGTGAAGAAACACTCCTTTAATAGTGATTTCAGTGTGTGTGAGCCCGGGTGTGTAGGAACACTCTTTTAATAGTGATTTCCGTGTGTGTGAGCCCGGGTGTGTAGGAACACTCCTTTAATAGTGATTTCAGTGTGTGAGAGCCTGGGTGTGAAGGAACACTCCTTTAATAGTGATTTCAGTGTGCGAGAGCCTGGTTGTGAAGAAACACTCCTTTAATAGTGATTTTAGTGTGTGTGAGCCCGGGTGTGTAGGAACACTCCTTTAATAGTGATTTCAGTGTGTGAGAGCCTGGGTGTGAAGGAACACTCCTTTAACAGTGATTTCAGTGTGTGTGAGCCTGGGTGTGAAGAAACACTCCTTTAATAGTGATTTCAGTGTGTGTGAGCCCGGGTGTGTAGGAACACTCCTTTAATAGTGATTCCAGTGTGTGAGAGCCTGGGTGAGAACGAACACTCCTTTAATAGTTATTTCAGTGTGTGTGAGCCCGGGTGTGAAACAACACTCCTTTAATAGTGATTTCAGTGTGTGTGAGCCCGGGTGTGAAGGAACACTCCTTTAATAGTGATTTCAGTGAGTGTGAGCCCGCGTGTGAAGGAACACTCCTTTAATAGTGATTTAAGTGTGTGTGTGAGCCCGGGTGTGAAGGAACACTCCATTAAAAGTGATTTCAGTGTGTGTGAGCCCGGGTGTGAAGGAACACTCCTTTAATAGTGATTTCAGTGTGTGAGAGCCCGGGTGTGAAGGAACACTCCTTTAATAGTGATTTCAGTGTGTGTGAGACCGGGTGTGAAGGAACACTCCTTTAATAGTGATTTCAGTGTGTGATAGACCGGGTGTGAAGGAACACTCATTTAATAGTGATTTCAGTGTGTGTGAGCCCGGGTGTGAAGGAACACTCCTTTAATAGTGATTTCAGTGTGTGAGCTCCCGGGTGTGAAGGAACACCCCTTTAATAGTGATTTCAGTGTGCGTGAGCCTGGGTGTGAAGGAGCATTCCTTCAATAGTGAATTCAGTGTGTGTGAGCCCGGGTGTGAATGAACACTCCTTTCATCGTGATTTCAGTGTGTGTGTGAGCCGGGTGTGAAGGAACACGCCTTTAATAGTGATTTCAGCGAGTGTGAGCCCGGGAGTGAAGGAACACTCCTGTAATAGTGATTTCAGTGTGTGAGCCCGGGTGTGAAGGAACACTCCTTTAATAGTGATTTCAGTGTGTGTGAGCCCGGGTGTGAAAGTACACTCCTGTAATAGTGATTTCAGTAGGTGAGCCTGGGTGTGAAGGAACTCTCCTTTAATAGTGATTTCAGTGTGTGAGCCCGGATGTGAAGGAACACTCATTTAATAGTGATTTCAGTGTGAGCCCGGGTGTGAAGGAACACTCCTTTAATAGTGATTTCAGTGTGTGAGCCTGGGTGTGGAGGAACTCTCCTTTAATAGTGATTTCAGTGTGTGTGAGCTCCGGTGTGAAGGAACACTCCTTTAATAGTGATTTCAGTGTGTGTGAGCCCGGGTGTGAAGGGACACTCCTTTAATCGTGATTTCAATGTGTGAGCCCGGGTGTGAAGGAACACTCGTTTAATAGTGATTTCAGTGTGTGTGAGCTCGGGTGTGAAGGAACACTCCTTTCATAGTGATTTCAGTGAGAGCCTGTGTGTGAAAGAACACTCCTTTAATAGTGATTGCAGTCTGTGTAAGCCCGGGTGTGAAGGAACATTCCTTTAATAGTGATTTCAATGTGTGTGAGCTCGGGTGTGAAGGAACACTCCTTTCATAGTGATTTCAGTGAGAGCCTGGGTGTGAAAGAACACTCCTTTAATAGTGATTTCAGTGTGTGTGAGCCTGGGTGTGAAGGAACATTCCTTTAATTGTGATTTCAGTGTATGTGAGCCCGGGTGTGAAGGAACACTCCTTTAATAGTGATTTTAGTGTGTGTGAGCCCGGGTGTGAAGGAACACTCCTTTAATCGTAATTTCAGTGTGTGTGAGCCCGGGTGTGAAGGGACATTCCTTTAATCGTGAATTAAGTGTGTGAGCCAGGGTGTGAAGGAACACTCGTTTAATAGTGATTTCAGTGTGTGTGAGCTCGGGTGTGAAGGAACACTCCTTTAATAGTGATTTTAGTGTGTGTGAGCCCGGGTGTGAAGGAACACTCCTTTAATCGTAATTTCAGTGTGTGTGAGCCCGGGTGTGAAGGGACATTCCTTTAATCGTGATTTAAGTGTGTGTGAGCCTGTGTGTGAAGGAACACTCCTTTAATAGTGATTTCAGTGAGTGCCTGCGTGTGAAGGAACACTCCTTTAATAGCGATTTCAGTGTGTGTGAGCCCGGGTGTGAAGGAACACTGCTTTAATAGTGATTTCAATGTGTGTGAGCCCGGGAGTGAAGGAACACTCCTTTAATAGTGATTTCAGTGTGTGTGAGCACGGGTGTGAAGGAACACTCCTATAATAGTGATTTCAGAGTGTGTGAGCCTGGGTGTGAAGGAACACTCCTTTAATAGTGATTTCAATGTGTGTGAGCCGGGTGTGAAGGAACACTCCTTTAATAGTGATTTCAGTGTGGGTGAGCCTGGGTGTGAAGGAACACTCCTATAATAGTGATTTCAGTGTGTGTGAGCCTGGGTGTGAAGGAACACTCCTTTAATAGTGATTTCAGTGTGTGTGAGCCAGGTGTGAAGGAACACTCCTTTAATAGCGATTTCAGTGTGTGTGAGCACGGGTGTGATGGAACACTCATATAATAGTGATTTCAGTGTGTGTGAGCACCGGTGTGAAGGGACACTCCTTTAATAGTGATCTCACTGTGTGTGAGCCCAGGTGTGAAGGAACACTCCTTTAATCGTGATTTCAGTGAGTGTTAGTCCGGGTATTTAGGAACACTCCTATAATAGTGATTTCAGTGTGTGAGCCCGGGTGTGAAGGAACACTCCTTTACCAGTGATTTCAGTGTGTGCGAGCCCGGGTGTGAAGAAACACTTCTTTAATCGTGATTTCAGTGTGTGAGCCCGGTTGTGAAGGAACACTCCTTTAATAGTGATCTCACTGTGTGTGAGCCCGGGTGTGAAGGAACACTCCTTTAATCGTGATTTCAGTGTGTGTGAGCCTGGGTGTGACGGAACACTCCTTTAATAGTGATTTCAGTGTGTGTGAGCCGGGTGTGAAGGAACACTCCTTTAATAGTGATTTCAGTGAGTGTAAGCCCAGGTGTGAAGGAACACTCCTTTAATAGTGATTTCAGTGTGTGTGAGTCCGGGTGTGAAGGAACACTCCTTTAATAGTGATCTCACTGTGTGTGAGCCCGGGTGTGAAGGAACACTCGTTTAATCGTGATTTCAGTGTGTGAGAGCCCGGGTGTGAAGGAACACTCCTTTAATCGTGATTTCAGTGAGTGTTAGCCCGGGTGTGAAGGAACACTCCTTTAATAGTGATTTCAGTGTGTGAGCCGGGGTGTGAAGGAACACTCCTTTAATAGTGATTTCAGTGTGTGAGCCCGGGTGTGAAGGATCACTCCTTTAATAGTGATTTCAATGTGTGAGCCCAGGTGTGAAGGAACACTCCTTTAATAGTGATTTCAGTGTGTGTGAGCCCGGGTGGGAGGGAACACTCCTTTAATAGTGATTTCCGTGTGTGAGCCCGGGTGTGAAGGAACACTCATTTAATAGTGATTTCAGTGTGTGAGCCCGGGTGTGAAGGAACACTCCATTAATAGTGATTTCAGTGTGTAAGCCCGGGTGTGAAGGAACACTCCTTTAATAGTGATTTCAGTGTGTGAGCCCGGGTGTGAAGAATAACTCCTTTAATCGTGATTTCAGTGTGTGAGCCCGGGTGTGAAGGATCACTCCTTTAATAGTGATTTCAGTGTGTGAGCCCGGGTGTGAAGGAACACTCCTTTAATAATGATTTCTGTATGTGTGAGCCCGGGTGTGAAGGAACACTCCTCTAATAGTGATTTCAGTGTGTGTGAGCCCGGGTGTGAAGGAACACTCCTTTAATAGTGATTTCAGTGTGAGAGCCCGGGTGTGAAGGAACACTCCATTAATAGTGATTTCAGTGCGTGTGAGCACGGGTGTGAAGGAACACTCCTATAATAGTGATTTCAGTGTGTGTGAGCCTGGGTGTGAAGGAACACTCCTTTAATAGTGATTTCAGTGTGTGTGAGCCGGGTGTGAAGGAACACTCCTTTAATAGTGATTTCAGTGTGTGTGAGCACGGGTGTGAAGGAACACTCCTATAATAGTGATTAAAGTGTGTGTGAGCCTGGGTGTGAAGGAACACTCCTTTATAGTGATTTCAGTGTGTGAGCACGGGTGGGAAGGAACACTCCTATAATAGTGATTTCAGTGTGTGTGAGCCTGGGTGTGAAGGAACTCTCCTTTAATAGTGATTTCAGTGTGTTTGAGCCTGGGTGTGAAGGAACACTCCTTTAATAGTGATTTCAGTGTGTGAGCCCGGGTGTGAAGGAACACTCCTTTAATAGTGATATCAGTGTGTGTGAGCCCGGGAGTGAAGGAACACTCCTTTAATAGTGATTTCAGTGTGTGAGCCCGGGTGTGAAGGAACACTCCTTTAATAGTGATTTCAGTGTGAGAGCCCGGGTGTGAAGGAACAGTCCATTAATAGTGACTTAAGTGTGTTTGAGAGCCTGGGTGTGAAGGAACACTCCTTTAATAGTGATCTCACTGTGTGTGAGCCCGGGTGTGAAGGAACACTCCTTTAATCGTGATTTCAGTGTGTGTGAGCCTGGGTGTGACGGAACACTCCTTTAATAGTGATTTCAGTGTGTGTGAGCCGGGTGTGAAGGAACACTCCTTTAATAGTGATTTCAGTGAGTGTAAGCCCAGGTGTGAAGGAACACTCCTTTAATAGTGACTTCAGTGTGTGTGAGTCCGGGTGTGAAGGAACACTCCTTTAATAGTGATCTCACTGTGTGTGAGCCCGGGTGTGAAGGAACACTCGTTTAATCGTGATTTCAGTGTGTGAGAGCCCGGGTGTGAAGGAACACTCCTTTAATCGTGATTTCAGTGAGTGTTAGCCCGGGTATGAAGGAACACTCCTTTAATAGTGATTTCAGTGTGTGAACCCGGGTGTGAAGAATAACTCCTTTAATCGTGATTTCAGTGTGTGTGAGCCCGGGTGTGAGGGAACACTCCTTTAATAGTGATTTCCGTGTGTGAGCCCGGGTGTGAAGGAACACTCATTTAATAGTGATTTCAGTGTGTGAGCCCGGGTGTGAAGGAACACTCCATTAATAGTGATTTCAGTGTGTAAGCCCGGGTGTGAAGGAACACTCCTTTAATAGTGATTTCAGTGTGTGAGCCCGGGTGTGAAGAATAACTCCTTTAATCGTGATTTCAGTGTGTGAGCCCGGGTGTGAAGGATCACTCCTTTAATAGTGATTTCAGTGTGTGAGCCCGGGTGTGAAGGAACACTCCTTTAATAATGATTTCTGTGTGTGTGAGCCCGGGTGTGAAGGAACACTCCATTAATAGTGATTTCAGTGTGTGTGAGCACGGGTGTGAAGGAACACTCCTATAATAGTGATTTCAGTGTGTGTGAGCCTGGGTGTGAAGGAACCTCCTTTAATAGTGATTTCAGTGTGTGTGAGCCGGGTGTGAAGGAACACTCCTTTAATAGTGATTTCAGTGTGTGTGAGCACGGGTGTGAAGGAACACTCCTATAATAGTGATTAAAGTGTGTGTGAGCCTGGGTGTGAAGGAACACCTCTTTATAGTGATTTCAGTGTGTGAGCACGGGTGTGAAGGAACGCTCCTATAATAGTGATTTCAGTGTGTGTGAGCCTGGGTGTGAAGGAACTCTCCTTTAATAGTGATTTCAGTGTGTTTGAGCCTGGGTGTGAAGGAACACTCCTTTAATAGTGATTTCAGTGTGTGAGCCCGGGTGTGAAGGAACACTCCTTTAATAGTGATATCAGTGTGTGTGAGCCCGGGAGTGAAGGAACACTCCTTTAATAGTGATTTCAGTGTGTGAGCCCGGGTGTGAAGGAACACTCCTTTAATAGTGATTTCAGTGTGAGAGCCCGGGTGTGAAGGAACAGTCCATTAATAGTGACTTAAGTGTGTTTGAGAGCCTGGGTGTGAAGGAACACTCCTTTAATAGTGATTTCAGTGTGTGTGAGGCCGGGTGTGAAGGAACACTCCTTTAATAGTGATTTCAGTGTGTGTGAGCACGGGTGTGAAGGAACACTCCTATAATAGTGATTTCAGTGTGTGTGAGCCTGGGTGTGAAGGAACACTCCTTTAATAGTGATTTCAATGTGTGTGAGCCGGGTGTGAGGAACACTCCTTTAATAGTGATTTCAGTGTGTGTGAGCATGGGTGTGAAGGAACACTCCTATAATAGTGATTTCAGTGTGTGTGAGCCTGGGTGTGAAGGAACACTCCTATAATAGTGATTTCAGTGTGTGTGCGCCTGGGTGTGAAGGAACACTCCTTTAATAGTGATTTCAGTGTGTGTGAGCCAGGTGTGAAGGAACACTCCTTTAATAGATATTTCAGTGTGTGTGAGCACGGGTGTGAAGGAACACTCATATAATAGTGATTTCAGTGTGTGTGAGCACGGGTGTGAAGGAACACTCCTTTAATAGTGATCTCACTGTGTGTGAGCCCCGGTGTGAAGGAACACTCCTTTAATCGTGATTTCAGTGAGTGTTAGCCCGGGTATTAAGGAACACTCCTATAATAATGATTTCAGTGTGTGAGCCCGGGTGTGAAGGAACAGTCCTTTAATAGTGATTTCAGTGTGTGCGAGCCCGGGTGTGAAGGAACACTCCTTTAATAGTGATTTCAGTGTGTGAGCCCGGGTGTGAAGGAACACTCCTTTAATAGTGATCTCACTGTGTGTGAGCCCGGGTCTGAAGGAACACTCCTTTAATCGTGATTTCAGTGTGTGTGAGCCTGGGTGTGACGGAACACTCCTTTAATAGTGATTTCAGTGTGTGTAAGCCGGGTGTGAAGGAACACTCCTTTAATAGTGATTTCAGTGAGTGTAAGCCCAGGTGTGAAGGAACACTCCTTTAATAGTGATTTCAGTGTGTGTGAGTCCGGGTGTGAAGGAACACTCCTTTAATAGTGATCTCACTGTGTGTGAACCCGGGTGTGAAGGAACACTCATTTAATAGTGATTATAGTGTGTGCGAGCCCGGGTGTGAAGGAACACTCCTTTAATAGTGATTTCAGTGTGTGAGAGCCCGGGTGTGAAGGAACACTCCTTTAATCGTGATTTCAGTGTGTGTTAGCCCGGGTGTGAAGGAACACTCCTTTAATAGTGATTTCAGTGTGTGTGAGCCCGGGTGTGAAGGAACACTCCTTTAATAGTGATTTCAGTGAGTGTGAGCCCGCGTGTGAAGGAACACTCCTTTAATAGTGATTTAAGTGTGTGTGTGAGCCCGGGTGTGAAGGAACACTCCATTAAAAGTGATTTCAGTGTGTGTGAGCCCGGGTGTGAAGGAACACTCCTTTAATAGTGATTTCAGTGTGTGAGAGCCCGGGTGTGAAGGAACACTCCTTTAATAGTGATTTCAGTGTGTGTGAGACCGGGTGTGAAGGAACACTCCTTTAATAGTGATTTCAGTGTGTGATAGCCCGGGTGTGAAGGAACACTCATTTAATAGTGATTTCAGTGTGTGTGAGCCCGGGTGTGAAGGAACACTCCTTTAATAGTGATTTCAGTGTGTGAGCTCCCGGGTGTGAAGGAACACCCATTTAATAGTGATTTCAGTGTGCGTGAGCCTGGGTGTGAAGGAGCATTCCTTCAATAGTGAATTCAGTGTGTGTGAGCCCGGGTGTGAATGAACACTCCTTTCATCGTGCTTTCAGTGTGTGTGTGAGCCGGGTGTGAAGGAACACGCCTTTAATAGTGATTTCAGCGAGTGTGAGCCCGGGAGTGAAGGAACACTCCTGTAATAGTGATTTCAGTGTGTGAGCCCGGGTGTGAAGGAACACTCCTTTAATAGTGATTTCAGTGTGTGTGAGCCCGGGTGTGAAAGTATACTCCTGTAATAGTGATTTCAGTAGGTGAGCCTGGGTGTGAAGGAACTCTCCTTTAATAGTGATTTCAGTGTGTGAGCCCGGATGTGAAGAATAACTCCTTTAATCGTGATTTCAGTGTGTGTGAGCCCGGGTGTGAGGGAACACTCCTTTAATAGTGATTTCCGTGTGTGAGCCCGGGTGTGAAGGAACACTCATTTAATAGTGATTTCAGTGTGTGAGCCCGGGTGTGAAGGAACACTCCATTAATAGTGATTTCAGTGTGTAAGCCCGGGTGTGAAGGAACACTCCTTTAATAGTGATTTCAGTGTGTGAGCCCGGGTGTGAAGAATAACTCCTTTAATCGTGATTTCAGTGTGTGAGCCCGGGTGTGAAGGATCACTCCTTTAATAGTGATTTCAGTGTGTGAGCCCGGGTGTGAAGGAACACTCCTTTAATAATGATTTCTGTGTGTGTGAGCCCGGGTGTGAAGGAACACTCCATTAATAGTGATTTCAGTGTGTGTGAGCACGGGTGTGAAGGAACACTCCTATAATAGTGATTTCAGTGTGTGTGAGCCTGGGTGTGAAGGAACCTCCTTTAATAGTGATTTCAGTGTGTGTGAGCCGGGTGTGAAGGAACACTCCTTTAATAGTGATTTCAGTGTGTGTGAGCACGGGTGTGAAGGAACACTCCTATAATAGTGATTAAAGTGTGTGTGAGCCTGGGTGTGAAGGAACACCTCTTTATAGTGATTTCAGTGTGTGAGCACGGGTGTGAAGGAACGCTCCTATAATAGTGATTTCAGTGTGTGTGAGCCTGGGTGTGAAGGAACTCTCCTTTAATAGTGATTTCAGTGTGTTTGAGCCTGGGTGTGAAGGAACACTCCTTTAATAGTGATTTCAGTGTGTGAGCCCGGGTGTGAAGGAACACTCCTTTAATAGTGATATCAGTGTGTGTGAGCCCGGGAGTGAAGGAACACTCCTTTAATAGTGATTTCAGTGTGTGAGCCCGGGTGTGAAGGAACACTCCTTTAATAGTGATTTCAGTGTGAGAGCCCGGGTGTGAAGGAACAGTCCATTAATAGTGACTTAAGTGTGTTTGAGAGCCTGGGTGTGAAGGAACACTCCTTTAATAGTGATTTCAGTGTGTGTGAGGCCGGGTGTGAAGGAACACTCCTTTAATAGTGATTTCAGTGTGTGTGAGCACGGGTGTGAAGGAACACTCCTATAATAGTGATTTCAGTGTGTGTGAGCCTGGGTGTGAAGGAACACTCCTTTAATAGTGATTTCAATGTGTGTGAGCCGGGTGTGAGGAACACTCCTTTAATAGTGATTTCAGTGTGTGTGAGCATGGGTGTGAAGGAACACTCCTATAATAGTGATTTCAGTGTGTGTGAGCCTGGGTGTGAAGGAACACTCCTATAATAGTGATTTCAGTGTGTGTGCGCCTGGGTGTGAAGGAACACTCCTTTAATAGTGATTTCAGTGTGTGTGAGCCAGGTGTGAAGGAACACTCCTTTAATAGATATTTCAGTGTGTGTGAGCACGGGTGTGAAGGAACACTCATATAATAGTGATTTCAGTGTGTGTGAGCACGGGTGTGAAGGAACACTCCTTTAATAGTGATCTCACTGTGTGTGAGCCCCGGTGTGAAGGAACACTCCTTTAATCGTGATTTCAGTGAGTGTTAGCCCGGGTATTAAGGAACACTCCTATAATAATGATTTCAGTGTGTGAGCCCGGGTGTGAAGGAACAGTCCTTTAATAGTGATTTCAGTGTGTGCGAGCCCGGGTGTGAAGGAACACTCCTTTAATAGTGATTTCAGTGTGTGAGCCCGGGTGTGAAGGAACACTCCTTTAATAGTGATCTCACTGTGTGTGAGCCCGGGTCTGAAGGAACACTCCTTTAATCGTGATTTCAGTGTGTGTGAGCCTGGGTGTGACGGAACACTCCTTTAATAGTGATTTCAGTGTGTGTAAGCCGGGTGTGAAGGAACACTCCTTTAATAGTGATTTCAGTGAGTGTAAGCCCAGGTGTGAAGGAACACTCCTTTAATAGTGATTTCAGTGTGTGTGAGTCCGGGTGTGAAGGAACACTCCTTTAATAGTGATCTCACTGTGTGTGAACCCGGGTGTGAAGGAACACTCATTTAATAGTGATTATAGTGTGTGCGAGCCCGGGTGTGAAGGAACACTCCTTTAATAGTGATTTCAGTGTGTGAGAGCCCGGGTGTGAAGGAACACTCCTTTAATCGTGATTTCAGTGTGTGTTAGCCCGGGTGTGAAGGAACACTCCTTTAATAGTGATTTCAGTGTGTGTGAGCCCGGGTGTGAAGGAACACTCCTTTAATAGTGATTTCAGTGAGTGTGAGCCCGCGTGTGAAGGAACACTCCTTTAATAGTGATTTAAGTGTGTGTGTGAGCCCGGGTGTGAAGGAACACTCCATTAAAAGTGATTTCAGTGTGTGTGAGCCCGGGTGTGAAGGAACACTCCTTTAATAGTGATTTCAGTGTGTGAGAGCCCGGGTGTGAAGGAACACTCCTTTAATAGTGATTTCAGTGTGTGTGAGACCGGGTGTGAAGGAACACTCCTTTAATAGTGATTTCAGTGTGTGATAGCCCGGGTGTGAAGGAACACTCATTTAATAGTGATTTCAGTGTGTGTGAGCCCGGGTGTGAAGGAACACTCCTTTAATAGTGATTTCAGTGTGTGAGCTCCCGGGTGTGAAGGAACACCCATTTAATAGTGATTTCAGTGTGCGTGAGCCTGGGTGTGAAGGAGCATTCCTTCAATAGTGAATTCAGTGTGTGTGAGCCCGGGTGTGAATGAACACTCCTTTCATCGTGCTTTCAGTGTGTGTGTGAGCCGGGTGTGAAGGAACACGCCTTTAATAGTGATTTCAGCGAGTGTGAGCCCGGGAGTGAAGGAACACTCCTGTAATAGTGATTTCAGTGTGTGAGCCCGGGTGTGAAGGAACACTCCTTTAATAGTGATTTCAGTGTGTGTGAGCCCGGGTGTGAAAGTATACTCCTGTAATAGTGATTTCAGTAGGTGAGCCTGGGTGTGAAGGAACTCTCCTTTAATAGTGATTTCAGTGTGTGAGCCCGGATGTGAAGGAACACTCATTTAATAGTGATTTCAGTGTGAGCCCGGGTGTGAAGGAACACTCCTTTAATAGTGATTTCAGTGTGTGAGCCTGGGTGTGGAGGAACTCTCCTTTAATAGTGATTTCAGTGTGTGTGAGCTCCGGTGTGAAGGAACACTCCTTTAATAGTGATTTCAGTGTGTGTGAGCCCGGGTGTGAAGGGACACTCCTTTAATCGTGATTTCAGTGTGTGAGCCCGGGTGTGAAGGAACACTCGTTTAATAGTGATTTCAGTGTGTGTGAGCTCGGGTGTGAAGGAACACTCCTTTCATAGTGATTTCAGTGAGAGCCTGTGTGTGAAAGAACACTCCTTTAATAGTGATTGCAGTCTGTGTAAGCCCGGGTGTGAAGGAACATTCCTTTAATAGTGATTTCAATGTGTGTGAGCTCGGGTGTGAAGGAACACTCCTTTCATAGTGATTTCAGTGAGAGCCTGGGTGTGAAAGAACACTCCTTTAATAGTGATTTCAGTGTGTGTGAGCCTGGGTGTGAAGGAACATTCCTTTAATTGTGATTTCAGTGTATGTGAGCCCGGGTGTGAAGGAACACTCCTTTAATAGTGATTTTAGTGTGTGTGAGCCCGGGTGTGAAGGAACACTCCTTTAATCGTAATTTCAGTGTGTGTGAGCCCGGGTGTGAAGGGACATTCCTTTAATCGTGAATTAAGTGTGTGAGCCAGGGTGTGAAGGAACACTCGTTTAATAGTGATTTCAGTGTGTGTGAGCTCGGGTGTGAAGGAACACTCCTTTAATAGTGATTTTAGTGTGTGTGAGCCCGGGTGTGAAGGAACACTCCTTTAATCGTAATTTCAGTGTGTGTGAGCCCGGGTGTGAAGGGACATTCCTTTAATCGTGATTTAAGTGTGTGTGAGCCTGTGTGTGAAGGAACACTCCTTTAATAGTGATTTCAGTGAGTGCCTGCGTGTGAAGGAACACTCCTTTAATAGCGATTTCAGTGTGTGTGAGCCCGGGTGTGAAGGAACACTGCTTTAATAGTGATTTCAATGTGTGTGAGCCCGGGAGTGAAGGAACACTCCTTTAATAGTGATTTCAGTGTGTGTGAGCACGGGTGTGAAGGAACACTCCTATAATAGTGATTTCAGAGTGTGTGAGCCTGGGTGTGAAGGAAAACTCCTTTAATAGTGATTTCAATGTGTGTGAGCCGGGTGTGAAGGAACACTCCTTTAATAGTGATTTCAGTGTGGGTGAGCCTGGGTGTGAAGGAACACTCCTATAATAGTGATTTCAGTGTGTGTGAGCCTGGGTGTGAAGGAACACTCCTTTAATAGTGATTTCAGTGTGTGTGAGCCAGGTGTGAAGGAACACTCCTTTAATAGCGATTTCAGTGTGTGTGAGCACGGGTGTGATGGAACACTCATATAATAGTGATTTCAGTGTGTGTGAGCACCGGTGTGAAGGGACACTCCTTTAATAGTGATCTCACTGTGTGTGAGCCCAGGTGTGAAGGAACACTCCTTTAATCGTGATTTCAGTGAGTGTTAGTCCGGGTATTTAGGAACACTCCTATAATAGTGATTTCAGTGTGTGAGCCCGGGTGTGAAGGAACACTCCTTTACCAGTGATTTCAGTGTGTGCGAGCCCGGGTGTGAAGAAACACTTCTTTAATCGTGATTTCAGTGTGTGAGCCCGGTTGTGAAGGAACACTCCTTTAATAGTGATCTCACTGTGTGTGAGCCCGGGTGTGAAGGAACACTCCTTTAATCGTGATTTCAGTGTGTGTGAGCCTGGGTGTGACGGAACACTCCTTTAATAGTGATTTCAGTGTGTGTGAGCCGGGTGTGAAGGAACACTCCTTTAATAGTGATTTCAGTGAGTGTAAGCCCAGGTGTGAAGGAACACTCCTTTAATAGTGATTTCAGTGTGTGTGAGTCCGGGTGTGAAGGAACACTCCTTTAATAGTGATCTCACTGTGTGTGAGCCCGGGTGTGAAGGAACACTCGTTTAATCATGATTTCAGTGTGTGAGAGCCCGGGTGTGAAGGAACACTCCTTTAATCGTGATTTCAGTGAGTGTTAGCCCGGGTGTGAAGGAACACTCCTTTAATAGTGATTTCAGTGTGTGAGCCGGGGTGTGAAGGAACACTCCTTTAATAGTGATTTCAGTGTGTGAGCCCGGGTGTGAAGGATCACTCCTTTAATAGTGATTTCAATGTGTGAGCCCAGGTGTGAAGGAACACTCCTTTAATAGTGATTTCAGTGTGTGTGAGCCCGGGTGGGAGGGAACACTCCTTTAATAGTGATTTCCGTGTGTGAGCCCGGGTGTGAAGGAACACTCATTTAATAGTGATTTCAGTGTGTGAGCCCGGGTGTGAAGGAACACTCCATTAATAGTGATTTCAGTGTGTAAGCCCGGGTGTGAAGGAACACTCCTTTAATAGTGATTTCAGTGTGTGAGCCCGGGTGTGAAGAATAACTCCTTTAATCGTGATTTCAGTGTGTGAGCCCGGGTGTGAAGAAACACTCCTTTAATAGTGATTTCAGTGTGTGTGAGCCCGGCTGTGTAGGAACACTCCTTTAATAGCGATTTCAGTGTGTGAGAGCCTGGGTGTGAAGGAACACTCCTTTAATAGTGATTTCAGTGTGTGTGAGCCTGGGTGTGAAGAAACACTCCTTTAATAGTGATTTCAGTGTGTGTGAGCCCGGGTGTGTAGGAACACTCTTTTAATAGTGATTTCCGTGTGTGTGAGCCCGGGTGTGTAGGAACACTCCTTTAATAGTGATTTCAGTGTGTGAGAGCCTGGGTGTGAAGGAACACTCCTTTAATAGTGATTTCAGTGTGCGAGAGCCTGGTTGTGAAGAAACACTCCTTTAATAGTGATTTTAGTGTGTGTGAGCCCGGGTGTGTAGGAACACTCCTTTAATAGTGATTTCAGTGTGTGAGAGCCTGGGTGTGAAGGAACACTCCTTTAACAGTGATTTCAGTGTGTGTGAGCCTGGGTGTGAAGAAACACTCCTTTAATAGTGATTTCAGTGTGTGTGAGCCCGGGTGTGTAGGAACACTCCTTTAATAGTCATTCCAGTGTGTGAGAGCCTGGGTGAGAATGAACACTCCTTTAATAGTTATTTCAGTGTGTGTGAGCCCGGGTGTGAAACAACACTCCTTTAATAGTGATTTCAGTGTGTGTGAGCCCGGGTGTGAAGGAACACTCCTTTAATAGTGATTTCAGTGAGTGTGAGCCCGCGTGTGAAGGAACACTCCTTTAATAGTGATTTAAGTGTGTGTGTGAGCCCGGGTGTGAAGGAACACTCCATTAAAAGTGATTTCAGTGTGTGTGAGCCCGGGTGTGAAGGAACACTCCTTTAATAGTGATTTCAGTGTGTGAGAGCCCGGGTGTGAAGGAACACTCCTTTAATAGTGATTTCAGTGTGTGTGAGACCGGGTGTGAAGGAACACTCCTTTAATAGTGATTTCAGTGTGTGATAGCCCGGGTGTGAAGGAACATTCATTTAATAGTGATTTCAGTGTGTGTGAGCCCGGGTGTGAAGGAACACTCCTTTAATAGTGATTTCAGTGTGTGAGCTCCCGGGTGTGAAGGAACACCCCTTTAATAGTGATTTCAGTGTGCGTGAGCCTGGGTGTGAAGGAGCATTCCTTCAATAGTGAATTCAGTGTGTGTGAGCCCGGGTGTGAATGAACACTCCTTTCATCGTGATTTCAGTGTGTGTGTGAGCCGGGTGTGAAGGAACACGCCTTTAATAGTGATTTCAGCGAGTGTGAGCCCGGGAGTGAAGGAACACTCCTGTAATAGTGATTTCAGTGTGTGAGCCCGGGTGTGAAGGAACACTCCTTTAATAGTGATTTCAGTGTGTGTGAGCCCGGGTGTGAAAGTACACTCCTGTAATAGTGATTTCAGTAGGTGAGCCTGGGTGTGAAGGAACTCTCCTTTAATAGTGATTTCAGTGTGTGAGCCCGGATGTGAAGGAACACTCATTTAATAGTGATTTCAGTGTGAGCCCGGGTGTGAAGGAACACTCCTTTAATAGTGATTTCAGTGTGTGAGCCTGGGTGTGGAGGAACTCTCCTTTAATAGTGATTTCAGTGTGTGTGAGCTCCGGTGTGAAGGAACACTCCTTTAATAGTGATTTCAGTGTGTGTGAGCCCGGGTGTGAAGGGACACTCCTTTAATCGTGATTTCAGTGTGTGAGCCCGGGTGTGAAGGAACACTCGTTTAATAGTGATTTCAGTGTGTGTGAGCTCGGGTGTGAAGGAACACTCCTTTCATAGTGATTTCAGTGAGAGCCTGTGTGTGAAAGAACACTCCTTTAATAGTGATTGCAGTCTGTGTAAGCCCGGGTGTGAAGGAACATTCCTTTAATAGTGATTTCAATGTGTGTGAGCTCGGGTGTGAAGGAACACTCCTTTCATAGTGATTTCAGTGAGAGCCTGGGTGTGAAAGAACACTCCTTTAATAGTGATTTCAGTGTGTGTGAGCCTGGGTGTGAAGGAACATTCCTTTAATTGTGATTTCAGTGTATGTGAGCCCGGGTGTGAAGGAACACTCCTTTAATAGTGATTTTAGTGTGTGTGAGCCCGGGTGTGAAGGAACACTCCTTTAATCGTAATTTCAGTGTGTGTGAGCCCGGGTGTGAAGGGACATTCCTTTAATCGTGAATTAAGTGTGTGAGCCAGGGTGTGAAGGAACACTCGTTTAATAGTGATTTCAGTGTGTGTGAGCTCGGGTGTGAAGGAACACTCCTTTAATAGTGATTTTAGTGTGTGTGAGCCCGGGTGTGAAGGAACACTCCTTTAATCGTAATTTCAGTGTGTGTGAGCCCGGGTGTGAAGGGACATTCCTTTAATCGTGATTTAAGTGTGTGTGAGCCTGTGTGTGAAGGAACACTCCTTTAATAGTGATTTCAGTGAGTGCCTGCGTGTGAAGGAACACTCCTTTAATAGCGATTTCAGTGTGTGTGAGCCCGGGTGTGAAGGAACACTGCTTTAATAGTGATTTCAATGTGTGTGAGCCCGGGAGTGAAGGAACACTCCTTTAATAGTGATTTCAGTGTGTGTGAGCACGGGTGTGAAGGAACACTCCTATAATAGTGATTTCAGAGTGTGTGAGCCTGGGTGTGAAGGAACACTCCTTTAATAGTGATTTCAATGTGTGTGAGCCGGGTGTGAAGGAACACTCCTTTAATAGTGATTTCAGTGTGGGTGAGCCTGGGTGTGAAGGAACACTCCTATAATAGTGATTTCAGTGTGTGTGAGCCTGGGTGTGAAGGAACACTCCTTTAATAGTGATTTCAGTGTGTGTGAGCCAGGTGTGAAGGAACACTCCTTTAATAGCGATTTCAGTGTGTGTGAGCACGGGTGTGATGGAACACTCATATAATAGTGATTTCAGTGTGTGTGAGCACCGGTGTGAAGGGACACTCCTTTAATAGTGATCTCACTGTGTGTGAGCCCAGGTGTGAAGGAACACTCCTTTAATCGTGATTTCAGTGAGTGTTAGTCCGGGTATTTAGGAACACTCCTATAATAGTGATTTCAGTGTGTGAGCCCGGGTGTGAAGGAACACTCCTTTACCAGTGATTTCAGTGTGTGCGAGCCCGGGTGTGAAGAAACACTTCTTTAATCGTGATTTCAGTGTGTGAGCCCGGTTGTGAAGGAACACTCCTTTAATAGTGATCTCACTGTGTGTGAGCCCGGGTGTGAAGGAACACTCCTTTAATCGTGATTTCAGTGTGTGTGAGCCTGGGTGTGACGGAACACTCCTTTAATAGTGATTTCAGTGTGTGTGAGCCGGGTGTGAAGGAACACTCCTTTAATAGTGATTTCAGTGAGTGTAAGCCCAGGTGTGAAGGAACACTCCTTTAATAGTGATTTCAGTGTGTGTGAGTCCGGGTGTGAAGGAACACTCCTTTAATAGTGATCTCACTGTGTGTGAGCCCGGGTGTGAAGGAACACTCGTTTAATCGTGATTTCAGTGTGTGAGAGCCCGGGTGTGAAGGAACACTCCTTTAATCGTGATTTCAGTGAGTGTTAGCCCGGGTGTGAAGGAACACTCCTTTAATAGTGATTTCAGTGTGTGAGCCGGGGTGTGAAGGAACACTCCTTTAATAGTGATTTCAATGTGTGAGCCCAGGTGTGAAGGAACACTCCTTTAATAGTGATTTCAGTGTGTGTGAGCCCGGGTGGGAGGAAACACTCCTTTAATAGTGATTTCCGTGTGTGAGCCCGGGTGTGAAGGAACACTCATTTAATAGTGATTTCAGTGTGTGAGCCCGGGTGTGAAGGAACACTCCATTAATAGTGATTTCAGTGTGTAAGCCCGGGTGTGAAGGAACACTCCTTTAATAGTGATTTCAGTGTGTGAGCCCGGGTGTGAAGAATAACTCCTTTAATCGTGATTTCAGTGTGTGAGCCCGGGTGTGAAGGATCACTCCTTTAATAGTGATTTCAGTGTGTGAGCCCGGGTGTGAAGGAACACTCCTTTAATAATGATTTCTGTATGTGTGAGCCCGGGTGTGAAGGAACACTCCTCTAATAGTGATTTCAGTGTGTGTGAGCCCGGGTGTGAAGGAACACTCCTTTAATAGTGATTTCAGTGTGAGAGCCCGGGTGTGAAGGAACACTCCATTAATAGTGATTTCAGTGCGTGTGAGCACGGGTGTGAAGGAACACTCCTATAATAGTGATTTCAGTGTGTGTGAGCCTGGGTGTGAAGGAACACTCCTTTAATAGTGATTTCAGTGTGTGTGAGCCGGGTGTGAAGGAACACTCCTTTAATAGTGATTTCAGTGTGTGTGAGCACGGGTGTGAAGGAACACTCCTATAATAGTGATTAAAGTGTGTGTGAGCCTGGGTGTGAAGGAACACTCCTTTATAGTGATTTCAGTGTGTGAGCACGGGTGGGAAGGAACACTCCTATAATAGTGATTTCAGTGTGTGTGAGCCTGGGTGTGAAGGAACTCTCCTTTAATAGTGATTTCAGTGTGTTTGAGCCTGGGTGTGAAGGAACACTCCTTTAATAGTGATTTCAGTGTGTGAGCCCGGGTGTGAAGGAACACTCCTTTAATAGTGATATCAGTGTGTGTGACCCCGGGAGTGAAGGAACACTCCTTTAATAGTGATTTCAGTGTGTGAGCCCGGGTGTGAAGGAACACTCCTTTAATAGTGATTTCAGTGTGAGAGCCCGGGTGTGAAGGAACAGTCCATTAATAGTGACTTAAGTGTGTTTGAGAGCCTGGGTGTGAAGGAACACTCCTTTAATAGTGATCTCACTGTGTGTGAGCCCGGGTGTGAAGGAACACTCCTTTAATCGTGATTTCAGTGTGTGTGAGCCTGGTTGTGACGGAACACTCCTTTAATAGTGATTTCAGTGTGTGTGAGCCGGGTGTGAAGGAACACTCCTTTAATAGTGATTTCAGTGAGTGTAAGCCCAGGTGTGAAGGAACACTCCTTTAATAGTGACTTCAGTGTGTGTGAGTCCGGGTGTGAAGGAACACTCCTTTAATAGTGATCTCACTGTGTGTGAGCCCGGGTGTGAAGGAACACTCGTTTAATCGTGATTTCAGTGTGTGAGAGCCCGGGTGTGAAGGAACACTCCTTTAATCGTGATTTCAGTGAGTGTTAGCCCGGGTATGAAGGAACACTCCTTTAATAGTGATTTCAGTGTGTGAACCCGGGTGTGAAGGAACACTCCTTTAATAGTGATTTCAGTGTGTGAGCCCGGGTGTGAAGGATCACTCCTTTAATAGTGATTTCAATGTGTGAGCCCAGGTGTGAAGGAACACTCCTTTAATAGTGATTTCAGTGTGTGTGAGCCCGGGTGTGAGGGAACACTCCTTTAATAGTGATTTCCGTGTGTGAGCCCGGGTGTGAAGGAACACTCATTTAATAGTGATTTCAGTGTGTGAGCCCGGGTGTGAAGGAACACTCCATTAATAGTGATTTCAGTGTGTAAGCCCGGGTGTGAAGGAATACTCCTTTAATAGTGATTTCAGTGTGTGAGCCCGGGTGTGAAGAATAACTCCTTTAATCGTGATTTCAGTGTGTGAGCCCGGGTGTGAAGGATCACTCCTTTAATAGTGATTTCAGTGTGTGAGCCCGGGTGTGAAGGAACACTCCTTTAATAATGATTTCTGTGTGTGTGAGCCCGGGTGTGAAGGAACACTCCATTAATAGTGATTTCAGTGTGTGTGAGCACGGGTGTGAAGGAACACTCCTATAATAGTGATTTCAGTGTGTGTGAGCCCGGGTGTGAAGGAACCTCCTTTAATAGTGATTTCAGTGTGTGTGAGCCGGGTGTGAAGGAACACTCCTTTAATAGTGATTTCAGTGTGTGTGAGCACGGGTGTGAAGGAACACTCCTATAATAGTGATTAAAGTGTGTGTGAGCCTGGGTGTGAAGGAACACTTCTTTATAGTGATTTCAGTGTGTGAGCACGGGTGTGAAGGAACACTCCTATAACAGTGATTTCAGTGTGTGTGAGCCTGGGTGTGAAGGAACTCTCCTTTAATAGTGATTTCAGTGTGTTTGAGCCTGGGTGTGAAGGAACACTCCTTTAATAGTGATTTCAGTGTGTGAGCCCGGGTGTGAAGGAACACTCCTTTAATAGTGATATCAGTGTGTGTGAGCCCGGGAGTGAAGGAACACTCCTTTAATAGTGATTTCAGTGTGTGAGCCCGGGTGTGAAGGAACACTCCTTTAATAGTGATTTCAGTGTGAGAGCCCGGGTGTGAAGGAACAGTCCATTAATAGTGACTTAAGTGTGTTTGAGAGCCTGGGTGTGAAGGAACACTCCTTTAATAGTGATTTCAGTGTGTGTGAGGCCGGGTGTGAAGGAACACTCCTTTAATAGTGATTTCAGTGTGTGTGAGCACGGGTGTGAAGGAACACTCCTATAATAGTGATTTCAGTGTGTGTGAGCCTGGGTGTGAAGGAACACTCCTTTAATAGTGATTTCAATGTGTGTGAGCCGGGTGTGAGGAACACTCCTTTAATAGTGATTTCAGTGTGTGTGAGCATGGGTGTGAAGGAACACTCCTATAATAGTGATTTCAGTGTGTGTGAGCCTGGGTGTGAAGGAACACTCCTATAATAGTGATTTCAGTGTGTGTGCGCCTGGGTGTGAAGGAACACTCCTTTAATAGTGATTTCAGTGTGTGTGAGCCAGGTGTGAAGGAACACTCCTTTAATAGATATTTCAGTGTGTGTGAGCACGGGTGTGAAGGAACACTCATATAATAGTGATTTCAGTGTGTGTGAGCACGGGTGTGAAGGAACACTCCTTTAATAGTGATCTCACTGTGTGTGAGCCCCGGTGTGAAGGAACACTCCTTTAATCGTGATTTCAGTGAGTGTTAGTCCGGGTATTAAGGAACACTCCTATAATAATGATTTCAGTGTGTGAGCCCGGGTGTGAAGGAACAGTCCTTTAATAGTGATTTCAGTGTGTGCGAGCCCGGGTGTGAAGGAACACTCCTTTAATAGTGATTTCAGTGTGTGAGCCCGGGTGTGAAGGAACACTCCTTTAATAGTGATCTCACTGTGTGTGAGCCCGGGTCTGAAGGAACACTCCTTTAATCGTGATTTCAGTGTGTGTGAGCCTGGGTGTGACGGAACACTCCTTTAATAGTGATTTCAGTGTGTGTAAGCCGGGTGTGAAGGAACACTCCTTTAATAGTGATTTCAGTGTGAGAGCCCGGGTGTGAAGGAACAGTCCATTAATAGTGACTTAAGTGTGTTTGAGAGCCTGGGTGTGAAGGAACACTCCTTTAATAGTGATTTCAGTGTGTGTGAGGCCGGGTGTGAAGGAACACTCCTTTAATAGTGATTTCAGTGTGTGTGAGCACGGGTGTGAAGGAACACTCCTATAATAGTGATTTCAGTGTGTGTGAGCCGGGGTGTGAAGGAACACTCCTTTAATAGTGATTTCAATGTGTGTGAGCCGGGTGTGAGGAACACTCCTTTAATAGTGATTTCAGTGTGTGTGAGCATGGGTGTGAAGGAACACTCCTATAATAGTGATTTCAGTGTGTGTGAGCCTGGGTGTGAAGGAACACTCCTATAATAGTGATTTCAGTGTGTGTGCGCCTGGGTGTGAAGGAACACTCCTTTAATAGTGATTTCAGTGTGTGTGAGCCAGGTGTGAAGGAACACTCCTTTAATAGATATTTCAGTGTGTGTGAGCACGGGTGTGAAGGAACACTCATATAATAGTGATTTCAGTGTGTGTGAGCACGGGTGTGAAGGAACACTCCTTTAATAGTGATCTCACTGTGTGTGAGCCCCGGTGTGAAGGAACACTCCTTTAATCGTGATTTCAGTGAGTGTTAGCCCGGGTATTAAGGAACACTCCTATAATAATGATTTCAGTGTGTGAGCCCGGGTGTGAAGGAACAGTCCTTTAATAGTGATTTCAGTGTGTGCGAGCCCGGGTGTGAAGGAACACTCCTTTAATAGTGATTTCAGTGTGTGAGCCCGGGTGTGAAGGAACACTCCTTTAATAGTGATCTCACTGTGTGTGAGCCCGGGTCTGAAGGAACACTCCTTTAATCGTGATTTCAGTGTGTGTGAGCCTGGGTGTGACGGAACACTCCTTTAATAGTGATTTCAGTGTGTGTAAGCCGGGTGTGAAGGAACACTCCTTTAATAGTGATTTCAGTGAGTGTAAGCCCAGGTGTGAAGGAACACTCCTTTAATAGTGATTTCAGTGTGTGTGAGTCCGGGTGTGAAGGAACACTCCTTTAATAGTGATCTCACTGTGTGTGAACCCGGGTGTGAAGGAACACTCATTTAATAGTGATTATAGTGTGTGCGAGCCCGGGTGTGAAGGAACACTCCTTTAATAGTGATTTCAGTGTGTGAGAGCCCGGGTGTGAAGGAACACTCCTTTAATCGTGATTTCAGTGTGTGTTAGCCCGGGTGTGAAGGAACACTCCTTTAATAGTGATTTCAGTGTGTGAGCCCGGGTGTGAAGGAACACTCCTTTAATAGTGATTTCAGTGTGTGAGCCCGGGTGTGAAGGATCACTCCTTTAATAGTGATTTCAATGTGTGAGCCCAGGTGTGAAGGAACACTCCTTTAATAGTGATTTCAGTGTGTGTGAGCCCGGGTGTGAGGGAACACTCCTTTAATAGTGATTTCCGTGTGTGCGCCCGGTTGTGAAGGAACACTCCTTTAATAGTGATTTCAGTGTGTGAGCCCGGATGTGAAGGAACACTCCATTAATAATGATTTCAGTGTGTAAGCCCAGGTGTGAAGGAACACTCCTTTAATAGTGATTTCAGTGTGTGTGAGCCCGGGTGTGAAGGAACACTCAATTAAAAGTGATTTCAGTGTGTGAGCCCGGGTGTGAAGGAACACTCCTTTAATAATGATTTCAGTGTGTGAGCCCGGGTGTAAAGGAACACTCCTTTAATAGTGATTTCAGTGTGTGTGAGCCCGGGTGTAAAGAAACACTCAATTAAAAGTGATTTCAGTGTGTGAGCCCGGGTGTGAAGGAACACTCCTTTAATAATGATTTCAGTGTGTGAGCCCGGGTGTGAAGGAAAACTCCTTTAATAGTGATCTCACTGTGTGTGAGCCCGGGTGTGAACGAACACTCCTTTAATAGTGATTTCAGTGTGTGTGAGCCCGGGTGTGAAGGAACACTCCTTTAATAGTGATTTCAGTGAGTCTGATCCCGCGTGTGAAGGAACACTCCTTTAATAGTGATTTCAGTGTGTGTGTGAGCCCGGGTGTGAATGAACACTCCTTTAATAGTGATTTCAGTGTGTGTGAGCCCGGGTGTGAAGGAACACTCCTTTAATAGTGATTTCAGTGTGTGTGAGCCCGGGTGTGAAGGAACACTCCTTTAATAGTGATTTCAGTGTGTGAGTGCCCGGGTGTGAAGGAACACTCTTTTAATAGTAATTTCAGTGTGTGTGAGCCCGGGTGTGAAGGAACACTCCTTTAATAGTGATTTCCGTGTGAGAGCCCGGGTGTGAAGGAACACTCCATTAATAGTGACTTCAGTGTGTTTGAGAGCCTGGGTGTGAAGGAACACTCATTTAATAGTGATTTCAGTGTGTGTGAGCCCGGGTGTGAAGGAACACTCCTTTTATAGTGATCTCACTGTGTGTGAGCCCGGGTGTGAAGGAACACTCCTTTAATATTGATTTCAGTGTGTGAGAGCCCTGGTGTGAAGGAACACTCCTTCAATAGTAATTTCAGTGTGTGTGAGCCCTGGTGTGAAGGAACACTCCTTCAATAGTAATTTCAGTTTGTGAGAGCCCGGGTGGGAAGGAACACTCCTTTAATCGTGATTTCAGTGAGTGTTAGCCCGGGTGTGAAGGAACACTCCTTTAATAGTGATTTCAGTGTGTGAGCCCGGGTGTGAAGGAACACTCCTTTAATAGTGATTTCAGTGTGTGTGAGCCCGGGTGTGAAGGAACACTCCTTTAATCGTGATTTCAGTGTGTGTGAGCATAGGTGTGAAGGAACACTCCTTTAATCGTGATTTCAGTGAGTGTGAGCCCGGGTGTGAAGGAACACTCCTTTCATAGTGATTTCAGTGTGTGTGAGCCCGGGTGTGAAGGAACACTCCTTTAATAGTGATCTCACTGTGTGTGAGCCCGGGTGTGAAGGAACACTCCTTTAATCGTGATTTCAGTGAGTGTTAGCCCGGGTGTGAAGGAACACTCCTTTAATAGTGATTTCAGTGTGTGAGCCCGGGTGTGAAGGAAGACTCCTTCCTGTAATAGTGATTGCAGTGTGTGAGCCCGGGTGTGAAGGATCACTCCTTTAATTATGATTTCAGTGTGTGAGCCCGGGTGTGAAGGAACACTCCTTTAATAGTGATCTCACTGTGTGTGAGCCCGGGTGTGAAGGAACACTCCTTTAATCGTGATTTCAGTGTGTGTGAGCCTGGGTGTGACGGAACACTCCTTTAATAGTGATTTCAGTGTGTGAGCCCGGGTGTGAAGGAACACTCCTTTAATAATGATTTCTGTGTGTGTGAGCCCGGGTGTGAAGGAACACTCCATTAATAGTGATTTCAGTGTGTGTGAGCACGGGTGTGAAGGAACACTCCTATAATAGTGATTTCAGTGTGTGTGAGCCTGGGTGTGAAGGAACCTCCTTTAATAGTGATTTCAGTGTGTGTGAGCCGGGTGTGAAGGAACACTCCTTTAATAGTGATTTCAGTGTGTGTGAGCACGGGTGTGAAGGAACACTCCTATAATAGTGATTAAAGTGTGTGTGAGCCTGGGTGTGAAGGAACACTCCTTTATAGTGATTTCAGTGTGTGAGCACGGGTGTGAAGGAACACTCCTATAATAGTGATTTCAGTGTGTGTGAGCCTGGGTGTGAAGGAACTCTCCTTTAATAGTGATTTCAGTATGTTTGAGCCTGGGTGTGAAGGAACACTCCTTTAATAGTGATTTCAGTGTGTGAGCCCGGGTGTGAAGGAACACTCCTTTAATAGTGATATCAGTGTGTGTGAGCCCGGGAGTGAAGGAACACTCCTTTAATAGTGATTTCAGTGTGTGAGCCCGGGTGTGAAGGAACACTCCTTTAATAGTGATTTCAGTGTGAGAGCCCGGGTGTGAAGGAACAGTCCATTAATAGTGACTTAAGTGTGTTTGAGAGCCTGGGTGTGAAGGAACACTCCTTTAATAGTGATTTCAGTGTGTGTGAGGCCGGGTGTGAAGGAACACTCCTTTCATAGTGATTTCAGTGTGTGTGAGCACGGGTGTGAAGGAACACTCCTATAATAGTGATTTCAGTGTGTGTGAGCCTGGGTGTGAAGGAACACTCCTTTAATAGTGATTTCAATGTGTGTGAGCCGGGTGTGAGGAACACTCCTTTAATAGTGATTTCAGTGTGTGTGAGCATGGGTGTGAAGGAACACTCCTATAATAGTGATTTCAGTGTGTGTGAGCCTGGGTGTGAAGGAACACTCCTATAATAGTGATTTCAGTGTGTGTGCGCCTGGGTGTGAAGGAACACTCCTTTAATAGTGATTTCAGTGTGTGTGAGCCAGGTGTGAAGGAACACTCCTTTAATAGAGATTTCAGTGTGTGTGAGCACGGGTGTGAAGGAACACTCATATAATAGTGATTTCAGTGTGTGTGAGAACGGGTGTGAAGGAACACTCCTTTAATAGTGATCTCACTGTGTGTGAGCCCCGGTGTGAAGGAACACTCCTTTAATCGTGATTTCAGTGAGTGTTAGCCCGGGTATTAAGGAACACTCCTATAATAATGATTTCAGTGTGTGAGCCTGGGTGTGACGGAACACTCCTTTAATAGTGATTTCAGTGTGTGTAAGCCGGGTGTGAAGGAACACTCCTTTAATAGTGATTTCAGTGAGTGTAAGCCCAGGTGTGAAGGAACACTCCTTTAATAGTGATTTCAGTGTGTGTGAGTCCGGGTGTGAAGGAACACTCCTTTAATAGTGATCTCACTGTGTGTGAACCCGGGTGTGAAGGAACACTCATTTAATAGTGATTATAGTGTGTGCGAGCCCGGGTGTGAAGGAACACTCCTTTAATAGTGATTTCAGTGTGTGAGAGCCCGGGTGTGAAGGAACACTCCTTTAATCGTGATTTCAGTGTGTGTTAGCCCGGGTGTGAAGGAACACTCCTTTAATAGTGATTTCAGTGTGTGAGCCCGGGTGTGAAGGAACACTCCTTTAATAGTGATTTCAGTGTGTGAGCCCGGGTGTGAAGGATCACTCCTTTAATAGTGATTTCAATGTGTGAGCCCAGGTGTGAAGGAACACTCCTTTAATAGTGATTTCAGTGTGTGTGAGCCCGGGTGTGAGGGAACACTCCTTTAATAGTGATTTCCGTGTGTGCGCCCGGTTGTGAAGGAACACTCCTTTAATAGTGATTTCAGTGTGTGAGCCCGGATGTGAAGGAACACTCCATTAATAGTGATTTCAGTGTGTAAGCCCAGGTGTGAAGGAACACTCCTTTAATAGTGATTTCAGTGTGTGAGCCCGGGTGTGAAGAATAACTCCTTTAATAGTGATTTCAGTGTGTGAGCCCGGGTGTGAAGGCACACTCCTTTAATAGTGATTTCAGTGTGTGAGCCCGGGTGTGAAGGAACACTCCTTTAATAGTGATTTCAGTGTGTGAGCCCGGGTGTGAAGGAACACTCCTTTAATAGTGATTTCAGTGTGTGTGAGCCCGGGTGTGAAGGAACACTCAATTAAAAGTGATTTCAGTGTGTGAGCCCGGGTGTGAAGGAACACTCCTTTAATAATGATTTCAGTGTGTGAGCCCGGGTGTGAAGGAACACTCCTTTAATAGTGATTTCAGTGTGTGTGAGCCCGGGTGTGAAGAAACACTCAATTAAAAGTGATTTCAGTGTGTGAGCCCGGGTGTGAAGGAACACTCCTTTAATAATGATTTCAGTGTGTGAGCCCGGGTGTGAAGGAAAACTCCTTTAATAGTGATCTCACTGTGTGTGAGCCCGGGTGTGAACGAACACTCCTTTAATAGTGATTTCAGTGTGTGTGAGCCCGGGTGTGAAGGAACACTCCTTTAATAGTGATTTCAGTGAGTGTGATCCCGCGTGTGAAGGAACACTCCTTTAATAGTGATTTCAGTGTGTGTGTGAGCCCGGGTGTGAATGAACACTCCTTTAATAGTGATTTCAGTGTGTGTGAGCCCGGGTGTGAAGGAACACTCCTTTAATAGTGATTTCAGTGTGTGTGAGCCCGGGTGTGAAGGAACACTCCTTTAATAGTGATTTCAGTGTGTGAGTGCCCGGGTGTGAAGGAACACTCTTTTAATAGTAATTTCAGTGTGTGTGAGCCCGGGTGTGAAGGAACACTCCTTTAATAGTGATTTCCGTGTGAGAGCCCGGGTGTGAAGGAACACTCCATTAATAGTGACTTCAGTGTGTTTGAGAGCCTGGGTGTGAAGGAACACTCATTTAATCGTGATTTCAGTGTGTGTGAGCCTGGGTGTGACGGAACACTCCTTTAATAGTGATTTCAGTGTGTGTGAGCCGGGTGTGAAGGAACACTCCTTTAATAGTGATTTCAGTGAGTGTAAGCCCAGGTGTGAAGGAACACTCCTTTAATAGTGACTTCAGTGTGTGTGAGTCCGGGTGTGAAGGAACACTCCTTTAATAGTGATCTCACTGTGTGTGAGCCCGGGTGTGAAGGAACACTCGTTTAATCGTGATTTCAGTGTGTGAGAGCCCGGGTGTGAAGGAACACTCCTTTAATCGTGATTTCAGTGAGTGTTAGCCCGGGTATGAAGGAACACTCCTTTAATAGTGATTTCAGTGTGTGAACCCGGGTGTGAAGGAACACTCCTTTAATAGTGATTTCAGTGTGTGAGCCCGGGTGTGAAGGATCACTCCTTTAATAGTGATTTCAATGTGTGAGCCCAGGTGTGAAGGAACACTCCTTTAATAGTGATTTCAGTGTGTGTGAGCCCGGGTGTGAGGGAACACTCCTTTAATAGTGATTTCCGTGTGTGAGCCCGGGTGTGAAGGAACACTCATTTAATAGTGATTTCAGTGTGTGAGCCCGGGTGTGAAGGAACACTCCATTAATAGTGATTTCAGTGTGTAAGCCCGGGTGTGAAGGAACACTCCTTTAATAGTGATTTCAGTGTGTGAGCCCGGGTGTGAAGAATAACTCCTTTAATCGTGATTTCAGTGTGTGAGCCCGGGTGTGAAGGATCACTCCTTTAATAGTGATTTCAGTGTGTGAGCCCGGGTGTGAAGGAACACTCCTTTAATAATGATTTCTGTGTGTGTGAGCCCGGGTGTGAAGGAACACTCCATTAATAGTGATTTCAGTGTGTGTGAGCACGGGTGTGAAGGAACACTCCTATAATAGTGATTTCAGTGTGTGTGAGCCTGGGTGTGAAGGAACCTCCTTTAATAGTGATTTCAGTGTGTGTGAGCCGGGTGTGAAGGAACACTCCTTTAATAGTGATTTCAGTGTGTGTGAGCACGGGTGTGAAGGAACACTCCTATAATAGTGATTAAAGTGTGTGTGAGCCTGGGTGTGAAGGAACACTTCTTTATAGTGATTTCAGTGCGTGAGCACGGGTGTGAAGGAACACTCCTATAACAGTGATTTCAGTGTGTGTGTGCCTGGGTGTGAAGGAACTCTCCTTTAATAGTGATTTCAGTGTGTTTGAGCCTGGGTGTGAAGGAACACTCCTTTAATAGTGATTTCAGTGTGTGAGCCCGGGTGTGAAGGAACACTCCTTTAATAGTGATATCAGTGTGTGTGAGCCCGGGAGTGAAGGAACACTCCTTTAATAGTGATTTCAGTGTGTGAGCCCGGGTGTGAAGGAACACTCCTTTAATAGTGATTTCAGTGTGAGAGCCCGGGTGTGAAGGAACAGTCCATTAATAGTGACTTAAGTGTGTTTGAGAGCCTGGGTGTGAAGGAACACTCCTTTAATAGTGATTTCAGTGTGTGTGAGGCCGGGTGTGAAGGAACACTCCTTTAATAGTGATTTCAGTGTGTGTGAGCACGGGTGTGAAGGAACACTCCTATAATAGTGATTTCAGTGTGTGTGAGCCTGGGTGTGAAGGAACACTCCTTTAATAGTGATTTCAATGTGTGTGAGCCGGGTGTGAGGAACACTCCTTTAATAGTGATTTCAGTGTGTGTGAGCATGGGTGTGAAGGAACACTCCTATAATAGTGATTTCAGTGTGTGTGAGCCTGGGTGTGAAGGAACACTCCTATAATAGTGATTTCAGTGTGTGTGCGCCTGGGTGTGAAGGAACACTCCTTTAATAGTGATTTCAGTGTGTGTGAGCCAGGTGTGAAGGAACACTCCTTTAATAGATATTTCAGTGTGTGTGAGCACGGGTGTGAAGGAACACTCATATAATAGTGATTTCAGTGTGTGTGAGCACGGGTGTGAAGGAACACTCCTTTAATAGTGATCTCACTGTGTGTGAGCCCCGGTGTGAAGGAACACTCCTTTAATCGTGATTTCAGTGAGTGTTAGCCCGGGTATTAAGGAACACTCCTATAATAATGATTTCAGTGTGTGAGCCCGGGTGTGAAGGAACAGTCCTTTAATAGTGATTTCAGTGTGTGCGAGCCCGGGTGTGAAGGAACACTCCTTTAATAGTGATTTCAGTGTGTGAGCCCGGGTGTGAAGGAACACTCCTTTAATAGTGATCTCACTGTGTGTGAGCCCGTGTCTGAAGGAACACTCCTTTAATCGTGATTTCAGTGTGTGTGAGCCTGGGTGTGACGGAACACTCCTTTAATAGTGATTTCAGTGTGTGTAAGCCGGGTGTGAAGGAACACTCCTTTAATAGTGATTTCAGTGAGTGTAAGCCCAGGTGTGAAGGAACACTCCTTTAATAGTGATTTCAGTGTGTGTGAGTCCGGGTGTGAAGGAACACTCCTTTAATAGTGATCTCACTGTGTGTGAACCCGGGTGTGAAGGAACACTCATTTAATAGTGATTATAGTGTGTGCGAGCCCGGGTGTGAAGGAACACTCCTTTAATAGTGATTTCAGTGTGTGAGAGCCCGGGTGTGAAGGAACACTCCTTTAATCGTGATTTCAGTGTGTGTTAGCCCGGGTGTGAAGGAACACTCCTTTAATAGTGATTTCAGTGTGTGAGCCCGGGTGTGAAGGAACACTCCTTTAATAGTGATTTCAGTGTGTGAGCCCGGGTGTGAAGGATCACTCCTTTAATAGTGATTTCAATGTGTGAGCCCAGGTGTGAAGGAACACTCCTTTAATAGTGATTTCAGTGTGTGTGAGCCCGGGTGTGAGGGAACACTCCTTTAATAGTGATTTCCGTGTGTGCGCCCGGTTGTGAAGGAACACTCCTTTAATAGTGATTTCAGTGTGTGAGCCCGGATGTGAAGGAACACTCCATTAATAATGATTTCAGTGTGTAAGCCCAGGTGTGAAGGAACACTCCTTTAATAGTGATTTCAGTGTGTGTGAGCCCGGGTGTGAAGGAACACTCAATTAAAAGTGATTTCAGTGTGTGAGCCCGGGTGTGAAGGAACTCTCCTTTAATAATGATTTCAGTGTGTGAGCCCGGGTGTAAAGGAACACTCCTTTAATAGTGATTTCAGTGTGTGTGAGCCCGGGTGTGAAGAAACACTCAATTAAAAGTGATTTCAGTGTGTGAGCCCGGGTGTGAAGGAACACTCCTTTAATAATGATTTCAGTGTGTGAGCCCGGGTGTGAAGGAAAACTCCTTTAATAGTGATCTCACTGTGTGTGAGCCCGGGTGTGAACGAACACTCCTTTAATAGTGATTTCAGTGTGTGTGAGCCCGGGTGTGAAGGAACACTCCTTTAATAGTGATTTCAGTGAGTGTGATCCCGCGTGTGAAGGAACACTCCTTTAATAGTGATTTCAGTGTGTGTGTGAGCCCGGGTGTGAATGAACACTCCTTTAATAGTGATTTCAGTGTGTGTGAGCCCGGGTGTGAAGGAACACTCCTTTAATAGTGATTTCAGTGTGTGTGAGCCCGGGTGTGAAGGAACACTCCTTTAATAGTGATTTCAGTGTGTGAGTGCCCGGGTGTGAAGGAACACTCTTTTAATAGTAATTTCAGTGTGTGTGAGCCCGGGTGTGAAGGAACACTCCTTTAATAGTGATTTCCGTGTGAGAGCCCGGGTGTGAAGGAACACTCCATTAATAGTGACTTCAGTGTGTTTGAGAGCCTGGGTGTGAAGGAACACTCATTTAATAGTGATTTCAGTGTGTGTGAGCCCGGGTGTGAAGGAACACTCCTTTTATAGTGATCTCACTGTGTGTGAGCCCGGGTGTGAAGGAACACTCCTTTAATATTGATTTCAGTGTGTGAGAGCCCTGGTGTGAAGGAACACTCCTTCAATAGTAATTTCAGTGTGTGTGAGCCCTGGTGTGAAGGAACACTCCTTCAATAGTAATTTCAGTTTGTGAGAGCCCGGGTGGGAAGGAACACTCCTTTAATCGTGATTTCAGTGAGTGTTAGCCCGGGTGTGAAGGAACACTCCTTTAATAGTGATTTCAGTGTGTGAGCCCGGGTGTGAAGGAACACTCCTTTAATAGTGATTTCAGTGTGTGTGAGCCCGGGTGTGAAGGAACACTCCTTTAATCGTGATTTCAGTGTGTGTGAGCATAGGTGTGAAGGAACACTCCTTTAATCGTGATTTCAGTGAGTGTGAGCCCGGGTGTGAAGGAACACTCCTTTCATAGTGATTTCAGTGTGTGTGAGCCCGGGTGTGAAGGAACACTCCTTTAATAGTGATCTCACTGTGTGTGAGCCCGGGTGTGAAGGAACACTCCTTTAATCGTGATTTCAGTGAGTGTTAGCCCGGGTGTGAAGGAACACTCCTTTAATAGTGATTTCAGTGTGTGAGCCCGGGTGTGAAGGAAGACTCCTTCCTGTAATAGTGATTGCAGTGTGTGAGCCCGGGTGTGAAGGATCACTCCTTTAATTATGATTTCAGTGTGTGAGCCCGGGTGTGAAGGAACACTCCTTTAATAGTGATCTCACTGTGTGTGAGCCCGGGTGTGAAGGAACACTCCTTTAATCGTGATTTCAGTGTGTGTGAGCCTGGGTGTGACGGAACACTCCTTTAATAGTGATTTCAGTGTGTGAGCCCGGGTGTGAAGGAACACTCCTTTAATAATGATTTCTGTGTGTGTGAGCCCGGGTGTGAAGGAACACTCCATTAATAGTGATTTCAGTGTGTGTGAGCACGGGTGTGAAGGAACACTCCTATAATAGTGATTTCAGTGTGTGTGAGCCTGGGTGTGAAGGAACCTCCTTTAATAGTGATTTCAGTGTGTGTGAGCCGGGTGTGAAGGAACACTCCTTTAATAGTGATTTCAGTGTGTGTGAGCACGGGTGTGAAGGAACACTCCTATAATAGTGATTAAAGTGTGTGTGAGCCTGGGTGTGAAGGAACACTCCTTTATAGTGATTTCAGTGTGTGAGCACGGGTGTGAAGGAACACTCCTATAATAGTGATTTCAGTGTGTGTGAGCCTGGGTGTGAAGGAACTCTCCTTTAATAGTGATTTCAGTATGTTTGAGCCTGGGTGTGAAGGAACACTCCTTTAATAGTGATTTCAGTGTGTGAGCCCGGGTGTGAAGGAACACTCCTTTAATAGTGATATCAGTGTGTGTGAGCCCGGGAGTGAAGGAACACTTCTTTAATAGTGATTTCAGTGTGTGAGCCCGGGTGTGAAGGAACACTCCTTTAATAGTGATTTCAGTGTGAGAGCCCGGGTGTGAAGGAACAGTCCATTAATAGTGACTTAAGTGTGTTTGAGAGCCTGGGTGTGAAGGAACACTCCTTTAATAGTGATTTCAGTGTGTGTGAGGCCGGGTGTGAAGGAACACTCCTTTCATAGTGATTTCAGTGTGTGTGAGCACGGGTGTGAAGGAACACTCCTATAATAGTGATTTCAGTGTGTGTGAGCCTGGGTGTGAAGGAACACTCCTTTAATAGTGATTTCAATGTGTGTGAGCCGGGTGTGAGGAACACTCCTTTAATAGTGATTTCAGTGTGTGTGAGCATGGGTGTGAAGGAACACTCCTATAATAGTGATTTCAGTGTGTGTGAGCCTGGGTGTGAAGGAACACTCCTATAATAGTGATTTCAGTGTGTGTGCGCCTGGGTGTGAAGGAACACTCCTTTAATAGTGATTTCAGTGTGTGTGAGCCAGGTGTGAAGGAACACTCCTTTAATAGAGATTTCAGTGTGTGTGAGCACGGGTGTGAAGGAACACTCATATAATAGTGATTTCAGTGTGTGTGAGCACGGGTGTGAAGGAACACTCCTTTAATAGTGATCTCACTGTGTGTGAGCCCCGGTGTGAAGGAACACTCCTTTAATCGTGATTTCAGTGAGTGTTAGCCCGGGTATTAAGGAACACTCCCATAATAATGATTTCAGTGTGTGAGCCTGGGTGTGACGGAACACTCCTTTAATAGTGATTTCAGTGTGTGTAAGCCGGGTGTGAAGGAACACTCCTTTAATAGTGATTTCAGTGAGTGTAAGCCCAGGTGTGAAGGAACACTCCTTTAATAGTGATTTCAGTGTGTGTGAGTCCGGGTGTGAAGGAACACTCCTTTAATAGTGATCTCACTGTGTGTGAACCCGGGTGTGAAGGAACACTCATTTAATAGTGATTATAGTGTGTGCGAGCCCGGGTGTGAAGGAACACTCCTTTAATAGTGATTTCAGTGTGTGAGAGCCCGGGTGTGAAGGAACACTCCTTTAATCGTGATTTCAGTGTGTGTTAGCCCGGGTGTGAAGGAACACTCCTTTAATAGTGATTTCAGTGTGTGAGCCCGGGTGTGAAGGAACACTCCTTTAATAGTGATTTCAGTGTGTGAGCCCGGGTGTGAAGGATCACTCCTTTAATAGTGATTTCAATGTGTGAGCCCAGGTGTGAAGGAACACTCCTTTAATAGTGATTTCAGTGTGTGTGAGCCCGGGTGTGAGGGAACACTCCTTTAATAGTGATTTCCGTGTGTGCGCCCGGTTGTGAAGGAACACTCCTTTAATAGTGATTTCAGTGTGTGAGCCCGGATGTGAAGGAACACTCCATTAATAGTGATTTCAGTGTGTAAGCCCAGGTGTGAAGGAACACTCCTTTAATAGTGATTTCAGTGTGTGAGCCCGGGTGTGAAGAATAACTCCTTTAATAGTGATTTCAGTGTGTGAGCCCGGGTGTGAAGGCACACTCCTTTAATAGTGATTTCAGTGTGTGAGCCCGGGTGTGAAGGAACACTCCTTTAATAGTGATTTCAGTGTGTGAGCCCGGGTGTGAAGGAACACTCCTTTAATAGTGATTTCAGTGTGTGTGAGCCCGGGTGTGAAGGAACACTCAATTAAAAGTGATTTCAGTGTGTGAGCCCGGGTGTGAAGGAACACTCCTTTAATAATGATTTCAGTGTGTGAGCCCGGGTGTGAAGGAACACTCCTTTAATAGTGATTTCAGTGTGTGTGAGCCCGGGTGTGAAGAAACACTCAATTAAAAGTGATTTCAGTGTGTGAGCCCGGGTGTGAAGGAACACTCCTTTAATAATGATTTCAGTGTGTGAGCCCGGGTGTGAAGGAAAACTCCTTTAATAGTGATCTCACTGTGTGTGAGCCCGGGTGTGAACGAACACTCCTTTAATAGTGATTTCAGTGTGTGTGAGCCCGGGTGTGAAGGAACACTCCTTTAATAGTGATTTCAGTGAGTGTGATCCCGCGTGTGAAGGAACACTCCTTTAATAGTGATTTCAGTGTGTGTGTGAGCCCGGGTGTGAATGAACACTCCTTTAATAGTGATTTCAGTGTGTGTGAGCCCGGGTGTGAAGGAACACTCCTTTAATAGTGATTTCAATGTGTGTGAGCCCGGGTGTGAAGGAACACTCCTTTAATAGTGATTTCAGTGTGTGAGTGCCCGGGTGTGAAGGAACACTCTTTTAATAGTAATTTCAGTGTGTGTGAGCCCGGGTGTGAAGGAACACTCCTTTAATAGTGATTTCCGTGTGAGAGCCCGGGTGTGAAGGAACACTCCATTAATAGTGACTTCAGTGTGTTTGAGAGCCTGGGTGTGAAGGAACACTCATTTAATAGTGATTTCAGTGTGTGTGAGCCCGGGTGTGAAGGAACACTCCTTTTATAGTGATCTCACTGTGTGTGAGCCCGGGTGTGAAGGAACACTCCTTTAATATTGATTTCAGTGTGTGAGAGCCCTGGTGTGAAGGAACACTCCTTCAATAGTAATTTCAGTGTGTGTGAGCCCTGGTGTGAAGGAACACTCCTTCAATAGTAATTTCAGTTTGTGAGAGCCCGGGTGGGAAGGAACACTCCTTTAATCGTGATTTCAGTGAGTGTTAGCCCGGGTGTGAAGGAACACTCCTTTAATAGTGATTTCAGTGTGTGAGCCCGGGTGTGAAGGAACACTCCTTTAATAGTGATTTCAGTGTGTGTGAGCCCGGGTGTGAAGGAACACTCCTTTAATCGTGATTTCAGTGTGTGTGAGCATAGGTGTGAAGGAACACTCCTTTAATCGTGATTTCAGTGAGTGTGAGCCCGGGTGTGAAGGAACACTCCTTTCATAGTGATTTCAGTGTGTGTGAGCCCGGGTGTGAAGGAACACTCCTTTAATAGTGATCTCACTGTGTGTGAGCCCGGGTGTGAAGGAACACTCCTTTAATCATGATTTCAGTGAGTGTTAGCCCGGGTGTGAAGGAACACTCCTTTAATAGTGATTTCAGTGTGTGAGCCCGGGTGTGAAGGAAGACTCCTTCCTGTAATAGTGATTGCAGTGTGTGAGCCCGGGTGTGAAGGATCACTCCTTTAATTATGATTTCAGTGTGTGAGCCCGGGTGTGAAGGAACACTCCTTTAATAGTGATCTCACTGTGTGTGAGCCCGGGTGTGAAGGAACACTCCTTTAATCGTGATTTCAGTGTGTGTGAGCCTGGGTGTGACGGAACACTCCTTTAATCGTGATTTCAGTGAGTGTGAGCCCAGGTGTGAAGGAACACTCCTTTAATAGTGATTTCAGTGTGTGTGAGCCCAGGTGTGAAGGAACACTCCTTTAATAGTGATCTCACTGTGTGTGAGCCCGGGTGTGAAGGAACACTCCTTTAATAGTGATTTCAGTGTGTGAGAGCCCGGGTGTGAAGGAACACTCCTATAATAGTGATTTCAGTGTCTTTGAGCCTGGGTGTGAAGGAACACTCCTTTAATAGTGATTTCAGTGTGTGAGCCCGGGTGTGAAGGAACACTCCTTTAATAGTGATTTCAGTGTGTGAGAGCCTGGGTGTGAAGGAACACTCCTTTAATCGTGATTTCAGTGAGTTTTATCCCGGGTGTGAAGGAACACTCCTTTAATAGTGATTTCAGTGTGTGTGACCCCGGGTGTGAAGGAACACTCCTTTAATAGTGTTTTCAGTGTGTGTGAGCCTGGGTGTGAAGGAACACTCCTTTAATCGTGATTTCAGTGTGTGAGCCTGGGTGTGAAGGAACACTCCTTTAATAGTGATTTCAGTGTGTGTGAGCCCGGGTGTGAAGGAACACTCAATTAAAAGTGATTTCAGTGTGTGAGCCCGGGTGTGAAGGAACACTCCTTTAATAGTGATTTCAGTGTGTGAGCCCGGGTGTGAAGGAAAACTCCTTTAATAGTGATCTCACTGTGTGTGAGCCTGGGTGTGAACGAACACTCCTTTAATAGTGATTTCAGTGTGTGTGAGCCCGGGTGTGAAGGAACACTCCTTTAATAGTGATTTCAGTGTGTGTGAGCCTGGGTGTGAAGGAACACTCCTTTAATAGTGATTTCATTGAGTGTGATCCCGCGTGTGAAGGAACACTCATTTAATAGTGATTTCAGTGTGTGTGCGAGCCCGGGTGTGAATGAACACTCCTTTAATAGTGATTTCAGTGTGTGAGCCCGGGTGTGAAGGAACACTCCATTCATAGTGATTTCAGTGTGTAAGCCCGGGTGTGAAGGAACACTCCTTTAATAGTGATTTCAGTGTGTGAGCCCGGGTGCGAAGGATCACTCCTTTAATAGTGATTTCAGTGTGTGAGCCCGGGTGTGAAGGAACACTCCTTTAATAGTGATTTCAGTGTGTGTGAGCCCGGGTGTGAAGGAATACTCAATTAAAAGTGATTTCAGTGTGTGAGCCCGGGTGTGAAGGAACACTCCTTTAATAGTGATTTCAGTGTGTGAGCCCGGGTGTGAAGGAAAACTCCTTTAATAGTGATCTCACTGTGTGTGAGCCCGGGTGTGAACGAACACTCCTTTAATAGTGATTTCAGTGTGTGTGAGCCCGGGTGTGAAGGAACACTCCTTTAATAGTGATTTCAGTGTGTGTGAGCCCGGGTGTGAAGGAACACTCCTTTAATAGTGATTTCAGTGAGTGTGATCCCGCGTGTGAAGGAACACTCATTTAATAGTGATTTCAGTGTGTGTGCGAGCCCGGGTGTGAATGAACACTCCTTTAATAGTGATTTCAGTGTGTGTGAGCCCGGGTGTGAAGGAACACTCCTTTAATAGTGATTTCAGTGTGTGTGAGCCCGATTGTGAAGGAACACTCCTTTAATAGTGATTTCAGTGTGTGAGTGCCCGGGTGTGAAGGAACACTCCTTTAATAGTGATTTCAGTGTGTGAGCCCGGGTGTGAAGGATCACTCCTTTAATAGTGATTTCAGTGTGTGAGCCCGGGTGTGAAGGACCACTCCTTTAATAGTGATTTCAGTGTGTGTGAGCCCGGGTGTGAAGGAACACTCAATTAAAAGTGATTTCAGTGTGTGAGTCCGGGTGTGAAGGAACACTCCTTTAATAATGATTTCAGTGTGTGAGCCCGGGTGTGAAGGAAAACTCCTTTAATAGTGATCTCACTGTGTGTGAGCCCGGGTGTGAACAAACACTCCTTTAATAGTGATTTCAGTGTGTGTGAGCCCGGGTGTGAAGGAACACTCCTTTAATAGTGATTTCAGTGAGTGTGATCCCGCGTGTGAAGGAACACTCCTTTAATAGTGATTTCAGTGTGTGTGTGAGCCCGGGTGTGAATGAACACTCCTTTAATAGTGATTTCAGTGTGTGTGAGCCCGGGTGTGAAGGAACACTCCTTTAATTGTGATTTCAGTGTGTGTGAGCCCGGGTGTGAAGGAACACTCCTTTAATAGTGATTTCAGTGTGTGAGTGCCCGGGTGTGAAGGAACACTCTTTTAATAGTAATTTCAGTGTGTGTGAGCCCGGGTGTGAAGGAACACTCCTTTAATAGTGATTTCCGTGTGAGAGCCCGGGTGTGAAGGAACACTCCATTAATAGTGACTTCAGTGTGTTTGAGAGCCTGGGTGTGAAGGAACACTCATTTAATAGTGATTTCAGTGTGTGTGAGCCCGGGTGTGAAGGAACACTCCTTTAATAGTGATCTCACTGTGTGTGAGCCCGGGTGTGAAGGAACACTCCTTTAATATTGATTTCAGTGTGTGAGCCCTGGTGTGAAGGAACACTCCTTTAATAGTGATTTCAGTGTGTGAGAGCCCGGGTGGGAAGGAACACTCCTTTAATCGTGATTTCAGTGAGTGTTAGCCCGGGTGTGAAGGAACACTCCTTTAATATTGATTTCAGTGTGTGAGCCCGGGTGTGAAGGAACACTCCTTTAATAGTGATTTCAGTGTGTGTGAGCCCGGGTGTGAAGGAACACTCCTTTAATCGTGATTTCAGTGTGTGTGAGCCTTGGTGTGAAGGAACACTCCTTTAATCGTGATTTCAGTGAGTGTGAGCCCGGGTGTGAAGGAACACTCCTTTCATAGTGATTTCAGTGTCTGTGAGCCCGGGTGTGAAGGAACACTCCTTTAATAGTGATCTCACTGTGTGTGAGCCCGGGTGTGAAGGAACACTCCTTTAATCGTGATTTCAGTGAGTGTTAGCCCGGGTGTGAAGGAACACTCCTTTCATAGTGATTTCAGTGTGTGTGAGCCCGGGTGTGAAGGAACACTCCTTTAATAGTGATCTCACTGTGTGTGAGCCCGGGTGTGAAGGAACACTCCTTTAATCGTGATTTCAGTGTGTGTGAGCCTGGGTGTGACGGAACACTCCTTTAATCGTGATTTCAGTGAGTGTGAGCCCAGGTGTGAAGGAACACTCCTTTAATAGTGATTTCAGTGTGTGTGAGCCCAGGTGTGAAGGAACACTCCTTTAATAGTGATCTCACTGTGTGTGAGCCCGGGTGTGAAGGAACACTCCTTTAATAGTGATTTCAGTGTGTGAGAGCCCGGGTGTGAAGGAACACTCCTATAATAGTGATTTCAGTGTCTTTGAGCCTGGGTGTGAAGGAACACTCCTTTAATAGTGATTTCCGTGTGTGAGCCCGGGTGTGAAGGAACACTCCTTTAATAGTGATTTCAGTGTGTGAGAGCCTGGGTGTGAAGGAACACTCCTTTAATCGTGATTTCAGTGAGTTTTATCCCGGGTGTGAAGGAACACTCCTTTAATAGTGATTTCAGTGTGTGTGAGCCCGGGTGTGAAGGAACACTCCTTTAATAGTGTTTTCAGTGTGTGTGAGCCTGGGTGTGAAGGAACACTCCTTTAATCGTGATTTCAGTGTGTGAGCCCGGGTGTGAAGGAACACTCCATTAATAGTGATTTCAGTGTGTAAGACCGGGTGTGAAGGAACACTCCTTTAATAGTGATTTCAGTGTGTGAGCCCGGGTGTGAAGAATAACTCCTTTAATAGTGATTTCAGTGTGTGAGCTCGGGTGTGAAGGATCACTCCTTTAATAGTGATTTCAGTGTGTGAGCCTGGGTGTGAAGGAACACTCCTTTAATAGTGATTTCAGTGTGTGTGAGCCCGGGTGTGAAGGAACACTCAATTAAAAGTGATTTCAGTGTGTGAGCCCGGGTGTGAAGGAACACTCCTTTAATAATGATTTCAGTGTGTGAGCCCGGGTGTGAAGGAAAACTCCTTTAATAGTGATCTCACTGTGTGTGAGCCCGGGTGTGAACGAACACTCCTTTAATAGTGATTTCAGTGTGTGTGAGCCCGGGTGTGAAGGAACACTCCTTTAATAGTGATTTCAGTGTGTGTGAGCCCGGGTGTGAAGGAACACTCCTTTAATAGTGATTTCAGTGAGTGTGATCCCGCATGTGAAGGAACACTCCTTTAATAGTGATTTCAGTGTGTGTGTGAGCCCGGGTGTGAATGACCACTCCTTTAATAGTGATTTCAGTGTGTGTGAGCCCGGGTGTGAAGGAACACTCCTTTAATAGTGATTTCAGTGTGTGTGAGCCCGATTGTGAAGGAACACTCCTTTAATAGCGATTTCAGTGTGTGAGTGCCCGGGTGTGAAGGAACACTCCTTTAATAGTGATTTCAGTGTGTGAGCCCGGGTATGAAGGATCACTCCTTTAATAGTGATTTCAGTGTGTGAGCCCGGGTGTGAAGGAACACTCCTTTAATAGTGATTTCAGTGTGTGTGAGCCCGGGTATGAAGGATCACTCCTTTAATAGTGATTTCAGTGTGTGAGCCCGGGTGTGAAGGAACACTCCTTTAATAATGATTTCAGTGTGTGAGCCCGGGTGTGAAGGAAAACTCCTTTAATAGTGATCTCACTGTGTGTGAGCCCGGGTGTGAACGAACACTCCTTTAATAGTGATTTCAGTGTATGTGAGACCGGGTGTGAAGGAACACTCCTTTAATAGTGATTTCAGTGTGTGTGAGCCCGGGTGTGAAGGAACACTCCTTTAATAGTGATTTCAGTGTGTGTGAGCCCGATTGTGAAGGAACACTCCTTTAATAGTGATTTCAGTGTGTGAGTGCCCGGGTGTGAAGGAACACTCCTTTAATAGTAATTTCAGTGTGTGTGAGCCCGGGTGTGAAGGAACACTCCTTTAATAGTGATTCCAGTGTGTGAGCCCGGGTGTGAAGGAACACTCCTTTAATAGTGATTTCAGTGTATGTGAGCCCGGGTGTGAAGGAACGCTCCTTTAATAGTGATTTCAGTGTGTGAGCTCCAGTGTGTGAAGGAACACTCCTTTAATAGTGATTTCAGTGTGCGTGAGCCTGGCAGTGAAGGAGCATTCCTTCAATAGTGAATTCAGTGTGTGTGAGCCCGGGTGTGAATGAACACTCCTTTCATCGTGATTTCAGTGTGTGTGTGAGCCTGGCGTTGAAGGAACACTCCTTTAATAGTGATTTCAGTGTGTGAGACCGGGTGTGAAGGAACACTCCTTTAATAGTGATTTCAGTGTGTGTGAGCCCGGGTGTGAAAGTACACTCCTGTAATAGTGATTTCAGTGTGTGAGCCCGGGTGTGAAGGAACACTCCTTTAATAGTGATTTCAGTGTGTGTGAGCCCGGGTGTGAAAGTACACTCCTGTAATAGTGATTTCAGTGTGTGAGCCCGGGTGTGAAAGAACTCTCCTTTAATAGTGATTTCAGTGTGTGAGCCCGGATGTGAAGGAACACTCATTTAATAGTGATTTCAGTGTGAGCCCGGGTGTGAAGGAACACTCCTTTAATAGTGATTTCAGTGTGTGAGCCTGGGTGTGAAGGAACTCTCCTTTAATAGTGATTTCAGTGTGTGTGAGCTCCGGTGTGAAGGAACACTCCTTTAATAGTGATTTCAGTTTGTCTGAGCCCGGGTGTGAAGGAACACTCCTTTAATAGTGATTTCAGTGTGTGTGAGCCCGGGTGTGAAGGAACACTCCTTTAATAGTGATTTCAGTGAGTGTGATCCCGCGTGTGAAGGAACACTCCTTTAATAGTGATTTCAGTGTGTGTGAGCCCGGGTGTGAAGGAACACTCCTTTAATAGTGATTTCAGTGTGTGTGAGCCCGGGTGTGAAGGAACACTCCTTTAATAGTGATTTCAGTGTGTGTGAGCCCGGGTGTGAAGGAACACTCCTTTAATAGTGATTTCAGTGTGTGTGAGCCCGGGTGTGAAGGAACACTCCTTTAATAGTGATTTCAGTGTGTGTGAGCTCCGGTGTGAAGGAACACTCCTTTAATAGTGATTTCAGTGTGTGTGAGCCCGGGTGTGAAGGAACACTCCTTTAATAGTGATTTCAGTGTGTGTGAGCCCGGGTGTGAAGGAACACTCCTTTAATAGTGATTTCAGTGAGTGTGATCCCGCGTGTGAAGGAACACTCCTTTAATAGTGATTTCAGTGTGTGTGTGAGCCCGGGTGTGAATGAACACTCCTTTAATAGTGATTTCAGTGTGTGTGAGCCCGGGTGTGAAGGAACACTCCTTTAATAGTGATTTCAGTGTGTGTGAGCCCGATTGTGAAGGAACACTCCTTTAATAGTGATTTCAGTGTGTGAGTGCCCGGGTGTGAAGGAACACTCCATTAATAGTAATTTCAGTGTGTGTGAGCCCGGGTGTGAAGGAACACTCCTTTAATAGTGATTTCAGTGTGTGATAGCCCGGCTGTGAAGGAATAATCCTTTAATAGTGATTTCAGTGTATGTGAGCCCGGTTGTGAAGGAACACTCCTTTAATAGTGATTTCAGTGTGTGAGCTCCCGTGTGTGAAGGAACACTCCTTTAATAGTGATTTCAGTGTGCGTGAGCCTAGGTGTGAAGGAGCATTCCTTCAATAGTGAATTCAGTGTGTGTGAGCCCGGGTGTGAATGAACACTCCTTTCATCGTGATTTCAGTGTGTGTGTGAGCCTGGCGTTGAAGGAACACACCTTTAATAGTGATTTCAGTGTATGTGTGCCCAGTGGTGAAGGAACACTCCTGTAATAGTGATTTCAGTGTGTGAGACCGGGTGTGAAGTAACACTCCTTTAATAGTGATTTCAGTGTGTGTGCCCAGTGGTGAAGGAACACTCCTGTAATAGTGATTTCAGTGTGTTTGACCGGGTGTGAAGGAACACTCCTTTAATAGTGATTTCAGTGTGTGTGAGCCCGGGTGTGAAAGTACACTCCTGTAATAGTGATTTCAGTGTGTGAGCCCGGGTGTGAAAGAACTCTCCTTTAATAGTGATTTCAGTGTGTGAGCCCGGATGTGAAGGAACACTCATTTAATAGTGATTTCAGTGTGAGCCCGGGTGTGAAGGAACACTCCTTTAATAGTGATTTCAGTGTGTGAGCCTGGGTGTGAAGGAACTCTCCTTTAATAGTGATTTCAGTGTGTGAGCCCGGGTGTGAAGGATCACTCCTTTAATCGTGATTTCAGTGTGTGAGCCCGGGTGTGAAGGAACGCTCCTTTAATAGTGATTTCAGTGTGTGTGAGCCCGGGTGTGAAGGAACACTCAATTAATAGTGATTTCAGTGTGTGAGCCCGGGTGTGAAGGAACACTCCTTTAATAATGATTTCAGTGTGTGAGCCCGGGTGTGAAGGAAAATTCCTCTAATAGTGATCTCACTGTGTGTGAGCCCGGGTGTGAAGGAACACTCCTTTAATAGTGATTTCAGTGAGTGTGATTCCGCGTGTGAAGGAACACTCCTTTAATAGTGATTTCAGTGTGTGTGTGAGCCCGGGTGTGAATGAACACTCCTTTAATAGTGATTTCAGTGTGTGTGAGCCCAGGTGTGAAGGAACACTCCTTTAATAGTGATTTCAGTGTGTGTGAGCCCGGGTGTGAAGGAACACTCCTTTAATAGTGATTTCAGTGTGTGAGTGGCCGGGTGTGAAGGAACACTCCTTTAATAGTAATTTCAGTGTGTGTGAGCCCGTGTGTGAAGGAGCATTCCTTTAATAGTGATTTCAGTGTGTGAGCTCCCGTGTGTGATGGAACACTCCTTTAATAGTGATTTCAGTGTGCGTGAGCCTGGGTGTGAAGGAGCATTCCTTCAATAGTGAATTCAGTGTGTGTGAGCCCGGGTGTGAATGAACACTCCTTTCATCGTGATTTCAGTGTGTGTGTGAGCCGGGTGTGAAGGAACACACCTTTAATAGTGATTTCAGGGAGTGTGAGCCCGGGAATGAAGGAAAACTCCTTTAACAGTGATTTCAGTGTGTGTATGAGCCCGGGTGTGAGGGAAGGCTCCTTTAATAGTGAATTCAGTGTGTGTGAGCCCGGGTGTGAATGAACACTCCTTTAATAGTGATTTCAGTGTGTGTGCCCAGTGGTGAAGGAACACTCCTGTAATAGTGATTTCAGTGTGTGAGCCCGGGTGTGAAGGAACACTCCTTTAATAGTGATTTCAGTGTGTGTAAGCCCGGGTGTGAAAGTACACTCCTGTAATAGTGATTTCAGTGTGTGAGCCCGGGTGTGAAAGAACTCTCCTTTAATAGTGATTTCAGTGTGTGAGCCCGGATGTGAAGGAACACTCATTTAATAGTGATTTCAGCGTGAGCCCGGGTGTGAAGGAACACTCCTTTAATAGTGATTTCAGTGTGTGAGCCTGGGTGTGAAGGAACTCTCCTTTAATAGTGATTTCAGTGTGTGTGAGCTCCGGTGTGAAGGAACACTCCTCTAATAGTGATTTCAGTGTGTGTGAGCCCGGGTGTGAAGGGACACTCCTTTAATCGTGATTTAAGTGTGTGAGCCCGGGTGTGAAGGAACACTCGTTTAATACTGATTTCAGTGTGTGTGAGCTCGGGTGTGAAGGAACACTCCTTTAATCGTAATTTCAGTGTGTGTGAGCCCGGGTGTGAAGGGACATTCCTTTAATCGTGCTTTAAGTGTGTGTGAGCCTGTGTGTGAAGGAACACTCCTTTAATAGTGATTTCAGTGAGAGCCTGGGCGTGAAGGAACACTCCTTTAATAGTGATTTCAGTGTGTGTGAGCCCGGGTGTGAAGGAACACTCCTTTAATAGTGATTTCAGTGTGTGTTAGCGCGGGTGTGAAGGAACACTCCTTTAATAGTGATTTCAGTGTGTGTGAGCCCGGGTGTGAAGGAACACTCCTTTAATAGTGATTTCAGTGTGTGTGAGCCCGGGTGTGAAGGAACACTCCTTTAATAGTGATTTCAGTGTGTGAGCCCGGGTGTGAAGAATAACTCCTTTAATAGTGATTTCAGTGTGTGAGCCCGGATGTGAAGGAACACTCATTTAATAGTGATTTCAGTGTGTGTGAGCTCCGGTGTGAAGGAACACTCATTTAATAGTGATTTCAGTGTGTGAGCCCGGATGTGAAGGAACACTCATTTAATAGTGATTTCAGTGTGAGCCCGGGTGTGAAGGAACACTCCTTTAATAGTGATTTCAGTGTGTGAGCCTGGGTGTGAAGGAACTCTCCTTTAATAGTGATTTCAGTGTGTGTGAGCTCCGGTGTGAAGGAACACTCCTTTAATAGTGATTTCAGTGTGTGTGAGCCCGGGTGTGAAGGAACACTCCTTTAATAGTGATTTCAGTGTGTGAGCCCGGGTGTGAAGAATAACTCCTTTAATAGTGATTTCAGTGTGTGAGCCCGGGTGTGAAGGATCACTCCTTTAATAGTGATTTCAGTGTGTGAGCCCGGGTGTGAAGGAACACTCCTTTAATCGTGATTTCAGTGTGTGTGAGCCCGGGTGTGAAGGAACACTCAATTAATAGTGATTTCAGTGTGTGAGCCCGGGTGTGAAGGAACACTCCTTTAATGGTGATTTCAGTGTGTGAGCCCGGGTGTGCAGGAAAATTCCTTTAATAGTGATCTCACTGTGTGTGAGCCCGGGTGTGAAGGAACACTCCTTTAATAGTGATTTCAGTGTGTGAGCTCCCGTGTGTGAAGGAACACTCCTTTAATAGTGAATTCAGTGTGCGTGAGCCTGGGTGTGAAGGAGCATTCCTTCAATAGTGAATTCAGTGTGTGTGAGCCCGGGTGTGAATGAACACTCCTTTCATCGTGATTTCAGTGTGTGTGTGAGCCGGGTGTGAAGGAACACACCTTTAATAGTGATTTCAGGGAGTGTGAGCCCGGGAGTGAAGGAAAACTCCTTTAATAGTGATTTCAGTGTGTGTGTGAGCCCGGGTGTGAGGGAAGGCTCCTTTAATAGTGAATTCAGTGTGTGTGAGCCCGGGTGTGAATGAACACTCCTTTAATAGTGATTTCAGTGTGTGTGCCCCATGGTGAAGGAACACTCCTGTAATAGTGATTTCAGTGTGTGAGCCCGGGTGTGAAGGAACACTCCTTTAATAGTGATTTCAGTGTGTGTAAGCCCGGGTGTGAAAGTACACTCCTGTAATAGTGATTTCAGTGTGTGAGCCCGGGTGTGAAAGAACTCTCCTTTAATAGTGATTTCAGTGAGTGAGCCCGGATGTGAAGGAACACTCATTTAAGAGTGATTTCAGCGTGAGCCCGGGTGTGAAGGAACACTCCTTTAATAGTGATTTCAGTGTGTGAGCCTGGGTGTGAAGGAACTCTCCTTTAATAGTGATTTCAGTGTGTGTGAGCTCCGGTGTGAAGGAACACTCCTCTAATAGTGATTTCAGTGCGTGTGAGCCCGGGTGTGAAGGGACACTCCTTTAATCGTGATTTAAGTGTGTGAGCCCGGGTGTGAAGAAACACTCGTTTAATACTGATTTCAGTGTGTGTGAGCTCGGGTGTGAAGGAACACTCCTTTAATCGTAATTTCAGTGTGTGTGAGCCCGGGTGTGAAGGGACATTCCTTTAATCGTGCTTTAAGTGTGTGTGAGCCTGTGTGTGAAGGAACACTCCTTTAATAGTGATTTCAGTGAGAGCCTGGGCGTGAAGGAACACTCCTTTAATAGTGATTTCAGTGTGTGTGAGCCCGGGTGTGAAGGAACACTCCTTTAATAGTGATTTCAGTGTGTGTTAGCGCGGGTGTGAAGGAACACTCCTTTAATAGTGATTTCAGTGTGTGTGAGCCCGGGTGTGAAGGAACACTCCTTTAATAGTGATTTCAGTGTGTGTGAGCCCGGGTGTGAAGGAACACTCCTTTAATAGTGACTTCAGTGTGTTTGAGAGCCTGGGTGTGAAGGAACACTCATTTAATAGTGATTTCAGTGAGTGTGAGCCCAGTTGTGAAGGAACACTCCTTTAATAGTGATTTCAGTGTGTGTGAGCACGGGTGTGAAGGAACACTCCTATAATAGTGATTTCAGTGTGTGTGAGCCTGGGTGTGAAGGAACACTCCTTTAATAGTGATTTCAATGTGTGTGAGCCGGGTGTGAAGGAACACTCCTATAATAGTGATTTCAGTGTGTGTGAGCCTGGGTGTGAAGGAACACTCCTTTAATAGTGATTTCAGTGTGTGTGAGCCTGGGTGTGAAGGAACCCTCCTTTAATAGTGATTTCAGTGTGTGAGCCCGGGTGTGAAGGAACACTCCTTTAATAGTGATTTCAGTGTGTGTGAGCCCGGGTGTGAAGGAACACTCCTTTAATCGTGATTCCAGTGTGTGAGCCCGGGTGTGAAGGAACACTCCTTTAATAGTGATTTCAGTGTGTGTGAGCCCGGGTGTGAAGGAACACTCCTTTAATGGTGATTTCAGTGTGTGTGTGCCCGGTGGTGAAGGAACACTCCTTTAATAGTGATTTCAGTGTGTGTGAGCCCGGGTGTGAAGGAACACTCCTTTAATAGTGATTTCAGTGTGTGTGCCCGGTGGTGAAGGAACACTCCTTTAATAGTGATTTCAGTGTGTGAGCCCGGTGGTGAAGGAACCCTCTTGAACTGTGAATTCAATTTGAAGGATGTCTGTCCGAAGTTCCACCCCGTCGGTGATACTGTTACATGTTAACATTCTTACCCCTGCTGCCGTATCATCCGTCAGTATGATATGATGGTAATCCAGTTCTGACATCACTGCTGTAAGGGAAAATAAATGTGGTGAATTCGCACAGGAAGAACTTGTTCAAACCCTCGGAAACATGTCACAATGTGTTCACACCCCGATATCTATTGTTCCGTATCTAATCCTGCCTGTATCCTTCGATGAAATTCCAATCTCCAATTCACTCTCGGGAATCCGCTATTCTATACATAAACCAACCAAACTCTTCGACTAGGTTCTAGTCTGTAACACAGTGATAATCCCAGAGGAAACTCAATTTCGGATGAACTCAGCAGGTTAGTTTATTTCACACATTGAGAAGCCACGAGCTGGAGTGTGAGGGGCTCGGAGTGGGCCATGTGGGCATCCGTGATCCTCTTGCCCCACCGCAAGGTCCACCACGGCAGGTTGACGATTGCTGACATCGCAAGTGACCCGCACCCGCGTGATTCCCAGCCGCAGGGAACGCAGAGTCACGGGAGGCCGGAGCATCAGGCATTGGGCTCGCCAAATAGATACAAATGGGTCATTGACACCCAATCTCGTTGGAATCGATTGGGTTCCACGTGGCGCACCTGGGCCGATTCAGCGACAGTTCATGCACTAGCACCGGCACCACGATCAACCCTTGTGCCGCGGCCTGGGGAGGTGGCTGCCAGCTGCCGTTCGACATGCCTGGGTGCAGTTGGCGCGGTTGGGTGCACCGTGGGCAGCAGCGCTGGGGCCGGCCAGCAGTGCAGGAAGAAACTGCACGACCTCAGCACAGCGGCCAGGGTGAGTGGGCAGCACTGTGCCGTCCCGCACACCCGTAACCCCCACCCCCCGACCCCAGGAGAAGGCCGCTCATAGCCGCCGTGAGAAGCGAGGAGACTGGAGGCGGACAGGCTGGCCCGGGGACGGGGCTGCCCCCTCACTGGAAGCCATGTGCCGGAGCCCCGTGGGCATTGCAGCGGCCCTCCCCAGCCTGGCCCAGCACACAGCGGGCCGTGGCTGAGAACGTTGGCAGCATTGCCCATGGCCCACTCCCTGTGCTCCATGGCCGCGAGCGTGAGGATCTGGCCGCGACCAGAGCGGGCCCTCCGGGACTGGCAGCGCCGGGTGTCGGGGAGGCCTCAGGGCGTAGCTCCACTCACACCCCCATGTCCCACGGAGAGGCCTGAGAGCCATCGGCCACCCCGAGGTGGCATGAGGAGGCGCCCATATAACTCCCGCAGGGGAGGTGCCGGAATATCGCAGCACCTCAGACTCCCCCCCCCCGGTGATTCTCCAGGCCCCGATGGGCCGAGTGGCCAGCGAGCTTGGCGGCAAAGTCCGTGCAGCTCCTGGCACACCAACAAACAGGCTAACGATCAGGCCGAAGTATTTCTGTGCAAAGACAAAAAATTAAGGCAGTGTCCAGCAAGTTTTGTTCCAGCCGCACTTTGCTCAGAATTGTTACTCTCAGCTCAACCTCTCTCTTCCAGCTCCCTGGTCAGTCTGAGGTCACCTGACTCTAACATTCACTGATATACTAATGCGACTCCGAGTGGCCAGTCGGTGAATTGCAACACATCCATGACAGAGACCAATAACATCTTAGAACATAGAACATGGGACGTACAGAGCAGAAGGAGGCCATTCAGCCCGCCGAGTCTTGTCACTACAGCAACCGCAGCGGGTAACCCCTGTCGCCCAGGAGACAACCCTCCAGCCGGCGGTGAGCCACAAGGAGCCCAGAATCGTCAAGTGTGCCAGGATAAGGATGTCGTGCAGACTGCCCAGGTTTCAGGCGCGGGACGTACACGATGCGCAGCTGATGGGCATCAGCGAGCGGAACCTCTTTCGGTCTGTGTGGAGCGGCCTGTCCGTAGGGGGGCAGGCATCCCGTCGGTCACCCCCCCCCGCCCCTGGACCCGGCGAATCTCGGCAATGGTGGCGAACCCTGCTACCCTGTCTTCGACGGCATTTCCCGGTCCGGCAGGGCCTCGAATGACAGGCGCCGCCAGTACCCACGAGGCCTCTTGCGGCATCTCCTCCTCCTCCTCGGCCTGTTGGGCGGCCGGCTCTCCATCCTGGGCGGCTGCCTCCTGACACCCCCCACCCCCCCCCAAGCCCCGCTGCAACTTCCTCCTCCCCCTCAAGCAGCTCCAGCTCGTACAGCCGCAGGGCGTCCCCCAGGGCTGGCAGGGGCGGCAGGAAGGCCGACATTGCTGGCTGAGTTCCAACACCCATTGCGCGCAGGGGGCGAAAGGCCGGCATGTTACATTATTCTGAACCCTTCCACCCCTCTGTGTTTCTCTGTCCTGTGCGGGGTTAGATGGTGGGACAGGTAACTTGGGTAGTAGGTATTAGCTTGTCATTAACCAGCTGTAATTACTGCATGTTTCATTACAGCTCGAATTATAAATAATTAGTCATTGTATTTACATTTACAAGCCTGGAGACTGTAATTATTGGGCGGTTAAGGGCGAGGACTTTGGGAATTTTTCGAAGTACGAATGGCCAATTCACGGGCGTTGGGACTCCGGGGCCTGTGGGGCTGATAGTGACTGCACACGTGCTTGCCGTGAAAATAAACAGTGTTGGGTGCTTGTTCTGTGTCGCTGGAACCTTGTCATTCTTTACAATTCCTTCATTGAAATACTGGGACCCAGCGGGTTCTCACCAGGATGGATACGGAGAGGAGGTTTTCCAATGTGGGAAACGTTAGAATGAGGGATATTGACCCTCTGACAGTGCAGCATTCCCTCAGTACTGACCTTCTGACAGTGCAGCATTCCCTCAGTACTGACCCTCTGACAGTGCAGCACTCCCTCAGTACTGACCCTCTGACAGTGCAGCACTCCCTCAGTACTGACCCTCTGACAGTGCAGCACTCCCTCAGTACTGACCCTCTGACAGTGAGCTCTCTCTCAGTACTGACCCTCTGACAGTGCAGCACTCCCTCAGTACTGACCCTCCGACAGTGCGGCACTCCCTCAGTACTGACCCTCTGACAGCGCAGCACTCCCTCAGTACTGACCCTCTGACAGCGCAGCACTCCCTCAGTACTGACTCTCTGACAGTGCAGCACTCCCTCAGTACTGACCCTCTGACAGTGCAGCTCTCCCTCAGTACTGACCCCCTGACAGTGCAGCACTCCCTCAGTACTGACCCTCTGACAGTGCAGCACTCCCTCAGTACTGACCCTCTGACAGTGCAGCACTCTCTCAGTACTGAACCTCTGACAGTGCAGCACTCCCACAGTACTGACCCTCTGACAGTGCAGCACTCCCTCAGTACTGACCCTCTGACAGTGCAGCACTCCCTCAGTACTGACCCTCTGACAGTGCAGCTCTCCCTCAGTACTGACCCTCTGACAGAGCAGCACTCCCTCAGTACTGACCCTCTGACAGTGCAGCACTCCCTCAGTACTGACCCTCTGACAGTGCAGCACTCCCTCAGTACTGACCTTCTGACAGTGCAGCTCTCCCTCAGTACTGACCCTCTGACAGAGCAGCACTCCCTCAGTACTGACCCTCTGACAGCGCAGCACTCCCTCAGTACTGACCCTCTGACAGTGCAGCACTCCCTCAGTACTGACCCTCTGACAGTGCAGCTCTCCCTCAGTACTGACCCCCTGACAGTGCAGCACTCCCTCAGTACTGACCCTCTGACAGTGCAGCACTCCCTCAGTACTGACCCTCTGACAGTGCAGCACTCTCTCAGTACTGAACCTCTGACAGTGCAGCACTCCCACAGTACTGACCCTCTGACAGTGCAGCACTCCCTCAGTACTGACCCTCTGACAGTGCAGCACTCCCTCAGTACTGACCCTCTGACAGTGCAGCTCTCCCTCAGTACTGACCCTCTGACAGAGCAGCACTCCCTCAGTACTGACCCTCTGACAGTGCAGCACTCCCTCAGTACTGACCCTCTGACAGTGCAGCACTCCCTCAGTACTGACCTTCTGACAGTGCAGCTCTCCCTCAGTACTGACCCTCTGACAGAGCAGCACTCCCTCAGTACTGACCCTCTGACAGAGCAGCACTCCCTCAGTACTGACCCTCTGACAGTGCAGCACACCCTCAGTACTGACCCTCTGACAGTGCAGCACTCCCTCAGTACTGACTCTCTGACAGTGCAGCACTCCCTCACTACTGACCCTCTGACAGTGCAGCACTCCCTCAGTACTGACTCTCTGACAGTGCGGCACTCCCTCAGTACTGACTCTCTGACAGTGCAGCACTCCCTCAGTACTGACTCTCTGACAGTGCGGCACTCCCTCAGTACTGACCCTCTGACAGTGCAGCACTCCCTCAGTACTGACTCTCTGACAGTGCGGCACTCCCTCAGTACTGACTCTCTGACAGTGCGGCACTCCCTCAGTACTGACTCTCTGACAGTGCAGCACTCTCTCAGTACTGACCCTCTGACAGAGCAGCACTCCCTCAGTACTGACCCTCTGACAGTGCAGCACTCCCTCAGTACTGACCCTCTGACAGTGCAGCACTCCCTCAGTACTGACCCTCTGACAGTGCAGCACTCTCTCAGTACTGACCCTCTGACAGTGCAGCACTCCCTCAGTACTGACCCTCTGACAGTACAGCACTCTCTCAGTACTGACCCTCTGACAGTGCAGCACTCCCTCAGTACTGACTCTCTGACAGTGCAGCACTCCCTCAGTACTGACTCTCTGACAGTGCAGCACTCCCTCAGTACTGACCCTCTGACAGTGCAGCACTCCCTAAGCACTGACCCTCTGACAGTGCAGCACTCCCTCAGCACTGACCCTCTGACAGTGCAGCGCTCCCTCAGCACTGACCCTCTGACAGTGCAGCACTCCCTCAGCACTGACCCTCTGACAGTGCAGCGCTCCCTCAGTACTGACCCTCTGACAGTGCACCACTCCCTCAGTACTGACCCTCTGACAGTGCAACACTCCCTCAATACTGACCCTCTGACAGTGCAGTACTCCCTCAGCACTGACCCTCTGACAGTGCAGCACTCCCTCAGCACTGACCCTCTGACAGTGCAGCACTCCCTCAGTACTGACCCTCTGACAGTGCAGCACTCCCTCAGCACTGACCCTCTGACAGTGCAGCGCTCCCTCAGCACTGACCCTCTGACAGTGCAGCACTCCCTCAGCACTGACCCTCTGACAGTGCAGCACTCCCTCAGTACTGACCCTCTGACAGTGCAGCACTCCCTCAGTACTGACCCTCTGACAGTGCAGCACTCCCTCAGTACTGACCCTCTGACAGTGCAGCACTCCCTCAGTACTGACCCCCTGACAGTGCAGCGCTCCCTCAGCACTGACCCTCTGACAGTGCAGCACTCCCTCAGTACTGACCCTCTGACAGTGCAGCGCTCCCTCAGTACTGTCCCTCTGACAGTGCAGCACTCCCTCAGTACTGACCCTCTGACAGTGCAGCGCTCCCTCAGTACTGTCCCTCTGACAGTGCAGCACTCCCTCAGCACTGACCCTCTGACAGTGCAGCGCTCCCTCAGTACTGACCCTCTGACAGTGCAGCACTCCCTCAGTACTGACCCTCTGACAGTGCAGCACTCCCTCAGTACTGACCCCCTGACAGTGCAGCGCTCCCTCAGCACTGACCCTCTGACAGTGCAGCGCTCCCTCAGTACTGTCCCTCTGACAGTGCAGCACTCCCTCAGTACTGACCCTCTGACAGTGCAGCGCTCCCTCAGTACTGTCCCTCTGACAGTGCAGCACTCCCTCAGCACTGACCCTCTGACAGTGCAGCGCTCCCTCAGTACTGTCCCTCTGACAGTGCAGCGCTCCCTCAGTACTGACCCTCTGACAGTGCAGCACTCCCTCAGTACTGACCCTCTGACAGTGCAGCACTCCCTCAGTACTGAGCCTCTGACAGTGCAGCACTCCCTCAGTACTGACCCTCTGGCAGTGCAGCACTCCCTCAGTACTGACCCTCTGACAGTGCAGCACTCCCTCAGTACTGACCCTCTGACAGTGCGGCACTCCCTCAGTACTGACCCTCTGACAGTGCAGTACTCCCTCAGTACTGACCCTCTGACAGTGCAGCACTCCCTCAGTACTGACCCTCTGACAGTGCAGCACTCCCTCAGTACTGACCCTCTGACAGTGCAGCACTCCCTCAGTACTGACCCTCTGACAGTGCAGCACTCCCTCAATACTGACACTCTGACAGTGCAGCACTCCCTCAGTACTGACAGTCACTCCGGGCTGCAATTTCGTTCCTGGTGATTTGAACCGATGACCTGATGCGAGTGTGCAGCTGACCAAGCAGAGCTGTTTGAAGCTCCGTGCTGCCGGCTGCTGTCCGTCCTGTTCTTCTCTCCGCCCCCACCTCCTGGGACAGCCACATTGCAGACCTGACAGGAAACCGTCGCTATGGAAACGATTCACCCACAAGTTGCCGCTGATCGAGCTGATTCTCTCTCCTCACAGTGAAGGAGCTCCCCCTCGGCTGTCCCCCCCCCCCCCCCCCCCCCCCCACCTCCCGAAACCTCCTGGTGCTCTCTGATGCACCCCACGCCGCAGCCCAGGACCCCTTGCCTCGATCTTGTGTGTGCGATGAGGTCGCTTCGGCCCCGGGGCACGTCCCAGGTCCGAAGCACAAATTGGCTGTGGGCTGAGTTGAGCAGAAAACGAGTCACGTGACCAAAGCTTGGCCACAACAGGCTGCGAGGGGGCGTCTTAAAGGGGCCGGGAGCGGAGGAGGAGAGGCGGGAAACCGGGGCGAAGGGGCCAGTCCTCGACTCGTTAAAACTGGGGCAAGAGCAACAATCGCCCGATTTGTGAGGAGGAAGTTTCAGAGATACGGAGGGTTGTAGGGGCTGGAGGAGGTTACAGAGATAGGGAGGGTTGTAGGGGCTGGAGGGGGTTACAGAGATAGGGAGGGTTGTAGGGGCTGGAGGAGGTTACAGAGTTAGGGAGGGTTGTAGGGGCTGGAGGAGGTTACAGAGATAGGGAGGGTTGTAGGGGCTGGAGGGGGTTACAGAGATAGGGAGGGTTGTAGGGGCTGGAGGAGGTTACAGAGATAGGGAGGGTTGTAGGGGCTGGGGGAGGTTACAGAGATAAGGAGGGCTGCAGGGGATGGAGGAGGTTACAGAGATAGGGAGGGTTGTAGGGACTGGAGGAGGTTACAGAGATAGGGAGGGTTATAGGGACTGGAGGAGGCTACAGAGATAGGGAGGGTTGTGGGGATGGAGGAGGTTACAGAGATAGTGAGGGTTGTAGGGTCTGGAGGAGGTTACAGAGATAGGGAGGGGTGTAGGGGCTGGAGGAGGTTACAGGGATTGGGAGGGTTGTAGGGGCTGGAGGAGGTTACAGAGATAGGGAGGGGTGTAGGGGCTGGAGGAGGTTACAGGGATTGGGAGGGTTGAAGGGGCTGGAGGAGGTTACAGAGATAGGGAGGGGTGTAGGGGCTGGAGGAGGTTACAGGGATTGGGAGTGTTGTAGGGACTGGAGGAGGTTACAGGGATTGGGAGGGTTATAGGGGCTCGAGGAGGTTACAGAGATAGGGAGGGTTGTAGGGACTGGAGGAGGTTACAGAGATAGGGAGGGTTATAGGGACTGGAGGAGGTTACAGAGATAGGGAGGGTTGTGGGGATGGAGGAGGTTACAGAGAGAGTGAGGGTTGTAGGGTCTGGAGGAGGTTACAGAGATAGGGAGGGGTGTAGGGGCTGGAGGAGGTTACAGGGATTGGGAGGGTTGTAGGGGCTGGAGGAGGTTACAGAGATAGGGAGGGGTGTAGGGGCTGGAGGAGGTTACAGGGATTGGGAGGGTTGTAGGGGCTGGAGGAGGTTACAGAGATAGGGAGGGGTGTAGGGGCTGGAGGAGGTTACAGGGATTGGGAGTGTTGTAGGGACTGGAGGAGGTTACAGGGATTGGGAGGGTTATAGGGGCTCAAGGAGGTTACAGAGATAGGGAGGGTTGTACGGACTGGAGGAGGTTACAGAGATAGGGAGGGTTATAGGGACAGGAGGAGGTTACAGAGATAGGGAGGGTTGTGGGGATGGAGGAGGTTACAGAGAGAGTGAGGGTTGTAGGGTCTGGAGGAGGTTACAGAGATAGGGAGGGGTGTAGGGGCTGGAGGAGGTTACAGGGATTGGGAGAGTTGTAGGGGCTGGAGGAGGTTACAGAGATAGGGAGGGTTGTCGGGGTTGGAGGAGGTTACAGAGTTAAGGAGGGTTGTAGGCGCTGGAGTAGGTTACGTAGTTAGGGAGGGTTGTAGGGGCTGTTGGAGGTTACAGAGATGGGGAGATTTGTAGGGACTGGAGGAAGTTACAGGGATAGGGAGTGGGGTAGGGGCTGGAGGAGGTTACAGAGATGTGGCGGGGTGTAGGGGCTGGAGGAGGTTACAGAGATAGGGAGAGGGGTGTAGGGGCTGGTGACATTACAGAGTTAGGGAGGTTTGAAGGGGCTGGAGGAGGTTACAGAGATGGGGACGGGTGTAGGGGTTGGAGGAGGTTACAGAGATAGGGAGGGTTGTAGGGCTGGGGTTTACAGAGATGGGGAGGGGTATAGGGGCTGGAGGAGTTTACAGAGATAAGGAGAGGGGTGTAGGGGCTGGAGGACATTACAGAGTTAGGGAGGTTTGTAGGGCTGGAGGTTACAGAGATAGGGAGGGTTGTAGGGGCTGGAGGAGGTTACAGAGATAGGGAGGGTTGTAGGGCTGGAGGTTACAGAGATAGGGAGGGTTGTAGGGGCTGGAGGAGGATCCAGAGGTGAGGAGGGATGGAGGGGCTGGAGGAGGTTACAGAGATAGGGAGGGTTGTAGGGGCTGGCGGAGGTTACAGAGATAGGGAGGGTTGTTGGGGCTGGAGGAGGTTACAGAGATAGTGAGAGTTGTAGGGGCTGGAGGAGGTTACAGAGATAGGGAGGGTTGTCGGGGTTGGAGGAGGTTACAGAGTTAAGGAGGGTTGTAGGGGCTGGAGTAGGTTACGTACTTAGGGAGGGTTGTAAGGGCTGTTGGAGGTTACAGAGATGGGGAGATTTGTAGGGACTGGAGGAGGTTACAGAGATGTGGAGGGGTGTAGGGGCTGGAGGAGGTTACAGAGATAGGGAGAGGGGTGTAGGGGCTGGTGACATTACAGAGTTAGGGAGGTTTGTAGGGGCTGGAGGAGGTTACAGAGATGGGGACGGATGTAGGGGTTGGAGGAGGTTACAGAGATAGGGAGGGTTGTAGGGCTAGAGGTTACAGAGACAGGAGTGTTGTCAGGGCTGGAGGAGGTTACAGAGATAGGGAGGGCTGCAGGGGCTGGAGGAGGTTACAGAGATAGGGGGGGTTGCAGGGGCTGGAGGAGGTTACTGAGATAGGGAGGTTGTAGGGGCTGGAGGAGGTTACAGAGATAGGGAGGGGTGTAGGGTCTGGAGGAGTTTACAGAGATAGGGAGAGGGGTGTAGGGGCTGGAGGACATTACAGAGTTAGGGAGGTTTGTAGGGGCTGGAGGAGGTGACAGAGATGGGGAGGGGGGTAGGGGCTGGAGGAGGTTACAGAGATAGGGAGGGTTGTAGGGCTGGGGTTTACAGAGATGGGGCGGGTTGTAGGGGCTGGAGGAGAATCCAGAGGTGAGGAGGGGTGGAGGGGCTGGAGGAGGTTTCAGAGATAGCGAGGGGTGTAGGGGATGGAGTAGGTTACAGAGATAGGGAGGGTTGTAGAGACTGGAGGAGGTTACAGAGATAGGGAGGGTTGTAGGGGCTGGCGGAGGTTACAGAGATAAGGAGGGCTGCAGGGGATGGAGGAGGTTACAGAGATAGGGAGGGTTGTAGGGACTGGAGGCGGTTACAGAGATATGGAGGGTTATAGGGACTGGAGGAGGTTACAGAGATAGGGAGGGGTGTAGGGGCTGGAGGAGGTTACAGGGATTGGGAGGGTTGTAGGGGCTGGAGGAGGTTACAGAGATAGGGAGGGGTGTAGGGGCTGGAGGAGGTTACAGGGATTGGGAGGTTTGTAGGGGCTGGAGGAGGTTACAGAGATAGGGAGGGGTGTAGGGGCTGGAGGAGGTTACAGGGATTGGGAGTGTTGTAGGGACTGGAGGAGGTTACAGGGATTGGGAGGGTTATAGGGGCTCGAGGAGGTTACAGAGATAGGGAGGGTTGTAGGGACTGGAGGAGGTTACAGAGATAGGGAGGGTTATAGGGACTGGAGTAGGTTACAGAGATAGGGAGGGTTGTGGGGATGGAGGAGGTTACAGAGAGAGTGAGGGTTGTAGGGTCTGGAGGAGGTTACAGAGATAGGGAGGGGTGTAGGGGCTGGAGGAGGTTACAGGGATTGGGAGGGTTGTAGGGGCTGGAGGAGGTTACAGAGATAGGGAGGGGTGTAGGGGCTGGAGGAGGTTACAGGGATTGGGAGGGTTGTAGGGGCTGAGGAGGTTACAGAGATAGGGAGGGGTGTAGGGGCTGGAGGAGGTTACAGGGATTGGGAGTGTTGTAGGGACTGGAGGAGGTTACAGGGATTGGGAGGGTTGTAGGGGCTGGAGGAGGTTACAGAGATAGGGAGGGGTGTAGGGGCTGGAGGAGGTTACAGAGATAGGGAGTGTTGTATGGGCTGGAGGAGGTTACAGCGATGGGGGTGGGTGTAGGGACTGGAGGAGGTTACAGAGATAGGGAGGGTTGTAGGGGCTGAGGAGGTTACAGAGATAGGGAGGGGTGTAGGGGCTGGAGGAGGTTACAGGGATTGGGAGTGTTGTAGGGACTGGAGGAGGTTACAGGGATTGGGAGGGTTGTAGGGGCTGGAGGAGTTTACAGAGATAGGGAGGGGTGTAGGGGCTGGAGGAGGTTACAGAGATAGGGAGTGTTGTACGGGCTGGAGGAGGTTATAGCGATGGGGGTGGGTGTAGGGACTGGAGGAGGTTACAGAGATAGGGAGGGTTGTAGGGGCTGGAGGAGGTTACAGAGATAGCGAGGGTTTTAGGGGCTGGAGGAGGTGACAGAGATAGGGAGGGTTGTAGGGGCTGGCGGAGGTTACAGAGATAGGGAGGGTCGTAGGGGCTGGATGAGGTTACAGAGTTAAGGAGGGCTGTAGGGGCTGGAGGAGGTTACAGAGATGTGGAGGGGTGTAGGGGCTGGAGGAGGTTACAGAGATAGGGAGAGGGGTGTAGGGGCTGGTGACATTACAGAGTTAGGGAGGTTTGTAGGGCTGGAGGAGGTTACAGAGATGGGGACGGGTGTAGGGGTTGGAGGAGGTTACAGAGATAGGGAGGGTTGTAGGGCTGGAGGTTACAGAGACAGGGAGTGTTGTCAGGGCTGGAGGAGGTTACAGAGATAGGGAGGGGTGTAGGGTCTGGAGGAGGTTACAGAGATAGGGAGGGCTGCAGGGGCTGGAGGAGGTTACAGAGATAGGGGGGGTTGCAGGGGCTGGAGGAGGTTACAGAGATAGGGAGGTTGTAGTGGCTGGAGGAGGTTACAGAGATAGGGAGGGTTGTAGGGACAGGAGGAGGTTACAGAGATAGAGTGGGTTGTAGGGGCTGGAGGTTACAGAGATAGTGAGAGTTGTAGGGGCTGGAGGAGGTTACAGAGATAGGGAGGGTTGTCGGGGTTGGAGGAGGTTACAGAGTTAAGGAGGGTTGTAGGGGCTGGAGTAGGTTACGTAGTTAGGGAGAGTTGTAGGGGCTGGAGGAGTTTACAGAGATGGGGAGGGGTGTAGGGACTGGAGGAGTTTACAGAGATAGGGAGAGGGGTGTAGGGGCTGGAGGACATTACAGAGTTAGGGAGGTTTGTAGGGGCTGGAGGAGGTTACAGAGATAGGGAGGGTTGTAGGGCTGGGGTTTACAGAGATGGGGAGGGGTGTAGGGGCTGGAGGAGTTTACAGAGATAGGGAGAGGGGTGTAGGGGCTGGAGGACATTACAGAGTTAGGGAGGTTTGAAGGGCTGGAGGTTACAGAGGTAGGGAGGGTTGTAGGGGCTGGAGGAGGTTACAGAGATAGGGAGGGTTGTAGGGCTGGAGTTTACAGAGATAGGGAGGGTCGTAGGGGCTGGAGGAGGATCCAGATGTGAGGAGGGGTGGAGGGGCTGGAGGAGGTTACAGAGATAGGGAGGGTTGTAGGGGCTGGCGGAGGTTACAGAGATAGGGAGGGTTGTTGGGGCTGGAGGAGGTTACAGAGATAGTGAGAGTTGTAGGGGCTGGAGGAGGTTACAGAGATAGGGAGGGTTGTCGGGGTTGGAGGAGGTTACAGAGTGAAGGAGGGTTGTAGGGGCTGGAGTAGGTTACGTAGTTAGGGAGGGTTGTAGGGGCTGTTGGAGGTTACAGAGATGGGGAGATTTGTAGGGACTGGAGGAAGTTACAGGGATAGGGAGTGGGGTAGGGGCTGGAGGAGGTTACAGAGATGTGGCGGGGTGTAGGGGCTGGAGGAGGTTACAGAGATAGGGAGAGGGGTGTAGGGGCTGGTGACATTACAGAGTTAGGGAGGTTTGTAGGGGCTGGAGGAGGTTACAGAGATGGGGACGGGTGTAGGGGTTGGAGGAGGTTACAGAGATAGGGAGGGTTGTAGGGCTGGGGTTTACAGAGATGGGGAGGGGTATAGGGGCTGGAGGAGTTTACAGAGATAAGGAGAGGGGTGTAGGGGCTGGAGGACATTACAGAGTTAGGGAGGTTTGTAGGGCTGGAGGTTACAGAGATAGGGAGGTTTGTAGGGGCTGGAGGAGGTTACAGAGATAGGGAGGGTTGTAGGGCTGGAGGTTACAGAGATAGGGAGGGTTGTAGGGGCTGGAGGAGTATCCAGAGGTGAGGAGGGATGGAGGGGCTGGAGGAGGTTACAGAGATAGGGAGGGTTGTAGGGGCTGGCGGAGGTTACAGAGATAGGGAGGGTTGTTGGGGCTGGAGGAGGTTACAGAGATAGTGAGAGTTGTAGGGGCTGGAGGAGGTTACAGAGATAGGGAGGGTTGTCGGGGTTGGAGGAGGTTACAGAGTTAAGGAGGGTTGTAGGGGCTGGAGTAGGTTACGTAGTTAGGGAGGGTTGTAAGGGCTGTTGGAGGTTACAGAGATGGGGAGATTTGTAGGGACTGGAGGAAGTTACAGGGATAGGGAGTGGGGTAGGGGCTGGAGGAGGTTACAGAGATGTGGAGGGGTGTAGGGGCTGGAGGAGGTTACAGAGATAGGGAGAGGGGTGTAGGGGCTGGTGACATTACAGAGTTAGGGAGGTTTGTAGGGGCTGGAGGAGGTTACAGAGATGGGGACGGGTGTAGAGGTTGGAGGAGGTTACAGCGATAGGGAGGGTTGTAGGGCTAGAGGTTACAGAGACAGGAGTGTTGTCAGGGCTGGAGGAGGTTACAGAGATAGGGAGGGGTGTAGGGGCTGGAGAAGGTTACAGAGATAGGGAGGGCTGCAGGGGCTGGAGGAGGTTACAGAGATAGGGGGGGTTGCAGGGGCTGGAGGAGGTTACAGAGATAGGGAGGTTGTAGGGGCTGGAGGAGGTTACAGAGATAGGGAGGGTTGGAGGGTGGGTTTTACAGAGATGGGGAGGGGTGTAGGGTCTGGAGGAGTTTACAGAGATAGGGAGAGGGGTGTAGGGGCTGGAGGACATTACAGAGTTAGGGAGGTTTGTAGGGGCTGGAGGAGGTGACAGAGATGGGGAGGGGTGTAGGGGCTGGAGGAGGTTACAGAGATAGGGAGGGTTGTAGGGCTGGGGTTTACAGAGATGGGGCGGGTTGTAGGGGCTGGAGGAGGATCCAGAGGTGAGGAGGGGTGGAGGGGCTGGAGGAGGTTTCAGAGATAGCGAGGGGTGTAGGGGATGGAGGAGGTTAACGAGATAGGGAGGGTTGTAGGGGCTGGAGGTTACAGAGATAGTGAGAGTTGTAGAGGCTGGAGGAGGTTACATAGATAGGGAGGGGTGTCGGGGTTGGAGTAGGTTACAGAGATAGGGAGGGTTGTAGGGACTGGAGAAGGTTACAAACTTAGGGAGGGTTGTAAGGGCTGGAGGAGGTTACAGAGATAGGGAGATTTGGAGGGGCTGGAGGAGGTTACATAGATAGGGAAGGTTGTAGGGGCTGGAGGAGGGAACAGAGATCGGGAGGGTTGTAGGGGCAGGAGGAAGTTACAGAGATAGGGAGGGTTGTAGGGCTGGAGGTTACAGAGATAGGGAGAGTTGTCAGGGCTGGAGGAGATTACAGAGATGGGGAGAATTGTCGGGGCTAGAGGAGGTTACAGAGATAGGGAGGGGTGTAGGGGCTGGAGGAGATTATAGAGTCAGGGCGGTTTGTAGGGGCTGGAGGAGGATCCAGAGATGAGGAGGGGTGGAGGGGCTGGAGGAGGTTACAGAGATAGGGAGGGTTGTAGGGACTGGAGGAGGCTACAGAGATAGGGAGAGTTGTCGGGGCTAGAGGACGTTACAGAGATAGGGAGGGTTGTAGTGGCTGGAGGAGGTTACAGAGTTAGGGAGGGTTGTAGAGGCTGGAGGAGGTTACAGAGATAGGGAGGGTTGTAGAGGCTGGAGGAGGTTACAGAGATAGGGAGGGTTGTAGGGACTGGAGAACGTTACAAACCTAGGGATGGTTGTAAGGGATGGAGGAGGTTACAGAGATAGGGAAGGTTGTAGGGGCTGGAGGAGGTTACAGAGATAGGGAGGGTTGTCGGGGCTAGAGGACGTTACAGCGATAGGGAGGGTTGTAGCGGCTGTAGGATGTTACAGACTTTGGGAGGGTTGTCGGGGGTGGAGGAGGTTACAGAGATCGGGAGGCTTGTCGGGTCTGGAGTAGGTTACGTAGTTAGGGAGGGTTGTAGGGGCTGTTGGAGGTTACAGAGATGGGGAGATTTGTAGGGACTGGAGGAAGTTACAGGTATAGGGAGTGGGGTAGGGGCTGGAGGAGGTTACAGAGATGTGGAGGGGTGTAGGGGCTTGAGGAGGTTACAGAGATAGGGAGAGGGGTGTAGGGGCTGGTGACATTACAGAGTTAGGGAGGTTTGTAGGGGCTGGAGGAGGTTATTGAGATAGGGAGGGTTGTAGGGCTGGAGGTTACAGAGATAGGGAGTCTTGTCAGGGCTGGAGGAGGTTACAGAGATAGGGAGGGGTGTTGGGGCTGGAGGAGGTTACAGAGATAGGGAGGGTTGTAGGGACTGGAGGAGGTTGCAGAGATAGGGAGGGTTGTAGGGACTGGTGGAGATTAAAGAGTTAGGGAGGGTTGATGGGGCTGGAGGAGGTTACAGAGTTAGTAAGGGCTGTGGTGGCTGGAGGAGGTTACAGAGACAGGGAGGTTTGTAGTGGCTGGAGGAGGTTACAGAGATAGGGAGGGGTTGTAGGGACTGGAGGAGGTTGCAGAGATAGGGAGTGTTGTAGGGACTGGAGGAGGTTACAGAGATAGGGAGGGTTGTAGGGACTGGCGGAGGTTACAGAGATGGGGAGTGTTGTAGGGGCTGGAGGAGGTTACAGAGATAGGGAGGGTTGTAGGTGCTGGAGGAGTTTACAGAGATAGGGAGGGTTGTAGGGGCTGGAGGTTACAGAGATAGCGAGTTGTAGGGGCTGGAGGAGGTTACAGAGATAGGGAGGATTGTCGGGGTTGGAGGAGGTTACAGAGTTAGGGAGGGTTGTAGGGACTGGAGGAAGTTACAGGGATAGGGAGTGGGGTAGGGGCTGGAGGAGGTTACAGAGATGTGGAGGGGTGTAGGGGCTGGAGGAGGTTACAGAGATAGGGAGAGGGGTGTAGGGGCTGGTGACATTACAGAGTTAGGGAGGTTTGTAGGGGCTGGAGGAGGTTACAGAGATGGGGACGGGTGTAGGGGTTGGAGGAGGTTACAGAGATAGGGAGGGTTGTAGGGCTGGAGGTTACAGAGACAGGGGGTGTTGTCAGGGCTGGAGGAGGTTACAGAGATAGGGAGGGGTGTAGGGTCTGGAGGAGGTTACAGAGATAGGGAGGGCTGCAGGGGCTGGAGGAGGTTACAGAGATAGGGGGGTTGCAGGGGCTGGAGGAGGTTACAGAGATAGGGAGGTTGTAGGGGCTGGAGGAGGTTACAGAGATAGGGAGGGTTGTAGGGGCAGGAGGAAATTACAGAGATAGAGTGGGTTGTAGGGGCTTGAGGTTACAGAGATAGTGAGAGTTGTAGGGGCTGGAGGAGGTTACAGAGATAGGGAGGGTTGTCGGGGTTGGAGGAGGTTACAGAGTTAAGGAGGGTTGTAGGGGCTGGAGTAGGTTACGTAGTTAGGGAGGGTTGTAGGGGCTGGAGGAGTTTACAGAGATGGGGAGGGGTGTAGGGACTGGAGGAGTTTACAGAGATAGGGAGAGTGGTGTAGGGGCTGGAGGACATTACAGAGTTAGGGAGGTTTGTAGGGGCTGGAGGAGGTGACAGAGATGGGGAGGGGTGTAGGGGCTGGAGGAGGTTACAGAGATAGGGAGGGTTGTAGGGCTGGGGTTTACAGAGATGGGGAGGGGTGTAGGGGCTGGAGGAGTTTACAGAGATAGGGAGAGGGGTGTAGGGGCTGGAGGACATTACAGAGTTAGGGAGGTTTGTAGGGCTGGAGGTTACAGAGATAGGGAGGGTTGTAGGGGCTGGAGGAGGTTACAGAGATAGGGAGCGTTGTAGGGGCTGGCGGAGGTTACAGAGATAGGGAGGGGTGTAGGGGCTGGAGGACATTACAGAGATAGGGAGGGTTGTCGGGGCTGGAGGAGGTTACAGAGATAGGGAGGGTTGTAGTGACTGGAGGAGGTTACAGAGATAGGGAGAGTTGTAGGGGCTGGAGGAGGTTACAGAGATAGTGAGAGTTGTAGGGGCTGGAGGAGGTTACAGAGATAGGGAGGGTTGTCGGGGTTGGAGGAGGTTACAGAGTTAAGGAGGGTTGTAGGGGCTGGAGTAGGTTACGTAGTTAGGGAGGGTTGTAGGGGCTGTTGGAGGTTACAGAGATGGGGAGATTTGTAGGGACTGGAGGAAGTTACAGGGATAGGGAGTGGGGTAGGGGCTGGAGGAGGTTGCAGAGATGTGGAGGGGTGTAGGGGCTGGAGGAGGTTACAGAGATAGGGAGAGGGGTGTAGGGGCTGGTGACATTACAGAGTTAGGGAGGTTTGTAGGGGCTGGAGGAGGTTACAGAGATAGGGAGGGTTGTAGGGCTCGAGGTTACAGAAATAGGGAGTGTTGTCAGGGCTGGAGGAGGTTACAGAGATAGGGAGGGCTGCAGGGGCTAGAGGACGTTACAGAGATAGGGAGGGTTGTAGTGGCTGGAGGAGGTTACAGAGTTAGGGAGGGTTGTAGAGGCTGGAGGAGGTTACAGAGATAGGGAGGGTTGTAGAGGCTGGAGGAGGTTACAGAGATAGGGAGGGTTGTAGGGACTGGAGAACGTTACAAACCTAGGGATGGTTGTAAGGGATGGAGGAGGTTACAGAGATAGGGAAGGTTGTAGGGGCTGGAGGAGGTTACAGAGATAGGGAGGGTTGTCGGGGCTAGAGGACGTTACAGCGATAGGGAGGTTTGTAGCGGCTGTAGGATGTTACAGACTTTGGGAGGGTTGTCGGGGGTGGAGGAGGTTACAGAGATCGGGAGGCTTGTCGGGTCTGGAGTAGGTTACGTAGTTAGGGAGGGTTGTAGGGGCTGTTGGAGGTTACAGAGATGGGGAGATTTGTAGGGACTGGAGGAAGTTACAGGTATAGGGAGTGGGGTAGGGGCTGGAGGAGGTTACAGAGATGTGGAGGGGTGTAGGGGCTTGAGGAGGTTACAGAGATAGGGAGAGGGGTGTAGGGGCTGGTGACATTACAGAGTTAGGGAGGTTTGTAGGGGCTGGAGGAGGTTATTGAGATAGGGAGGGTTGTAGGGCTGGAGGTTACAGAGATAGGGAGTCTTGTCAGGGCTGGAGGAGGTTACAGAGATAGGGAGGGGTGTTGGGGCTGGAGGAGGTTACAGAGATAGGGAGGGTTGTAGGGACTGGAGGAGGTTGCAGAGATAGGGAGGGTTGTAGGGACTGGTGGAGATTAAAGAGTTAGGGAGGGTTGATGGGGCTGGAGGAGGTTACAGAGTTAGTAAGGGCTGTGGTGGCTGGAGGAGGTTACAGAGACAGGGAGGTTTGTAGTGGCTGGAGGAGGTTACAGAGATAGGGAGGGGTTGTAGGGACTGGAGGAGGTTGCAGAGATAGGGAGTGTTGTAGGGACTGGAGGAGGTTACAGAGATAGGGAGGGTTGTAGGGACTGGCGGAGGTTACAGAGATGGGGAGTGTTGTAGGGGCTGGAGGAGGTTACAGAGATAGGGAGGGTTGTAGGTGCTGGAGGAGGTTACAGAGATAGGGAGGGTTGTAGGGGCTGGAGGTTACAGAGATAGCGAGAGTTGTAGGGGCTGGAGGAGGTTACAGAGATAGGGAGGATTGTCGGGGTTGGAGGAGGTTACAGAGTTAGGGAGGGTTGTAGGGACTGGAGGAAGTTACAGGGATAGGGAGTGGGGTAGGGGCTGGAGGAGGTTACAGAGATGTGGAGGGGTGTAGGGGCTGGAGGAGGTTACAGAGATAGGGAGAGGGGTGTAGGGGCTGGTGACATTACAGAGTTAGGGAGGTTTGTAGGGGCTGGAGGAGGTTACAGAGATGGGGACGGGTGTAGGGGTTGGAGGAGGTTACAGAGATAGGGAGGGTTGTAGGGCTGGAGGTTACAGAGACAGGGGGTGTTGTCAGGGCTGGAGGAGGTTACAGAGATAGGGAGGGGTGTAGGGTCTGGAGGAGGTTACAGAGATAGGGAGGGCTGCAGGGGCTGGAGGAGGTTACAGAGATAGGGGGGTTGCAGGGGCTGGAGGAGGTTACAGAGATAGGGAGGTTGTAGGGGCTGGAGGAGGTTACAGAGATAGGGAGGGTTGTAGGGGCAGGAGGAAATTACAGAGATAGAGTGGGTTGTAGGGGCTTGAGGTTACAGAGATAGTGAGAGTTGTAGGGGCTGGAGGAGGTTACAGAGATAGGGAGGGTTGTCGGGGTTGGAGGAGGTTACAGAGTTAAGGAGGGTTGTAGGGGCTGGAGTAGGTTACGTAGTTAGGGAGGGTTGTAGGGGCTGGAGGAGTTTACAGAGATGGGGAGGGGTGTAGGGACTGGAGGAGTTTACAGAGATAGGGAGAGTGGTGTAGGGGCTGGAGGACATTACAGAGTTAGGGAGGTTTGTAGGGGCTGGAGGAGGTGACAGAGATGGGGAGGGGTGTAGGGGCTGGAGGAGGTTACAGAGATAGGGAGGGTTGTAGGGCTGGGGTTTACAGAGATGGGGAGGGGTGTAGGGGCTGGAGGAGTTTACAGAGATAGGGAGAGGGGTGTAGGGGCTGGAGGACATTACAGAGTTAGGGAGGTTTGTAGGGCTGGAGGTTACAGAGATAGGGAGGGTTGTAGGGGCTGGAGGAGGTTACAGAGATAGGGAGCGTTGTAGGGGCTGGCGGAGGTTACAGAGATAGGGAGGGGTGTAGGGGCTGGAGGACATTACAGAGATAGGGAGGGTTGTCGGGGCTGGAGGAGGTTACAGAGATAGGGAGGGTTGTAGTGACTGGAGGAGGTTACAGAGATAGGGAGAGTTGTAGGGGCTGGAGGAGGTTACAGAGATAGTGAGAGTTGTAGGGGCTGGAGGAGGTTACAGAGATAGGGAGGGTTGTCGGGGTTGGAGGAGGTTACAGAGTTAAGGAGGGTTGTAGGGGCTGGAGTAGGTTACGTAGTTAGGGAGGGTTGTAGGGGCTGTTGGAGGTTACAGAGATGGGGAGATTTGTAGGGACTGGAGGAAGTTACAGGGATAGGGAGTGGGGTAGGGGCTGGAGGAGGTTGCAGAGATGTGGAGGGGTGTAGGGGCTGGAGGAGGTTACAGAGATAGGGAGAGGGGTGTAGGGGCTGGTGACATTACAGAGTTAGGGAGGTTTGTAGGGGCTGGAGGAGGTTACAGAGATAGGGAGGGTTGTAGGGCTCGAGGTTACAGAGATAGGGAGTGTTGTCAGGGCTGGAGGAGGTTACAGAGATAGGGAGGGCTGCAGGGGCTGGAGGAGGTTACAGAGATAGGGAGGGTTGAAGGGGCTGGAGGAGGTTACAGAGATAGTGAGAGTTGTAGGGGCTGGAGGAGGTTACAGAGATAGGGAGGGTTGTCGGGGTTGGAGGAGGTTACAGAGTTAAGGAGGGTTGTCGGGGCTGGAGTAGGTTACGTAGTTAGGGAGGGGTGTAGGGGCTGTTGGAGGTTACAGAGATGGGGAGATTTGTAGGGACTGGAGGAAGTTACAGGGATAGGGAGTGGGGTTGGGGCTGGAGGAGGTTGCAGAGATGTGGAGGGGTGTAGGGGCTGGAGGAGGTTACAGAGATAGGGAGGTTTGTAGGGCTCGAGGTTACAGAGACAGGGAGGGTTGTCAGGGCTGGAGGAGGTTACAGAGATAGGGAGGGTTGTAGGGGCTGGAGGAGGTTACAGAGATAGGGAGGGTTGTCAGGGCTGGAGGAGGTTACAGAGATAGGGAGGGCTGCACGGGCTGGAGGAGGTTACAGAGATAGGGAGGGCTGCAGGGGCTGGAGGAGGTGACAGAGATAGGGAGGGCTGCAGGGGCTGGAGGAGGTTACAGAGATAGGGAGGGCTGCAGGGGCTGGAGGAGGTTACAGAGATAGGGAGGTTGTAGGGGCTGGAGGAGGTTACAGAGATAGGGAGGGTTGTAGGGGCTGGAGGAGGTTACAGAGATAGAGAGGGTTGTAGGGGCTGGAGGTTACAGAGATAGTGAGAGTTGTAGGGGCTGGAGGAGGTTACAGAGATAGGGAGGGTTGTCGGGGTTGGAGGAGGTTACAGAGTTAAGGAGGGTTGTAGGGGCTGGAGTAGGTTACGTAGTTAGGGAGGGTTGTAGGGGCTGGAGGAGATTATAGAGTCAGGGCGGTTTGTAGGGGCTGGAGGAGGATCCAGAGATGAGGAGGGGTGGAGGGGCTGGAGGAGGTTACAGAGATAGGGAGGGTTGTCGGGGTCGGAGAAGGTTACAGAGATAGGGAGGGTTGTCGGGGCTAGAGGACGTTACAGAGATAGGGAGGGTTGTAGGGGCTGGAGGAGGTTACAGAGTTAGGGAGGGTTGTAGAGGCTGGAGGAGGTTACAGAGATAGGGAGGGTTGTAGGGACTGGAGAACGTTACAAACCTAGGGAGGGTTGTAAGGGATGGAGGAGGTTACAGAGATAGGGAAGGTTGTAGGGGCTAGAGGACGTTACAGAGATAGGGAGGGTTGTAGGGGCTGTTAGAGGTTACAGAGATGGGGAGATTTGTAGGGACTGGAGGAAGTTACAGGGATAGGGAGTGGGGTAGGGGCTGGAGGAGGTTACAGAGATGTGGAGGGGTGTAGGGGCTTGAGGAGGTTACAGAGATAGGGAGGGGTTGTAGGGACTGGAGGAGGTTACAGAGATAGGGAGTGTTGTAGGGACTGGCGGAGGTTACAGAGATGGGGAGGGTTGTAGGGGCTGGAGGAGGTTACAGAGATAGGGAGGGTTGTAGGTGCTGGAGGAGGTTACAGAGATAGGGAGGATGTAGGGGCTGGAGGTTACAGAGATAGCGAGAGTTGTAGGGGCTGGAGGAGGTTACAGAGATAGGGAGGATTGTCGGGGTTGGAGGAGGTTACAGAGTTAGGGAGGGTTGTTGGGACTGGAGGAAGTTACAGGGATAGGGAGTGGGGTACGGGCTGGAGGAGGTTACAGAGATCTGGAGGGGTGTAGGGGCTGGAGGAGGTTACAGAGATAGGGAGAGGGGTGTAGGGGCTGGTGGACATTACAGAGTTAGGGAGGTTTGTAGGGGCTGGAGGAGTTTACAGAGATGGGGACGGGTGTAGGGGCTGGAGGAGGTTACAGAGATAGGGAGGGTTGTAGGGCTGGAGGTTACAGAGATAGGGAGTGTTGTCAGGGCTGGAGGAGGTTACAGAGATAGGGAGGGGTGTAGGGGCTGGAGGAGGTTACAGAGATAGGGAGGGTTGTAGGCACTGGAGGAGGTTGCAGAGATAGGGAGGGTTATAGGGACTGGTGGAGATTAAAGAGTTAGGGAGGGTTGATGGGGCTGGAGGAGGTTACAGAGTCAGTAAGGGCTGTGGGGGCTGGAGGAGGTTACAGAGACAAGGAGGTTTGTAGTGGCTGGAGGAGGTTACAGAGATAGGGATGGGTTGTAGGGACTGGAGGAGGTTGCAGAGATAGGGAGTGTTGTAGGGACTGGAGGAGGTTACAGAGATAGGGAGGGTTGTAGGGACTGGCGGAGGTTACAGAGTTGAGGAGGGTTGTAGGGGCTGGAGGAGGTTACAGAGATAGGGAGGGTTGTAGTGGCTGGAGGAGGTTACAGAGATAGGGAGGGTTGTAGGGGCTGGAGGAGGTTACACAGATAGGGAGTGTTGTTGTAGCTGGAGGAGGTTACAGAGATAGGGAGGGTTGTAGGGGCTGGAGGTTACAGAGATAGGGAGAGGGGTGTAGGGGCTGGAGGAGGTTACAGAGTTAGGGAGGGTAGTAGGGGCTGGAGGAGGTTATAGAGATAGGGAGGGTTGTAGGTACTGGAGGAGGTTACAGAGATAGGGAGGGTTGTAGGGGCTGGAGGAAGTTACAGAGATAGGGAGGGGTGTAGGGGATGGAGGAGGTTACAGGGTTAGGGAGGGGTGTAGGGGCTGGAGGAGGTTACAGAGATAGGGAGAGTTGTCGGGGCTGGAGGAGGTTACAGAGATAGGGAGGGGTGAAGGGGCTGGAGGAGGTTACAGAGATAGGGAGTGTTGTTGTGGCTGGAGGAGGTTACAGAGATAGGGAGGGTTGTAGGGGCTGGAGGTTACAGAGATAGGGCGGTACTGGACCTGGTATAGGGGCGGTACTGGACCTGGTATTGGGGAATGAGCCCGGCCAGGTGGTAGATGTTTCAGTAGGGGAGCATTTCGGTAACAGTGACCACAATTCAGTAAGTTTTAAAGTACTGGTGGACAAGGATAAGAGTGGTCTGAGGATGAATGTGCTAAATTGGGGGAAGGCTAATTATAACAATATTAGGCGGGAACTGAAGAACATAGATTGGGGGCGGATGTTTGAGGGCAAATCAACATCTGACATGTGGGAGGCTTTCAAGTGTCAGTTGAAAGGAATACAGGACAGGCATGTTCCTGTGAGGAAGAAAGATAAATACGGCAATTTTCGGGAACCTTGGATGACGAGTGATATTGTAGGCCTCGTCAAAAAGAAAAAGGAGGCATTTGTCAGGGCTAAAAGGCTGGGAACAGACGAAGCCTGTGTGGCATATAAGGAAAGTAGGAAGGAACATAAGCAAGGAGTCAGGAGGGCTAGAAGGGGTCATGAAAAGTCATTGGCAAATAGGGTTAAGGAAAATCCCAAGGCTTTTTACACTTACATAAAAAGCAAGAGGGTAGCCAGGGAAAGGGTTGGCCCACTGAAGGATAGGCAAGGGAATCTATGTGTGGAGCCAGAGGAAATGGGCGAGGTACTAAATGAATACTTTGCATCAGTATTCACCAAAGAGAAGGAATTGGTAGATGTTGAGTCTGGAGAAGGGGGTGTAGATAGCCTGGGTCACATTGTGATCCAAAAAGACGAGGTGTTGGGTGTCTTAAAAAATATTAAGGTAGATAAGTCCCCAGGGCCGGATGGGATCTACCCCAGAATACTGAAGGAGGCTGGAGAGGAAATTGCTGAGGCCTTGACAGAAATCTTTGGATCCTCGCTGTCTTCAGGGGATGTCCCAGAGGACTGGAGAATAGCCAATGTTGTTCCTCTGTTTAAGAAGGGTGTCAGGGATAATCCCGGGAACTACAGGCCGGTGAGCCTTACTTCAGTGGTAGGGAAATTACTGGAGAGAATTCTTCGAGACAGGATCTACTCCCATTTGGAAGCAAATGGACGTATTAGTGAGAGGCAGCACGGTTTTGTGAAGGGGAGGTCGTGTCTCACTAACTTGATAGAGTTTTTCGAGGAGGTCACTAAGATGATTGATGCAGGTAGGGCAGTAGATGTTGTCTATATGGACTTCAGTAAGGCCTTTGACAAGGTCCCTCATGGTAGACTAGTACAAAAGGTGAAGTCACACGGGATCAGGGGTGAACTGGCAAGGTGGATACAGAACTGGCTAGGCCATAGAAGGCAGAGGGTAGCAATGGAGGGATGCTTTTCTAATTGGAGGGCTGTGACCAGTGGTGTTCCACAGGGATCAGTGCTGGGACCTTTGCTCTTTGTAGTATATATAAATGATTTGGAGGAAAATGTAACTGGTCTGATTAGTAAGTTTGCAGACGACACAAAGGTTGGTGGAATTGCGGATAGCGATGAGGACTGTCTGAGGATACAGCAGGATTTAGATTGTCTGGAGACTTGGGCGAAGAGATGGCAGATGGAGTTTAACCTGGACAAATGTGAGGTAATGCATTTTGGAAGGGCTAATGCAGGTAGGGAATATACAGTGAATGGTAGAACCCTCAAGAGTATTGAAAGTCAAAGAGATCTAGGAGTACAGGTCCACAGATCACTGAAAGGGGCTACACAGGTGGAGAAGGTAGTCAAGAAGGCATACGGCATGCTTGCCTTCATTGGCCGGGGCATTGAGTATAAGAATTGGCAAGTCATGTTGCAGCTGTATAGAACCTTAGTTAGGCCACACTTGGAGTATAGTGTTCAATTATGGTCGCCACACTACCAGAAGGATGTGGAGGCTTTAGAGAGGGTGCAGAAGAGATTTACCAGAATGTTGCCTGGTATGGAGGGCATAAGCTATGAAGAGCGATTGAATAAACTCGGTTTGTTCTCACTGGAACGAAGGAGGTTGAGGGGCGACCTGATAGAGGTATACAAAATTATGAGGGGCATAGACAGAGTGGATAGTCAGAGGCTTTTCCCCAGGGTAGAGGGGTCAATTACTAGGGGGCATAGGTTTAAGGTGAGAGGGGCAAAGTTTAGAGTAGATGTACGAGGCAAGTTTTTTACGCAGAGGGTAGTGGGTGCCTGGAACTCACTACCGGAGGAGGTAGTGGAGGCAGGGACGATAGGGACATTTAAGGGGCATCTTGACAAATATATGAATAGGATGGGAATAGAAGGATACGGACCCAGGAAGTGTAGAAGATTGTAGTTTAGTCGGGCAGTATGGTCGGCACGGGCTTGGAGGGCCGAAGGGCCTGTTCCTGTGCTGTACATTTCTTTGTTCTTTGTTGTTCTTTGAAATTATAGAGTTAGGGCGGGTTGTAGGGGCTGGAGGAGGATCCAGAGATGAGGAGGGGTGGAGGGGCTGGAGGACGTTACAGAGATAGGGAGGGTTCTAGGGGCTGGAGGAGGTTACAGAGATAGGGAGGGTTGTAGGGACTGGAGAAGGTTACAAACTTAGGGAGGGTTGTAAGGGCTGGAGGAGGTTACAGAGATAGGGGGGGTTGTAGGGGCTAGAGGACGTTACAGAGATAGGGAGGGTTGTAGGGGCTGGAGGAGGTTACAGAGATAGGGAGGGTTGTAGTGGCTGGAGGAGGGAACAGAGATCGGGAGTTTTGTCGGGGCTGGAGTAGGTTACGTAGTTAGAGAGGGTTGTAGGGGCTGTTGGTGTTTCCAAAGATGGGGAGAGTTGTAGGGACTGGAGGAAGTTACAGGGATAGGGAGTGTGGTAGGGGCTGGAGGAGGTTACAGAGATGTCGAGGGGTGTAGGGGCTGGAGGACATTAGTGAGTTAGGGAGCTTTGTAGGGGCTGGAGGAGATTACAGAGATGGGGAGGGGTGTAGGGGCTGGAGGAGGTTACAGAGATAGGGAGTGTTGTAGGGCTGGAGGTTACAGAGATAGGGAGTGTTGTCAGGGCTGGAGGAGGTTACAGAGATAGGGAGGGGTGTAGGGGCTGGAGGAGGTTACAGAGTTAGGAAGGGCTGTGGGGGCTGGAGGATGTTACAGAAATAGGGAGGGTTGTAGGGACTGGAGGAGGTTGCAGAGATAGGGAGGGTTGTAGGGACTGGTGGAGATTAAAGAGTTAGGGAGTGTTGTGGGGGCTGGAGGAGGTTACAGAGTTTGGAAGGGCTGTGGGGGCTGGAGGAGATTACAGAGATAGGGAGGGTTGTAGGGAATGGAGGAGGTTGCAGAGATAGGGAGAGGGGTGTAGGGGCTGGAGGAGATTACAGAGATAGCGAGGGGTGTTGGGGCTGGAGGAGGTTAAAGAGATAGGGCGGGTTGTCGGGGTTGGTGTAGGTTACAGAGATAGGGAGGGTTGTAGGGACTGGAGAAGGTTACAAACTTAGGGAGGGTTGTAAGGGCTGGAGGAGTTTACAGAGATAGGGAAGGTTGTAGGCGCTGGAGGAGGTTACAGAGATAGGGAAATTTGGAGGGGCTGGTGCAAGGTTACAGAGATAGGGAGGGTTGTCGGGGCTAGAGGACGTTACAGAGATAGGGAGGGTTGTAGGGGCTGTATGAGGTTACAGACTTTGGGAGGGTTGTCGGGGCTGGAGGAGGTTACAGAGATAGGGAAGGTTGTAGTGGCTGGAGGAGGTGACAGTGATAGGGAGGGTTGTAGAGACTGGAGGAGGTTACAGAGGTAGGGAGGGTTGTAGGGGCTCGAGGACGTTACAGAGATGGGGAGGGTTGTAGGGGCTGTTGGAGGTTACAGAGATGTGAAGGGGTGTAGGGGCTGGAGGAGGTTACAGAGATGGGGAGGGGTGTAGGGGCTGGAGGAGGTTACAGAGATGGGGAGGGGTGTAGGGGCTGGAGGAGGTTACAGAGTTAGGGACGGTTGTAGGGCTGGAGGAGGTTACAGAGATGTGGAGGGGCGTAGGGGCTGGAGGAGGTTACAGAGATAGGGAGAGGAGTGTAGGGGCTGGAGGACATTACAGAGTTAGGGAGGTTTGTAGGGGCTGGAGGAGGTTACAGAGATGGGGAGGGGTGTAGGGGCAGGAGGAGGTTACAGAGTTAGGGACGGTTGTAGGGGCTGGAGGAGGTTACAGAGATGGGGAGGGGTGTAGGGGCAGGAGGAGGTTACAGAGATAGGGAGGGTTGTAGGGCTGGAGGTTACAGAGATAGGGAGTGTTGTAAGGGCTGGAGGAGGTTACAGAGATAGGGAGGGGTGTAGGGGCTGGTGGAGATTACAGAGTTAGGGAGGGTTGTGGGGGCTGGAGAAGGTTACAGAGTTAGGAAGGGCTGTGGGGGCTTGACGAGGTTACAGAGATAGGGAGGGTTGTAGGGACTGGAGGAGGTAGCAGAGATGGGGAGGGGTGTAGGGGCTGCAGGAGGTTATAGAGATGGGGAGGGGTGTAGGGGCTGGAGGAGGTTACAGAGATAGGGAGAGTTGTCGGGGCTGGAGGAGGTTACAGAGATATGGAGGGGTGTAGGGGCTGGAGGAGATTATAGAGTTGGGACGGGTTGTAGGGGCTGGAGGAGGATCCAGAGATGAGGAGGGCTGGAGGGGCTGGAGATGTTTACAGAGATAGCGAGGGATGTAGGGGCTGGAGGAGCTTACAGAGATAGGGAGGGTTGTCGGTGTTGGAGGAGGTTACAGAGTTAGGGAGGGTTGTAGGGGCTGGAGGAGGTTACAGAGTTAGTGAGGGTTGTCGGGGTTGGAGTAGGTTACAGAGATAGGGAGGGTTGTAGGGACTGGAGAAGGTTACAAACTTAGGGAGGGTTGTAAGGGCTGGAGGAGGTTACAGAGATAGGGAAGGTTGTAGGGGCTGGAGGAGGTTACAGAGATAGGGAGGGTTGTCGGGGCTAGAGGATGTTACAGAGATAGGGAGGGTTGTAGGGGCTGTAGGAGGTTACAGACTTTGGGAGGGTTGTAGCGCTGGAGTTTACAGAGATGGGGAGGGGTGTAGGGGCTGGAGGAGTTTACAGAGATAGGGAGAGGGGTGTAGGGGCTGGAGGACATTACAGAGTTTGGGAGGTTTGTAGGGGCTGGAGGAGGTTACAGAGATGGGAAGGGGTGTAGGGCCTGGAGGAGGTTACAGAGTTAGGGAGGTTTGTAGGGCTGGAGGTTACAGAGATAGGGAGGGTTGTAGGGGCTGGAGGAGGTTACAGAGATAGGGAGGGTTGTAGGGCTGGAGGTTACAGAGATAGGGAGGGCTGTAGGTGCTGGTGGAGATTTCAGAGTTAGGGAGGGTTGTAGGGACTGGAGGAGGTTACAGAGATAGGGAGGGGTGGAGGGGCTGGAGGAGGTTACAGAGATAGCGAGGGATGTAGGGGATGGAGGAGGTTAACGAGATAGGGAGGGTTGTAGGGGCTGGAGGTTACAGAGATAGTGAGAGTTGTAAGGGCTGGAGGAGGTTACAGAGATAGGGTGGGTTGTCGGGGTTGGAGTAGGTTACAGAGATAGGGAGGGTTGTAGGGACTGGAGAAGGTTACAAACCTAGGGAGGGTTGTAAGGGCTGGAGGAGGTTACAGAGATAGGGAGATTTGGAGGGGCTGGAGGAGGTTACAGAGATAGGGAAGGTTGTAGGAGCTGGAGGAGGTTACAGAGATCAGGAGGATTGTAGGGCTGGATGTTACAGAGAGAGGGAGAGTTGTCAGGGCTGGAGGAGGTTACAGAGATAGGGAGGGGTGTAGGGTCTGGTGGAGAGAACAGAGTTAGGGAGGGTTGTGTGGGCTGGAGGAGGCTAAAGCGATAGGGAGGGTTGTAGGGACTGGAGGAGGTTGCAGAGATAGGGAGAGGGGTGTTGGGGCTGGAGGAGATTACAGAGTTAGGGAGGGTAGTAGGGGCTGGAGGAGGTTATAGAGATGGGGAGGGGTGTAGGGGCTGGAGGAGGTTACAGAGATAGGGAGCGTTGTAGGGGCTGGAGGTTACAGAGATAGGGAGGGTTGTAGGGGCTGGAGGAGATTATAGAGTTAGGGCGGGTTGTAGGGGCTGGAGGAGGATCCAGAGATGAGGAGGGTTGTAGGGACTGGAGAAGGTTACAAACTTAGGGAGGGTTGTAGGGGCTAGAGGACGTTACAGAGTAAGGGAGGGTTGTAGTGGCTGGAGGTTACAGAGATAGTGAGAGTTGTAGTGGCTGGAGGAGGTTACAGAGATAGGGAGGATTGTCGGGGTTGGAGGAGGTTACAGAGTAAGGGAGGGTTGTAGTGGCTGGAGGAGGGAACAGAGATCGGGAGGTTTGTCGGGGCTGGAGTAGGTTACGTAGTTAGAGAGGGTTGTAGGGGCTGTTGGAGGTTCCAAAGATGGGGAGAGTTGTAGGGACTGGAGGAAGTTACAGGGAAAAGGAGTGTGGTAGGGGCTGGAGGAGGTTACATAGAGGACGAGGGGTGTAGGGGCTGGAGGACATTACAGAGTTAGGGAGGTTTGTAGGGGCTGGAGGAGGTTACAGAGATGGGGAGGGGTGTAGGGGCTGGAGGAGGTTACAGAGATAGGGAGGGTTGTAGGGCTGGAGGTTACAGAGATAGGGAGTGTTGTAAAGGCTGGAGGAGGTTACAGAGATAGGGAGGGGTGTAGGGGCAGGTGGAGATTACAGAGTTAGGGAGGGTTGTAGGGGCTGGAGGAGGTTACAGAGATAGGGAGCGTTGTAGGGGCTGGAGGTTACAGAGATAGCGAGAGTTGTCGGGGTTGGAGGAGGTTACAGAGATAGGGAGGGGTGTAGGGGCTGGAGGAGATTATAGAGTTGGGGCGGGTTGTAGGGGCTGGAGGAAGATCCAGAGATGAGGAGGGGTGGTGGGGCTGGAGGAGTTTACAGAGATAGCGAGGTTTGTAGGGGCTGGAGGAGGTTACAGAGATAGGGAGGGTTGTAGAGGCTGGAGGTTTCAGAGATAGTGAGAGTTGTAGGGGCTGGAGGAGGTTACAGAGTTAGGGAGGGTTGTAGGGGCTGGAGGAGGTTACAGAGTTAGGGAGGGTTGTCGGGGTTGGAGTAGGTTACAGAGATAGGGAGGGTTGTAGAGGCTGGAGGTTACAGAGATAGGGAGGGTTGTCGGTGTTGGAGGAGGTTACAGAGTTAGGGAGGGTTGTAGAGGCTGGAGGAGGTTACAGAGTTAGGGAGGGTTGTCGGGGTTGGAGTTGGTTACAGAGATAGGGAGGGTTGTAGGGACTGGAGAGGTTTACAAACTTAGGGATGGTTGTAAGGGCTGGAGGAGATTACAGAGATAGGGAAGGTTGTAGGGGCTGGAGGAGGTTACAGAGATAGGGAGGGTTGTCGGGGATAGAGGACGTTACAGAGATAGGGAGGTTTGTAGGGGCTGTAGGAGGTTACAGACTTTGGGAGGGTTGTCGGGGCTGGAGGAGGTGACATAGATAGGGAAGGTTGTAGGGGCTGGAGGAGGTTACAGAGATAGGGAGATTTGGAGGGGCTGGAGGAGGTTACAGAGATAGGGAGGGTTGTCGAGGCTGGAGGAGGTTACAGAGATAGGGAAGGTTGTAGGGGCTGGAGGACGTTACAGGGATAGGGAGAGTTGTAGGGGCTGGAGGAGGTTACAAAGTTAGGGATGTTTGGAGGGGCTGGAGGAGGTGACAGTGATAGTGAGGGTTGTCGGGGCTGGAGGAGATTACAGAGATAGGGAGGGTTGTCGGGGCTGGAGGAGGTTACAGAGTTAGGGATGGTTGTCGGGGCTGGAGGAGGTTACAGAGATAGGGAGGGTTGAAGGGACTGGAGGAGGTTACAGAGATAGGGAGGGATGTAGGGGCTGGAGGAGGTTACAGAGATAGGGAGGTTTGCCGGGGCTGGAGGAGGTTACAGAGACAGGGAGGGTTGTAGGGGCTGGAGAGGGTTACAGAGATAGGGAGGGCTGTAGGGACTGGAGGAGGTTACAGAGATAGGGAGGGTTGTAGGGGCTGGAGGGGGTTACAGAGATAGGGAGGGCTGTAGGGCCTGGAGGAGGTTACAGAGATAGGGAGGGTTGAAGGGGCTGGAGGAGGTTACAGAGATAGGGAGGTTTGTAGGGGCTGGAGGAGATTACAGAGATATGGAGGGTTGTGGGGCTGGAGGAGGTTACAGAGATAGGGAGGGTTGTAGGGGCTGGAGGAGGTTATAGAGATAGGGAGGAGTGTAGGGGCTGGAGGAGGTTACAGAGATAGTGAGGGGTGTAAGGGCTGGAGGAGGTTACAGAGATATGGAGGGGTGTAAGGGCTGGAGGTGGTTACAGAGATAGGGAGGGTTGTCGGGTCTGGAGGAGGTTACAGAGATAGGGAGGGTTGTCGGGTCTGGAGGAGGTTACAGAGTTAGGGAGGGTTGTCGGGGTTGGAGTTGGTTACAGAGATAGGGAGGGTTGTAGGGACTGGAGAAGTTTACAAACTTAGGGATGGTTGTAAGGGCTGGAGGAGAATACAGAGATAGGGAAGGGTGTAGGGGCTGGAGGAGGTTACAGAGATAGGGAGGGTTGTCGGGGATAGAGGACGTTACAGAGATAGGGAGGTTTGTAGGGGCTGTAGGAGGTTACAGACTTTGGGAGGGTTGTCGGGGCTGGAGGAGGTGACAGAGATAGGGAAGGTTGTAGGGGCTGGAGGAGGTTACAGAGATAGGGAGATTTGGAGGGGCTGGAGGAGGTTACAGAGATAGGGAGGGTTGTCGAGGCTGGAGGAGGTTACAGAGATAGGGAAGGTTGTAGGGGCTGGAGGACGTTACAGGGATAGGGAGAGTTGTAGGGGCTGGAGGAGGTTACAGAGATAGGGAGGTTTGCCGGGGCTGGAGGAGGTTACAGAGACAGGGAGGGTTGTAGGGGCTGGAGGGGGTTACAGAGATAGGGAGGGTTGTAGGAACTGGAGGAGGTTACAGAGATAGGGAGGGTTGTCGGGGATAGAGGACGTTACAGAGATAGGGAGGTTTGTAGGGGCTGTAGGAGGTTACAGACTTTGGGAGGGTTGTCGGGGCTGGAGGAGGTGACAGAGATAGGGAAGGTTGTAGGGGCTGGAGGAGGTTACAGAGATAGGGAGATTTGGAGGGGCTGGAGGAGGTTACAGAGATAGGGAGGGTTGTCGAGGCTGGAGGAGGTTACAGAGATAGGGAAGGTTGTAGGGGCTGGAGGACGTTACAGGGATAGGGAGAGTTGTAGGGGCTGGAGGAGGTTACAAAGTTAGGGAGGTTTGGAGGGGCTGGAGGAGGTGACAGTGATAGTGAGGGTTGAAGGGACTGGAGGAGGTTACAGAGATAGGGAGGGATGTAGGGACTGGAGGAGGTTACAGAGATAGGGAGGGTTGAAGGGGCTGGAGGAGGTTACAGAGATAGGGAGGGTTGTAGGGGCTGGAGGAGATTACAGAGATATGGAGGGTTGTGGGGCTGGAGGCGGTTACAGAGATAGGGAGGGTTGTAGGGGCTGGAGGAGGTTATAGAGATAGGGAGGAGTGTAGGGGCTGGAGGAGGTTACAGAGATAGGGAGGGGTGTAAGGGCTGGAGGAGGTTACAGAGATAAGGAGGTGTGTAAGGGCTGGAGGTGGTTACAGAGATAGGGAGCGTTGTCGGGTCTGGAGGAGGTTACAGAGATAGGGAGGGTTGTCGGGTCTGGAGGAGGTTACAGAGATAGGGAGGGTTGTCGGGGCTGGAGGAGGTTACAGAGATAGGGAGGGTTGTCGGGGCTGGAGGACATTACAGAGATAGGGAGGGTTGTCGGGGCTGGAGGACATTACAGAGATAGGGAGGGTTGTAGGGGCTGGAGGAGGTTACAGAGATACGGAGGGTTGTCGGGGCTGGAGGACATTACAGTGATAGGGAGGGTTGTCGGGGCTGGAGGAGGTTACAGAGATAGGGAGTGTTGTCGGGGCTGGAGGAGGTTACAGAGATAGGGAGGGTTGTCGGGGCTGGAGGACATTACAGAGATAGGGAGGGTTGTCGGGGCTGGAGGAGGTTACAGAGATAGGGAGGGTTGTCGGGGCTGGAGGAGGTTACAGAGATAGGGAGGGTTGTCGGGGCTGGAGGACATTACAGAGATTGGGAGGGTTGTCGGGGCTGGAGGAGGTTACAGAGATAGGGAGGGCTGTAGGGACTGGAGGAGGTTACAGAGATAGGGAGGGTTGTCGGGGCTGGAGGAGGTTACAGAGATAGGGAGGGTTGTCGGGGCTGGAGGAGGTTACAGAGATAGGGAGGGGTGTAGGGGCTGGAGGAGACTACAGAGATAGGGAGGGTTGAAGGGGCTGGAGGAGGTTACAGAGATAGGGAGGGGTGTAGGGGCTGGAGGACATTACAGAGATAGGGAGGGTTGTCGGGGCTGGAGGAGGTTACAGAGATAGGGAGGGTTGTAGTGACTGGAGGAGGTTACAGAGATAGGGAGGGTTGTAGGGACTGGAGGAGGTTACAGAGATAGGGAGGGTTGAAGGGACTGGAGGAGGTTACAGAGATAGGGAGGGTTGTAGGGGCTGGAGGAGGTTACAGAGATAGGGAGGGTTGAAGGGACTGGAGGAGGTTACAGAGATAGGGAGGGATGTAGGGGCTGGAGGAGGTTACAGAGATAGGGAGGTTTGCCGGGGCTGGAGGAGGTTACAGAGATAGGGAGGGCTGTAGGGACTGGAGGTGGTTACAGAGATAGGGAGGGTTGAAGGGGCTGGAGGAGGTTACAGAGATAGGGAGGGTTGTAGGGGCTGGAGGAGATTACAGAGATATGGAGGGTTGTGGGGCTGGAGGAGGTTACAGAGATAGGGAGGGTGTAGGGGCTGGAGGAGGTTACAGAGATAGGGAGGAGTGTAGGGGCTGGAGGAGGTTACAGAGATAGGGAGGGGTGTAAGGGCTGGAGGAGGTTACAGAGATATGGAGGGGTGTAGGGGCTGGAGGAGGTTACAGAGATAGGGAGGGTTGTCGGGGCTGGAGGAGGTTACAGAGATAGGGAGGAGTGTAGGGGCTGGAGGAGGTTACAGAGATAGGGAGGGGTGTAAGGGCTGGAGGAGGTTACAGAGATATGGAGGGGTGTAGGGGCTGGAGGAGGTCACAGAGATAGGGAGGGGTGTAAGGGCTGGAGGAGGTTACAGAGATATGGAGGGGTGTAGGGGCTGGAGGAGGTTACAGAGATAGGGAGGAGTGTAGGGGCTGGAGGAGGTTACAGAGATAGGGAGGAGTGTAGGGGCTGGAGGAGGTTACAGAGATAGGGAGGGGTGTAAGGGCTGGAGGAGGTTACAGAGATATGGAGGGGTGTAGGGGCTGGAGGAGGTTACAGAGATAGGGAGGAGTGTAGGGACTGGAGGAGGTTACAGAGATAGGGAGGGTTGTCGGGGCTGGAGGAGGTTACAGAGATAGGGAGGGTTGTCGGGGCTGGAGGACATTACAGAGATAGGGAGGGTTGTCGGGGCTGGAGGACATTACAGAGACAGGGATGATGGGAACATTAGTAACGTGGTCCTTCGGTTCCACTTCCAAGTCTGAAATCTCTCCCAGAATCGCAGAATCAGGACTAAGTTGGAGGCTCTGTTTTCATTCCCCAAATCCCCAGGTCTAACCTCTTCACCCAGCCCGGCGACACGTTTCCTGTTCCAGCTCTGACATGTTGGAACGGGGCTGTCATGATATCCATATAAACACATCATTGTGCAATCACACACACAGGCTGATGACCAGCCAACATACACATAACATCCAATCACCAGTGAGAGCACACGCACTATAAAACAGGTAACACTACAGTTCCCGCAAACTCTACCAGGAGATAGCTCAGAGCACACAGCGTGCCACTCAGACATACACCATGTGCTGAGTGCCTTTCTAAGATAGGGCTAGGGCTGGGTCCACAGGCTAGCTGGTAAAGTACGAACCACAGCCATGAGCTGGAGAAGGGGCTGAATGGGGCCTCCTCCTGTTCCTGTGTAACAGGCTGGAGAAGGGGCTGAATGGGGCCTCCTCCTGTTCCTGTGTAACAGGCTGGAGAAGGGGCTGAATGGGGCCTCCTCCTGTTCCTGTGTAACTGGCTGGAGAAGGGGCTGAATGGGGCCCCCTCCTGTTCCTGTGTAACTGGCTGGAGAAGGGGCTGAATGGGGCCTCCTCCTGTTCCTGTGTAACAGGCTGGAGAAGGGGCTGAATGGGGCCTCCTCCTGTTCCTGTGTAACAGGCTGTAGAAGGGGCTGAATGGGGCCTCCTCCTGTTCCTGTGTAACAGGCTGGAGAAGGGGCTGAATGGGGCCTCCTCCTGTTCCTGTGTAACAGGCTAGAGAAGGGGCTGAATGGGGCCTCCTCCTGTTCCTGTGTAACAGGCTGGAGAAGGGGATAAATGGGGCCTCCTCCTGTTCCTGTGTAACAGGCTGGAGAAGGGGCTGAATGAGGCCTCCTCCTGTTCCTGTGTAACAGGCTTGAGAAGGGGCTGAATGGGGCCTCCACCTGTTCCTGTGTAACAGGCTGGAGAAGGGGCTGAATGAGGCCTCCTCCTGTTCCTGTGTAACCGGCTGGAGAAGGGGCTGAATGGGGCCTCCTCCTGTTCCTGTGTAACAGGCTGGAGAAGGGGATAAATGGGGCCTCCTCCTGTTCCTGTGTAACAGGCTGGAGAAGGGGCTGAATGAGGCCTCCTCCTGTTCCTGTGTAACAGGCTTGAGAAGGGGCTGAATGGGGCCTCCACCTGTTCCTGTGTAACAGGCTGGAGAAGGGGCTGAATGAGGCCTCCTCCTGTTCCTGTGTAACCGGCTGGAGAAGGGGCTGAATGGGGCCTCCTCCTGTTCCTGTGTAACAGGCTGGAGAACGGGCTGAATGGGGCCTCCTCCTGTTGCTGTGTAACAGGCTCAAAAGGGTTGAATGGGGCCTCCTCCTGTTCCTGTGTAACAGGCTGGAGAAGGGGCTGAATGGGGCCTCCTTCTGTTCCTGTGTAACAGGCTGGAGAAGGGGCTGAATGGGCCTCCTCCTGTTCCTGTGTAACAGGCTGGAGAAGGGGCTGAATGGGGCCTCCTCCTGTTCCTGTGAAACAGGCTGGAGAAGGGGCTGAATGGGGCCTCCTCCTGTTCCTGTGTAACAGGCTGGAGAAGGAGCTGAATGGGGCCTAATCCTGTTGCTGTGTAACAGGCTGGAGAAGGGGCTGAATGGGGCCTCCTCCTGTTCCTGTAACAGGCTGGAGAAGGGGCTTGACGGGGCCACCTCCTGTTCCTGTAACAGGTTGGAGAAGGGGCTAAATGGGGCCTCCTCCTGTTCCTGTTTAACAGGCTGGAGAAGGGGCAGAATGGGGCCTCCTCCTGTTCCTGTGTAACAGGCTGGAGAAGGGGCTGAATGGGGCCTCCTCCTGTTCCCGTGTAACAGGCTGGAGAAGGGGCTGAATGGGGCCTCCTCCTGTTCCTGTGTAACAGGCTGGAGAAGGGGCTGAATGGGGCCTCCTCCTGTTCCTGTGTAACAGGCTGGAGAAGGGGCTGAATGGGGCCTTCTCCTGTTCCTTTGTAACAGGCTGGAGAAGGGGCTGAATGGGGGCTCCTCCTGTTCCTGTGCAACAGGGTGGAGAAGGGGCTGAATGGGGCCTCCTCCTGTTCCTGTGTAACAGGCTGGAGAAGTGGCTGAATGGGGCCTCCTCCTGTTCCTGTGTAACAGGCTGGAGAAGGGGCTGAATGGGGCCTCCTCCTGTTGCTGTGTAACAGGCTGGAGAAGGGGCTGAATGGGGCCTACTCCTGATGCTGTGTAACAGGCTGGAGAAGGGGCAGAATGGGGCCTCCTCCTGTTCCTGTGTAACAGGCTGGAGAAGGGGCTGAATGGGGCCCCCTCCTGTTCCTGTGTAACAGGCTGGAGAAGGGGCTTGATGGGGCCACCTCCTGTTCCTGTAACTGGTTGGAGAAGGGGCTGAATGGGGCCTCCTCCTGTTCCTGTGTAACCGGCTGGAGAAGGGGCTGAATGGGGCCTCCTCCTGTTCCTGTGTAACAGGCTGGAGAAGGGGCTGAATGGGGCCTCCTCCTGTTCCTTTGTAACAGGCTGGAGAAGGGGCTGAATGGGGGCTCCTCCTGTTCCTGTGCAACAGGGTGGAGAAGGGGCTGAATGGGGCCTCCTCCTGTTCCTGTGTAACAGGCTGGAGAAGTGGCTGAATGGGGCCTCCTCCTGTTCCTGTGTAACAGGCTGGAGAAGGGGCTGAATGGGGCCTCCTCCTGTTGCTGTGTAACAGGCTGGAGAAGGGGCTGAATGGGGCCTCCTCCTGTTCCTGTATAACAGGCAGGAGAAGGGGCTGAATGGGGCCTCCTCCTGTTCCTGTGTAACAGGCTGGAGAAGGGGCAGAATGGGGCCTCCTCCTGTTCCTGTGTAACAGGCTGGAGAAGGGGCAGAATGGGGCACCCTCCTGTTCCTGTGTAACAGGCTGGAGAAGGGGCTGAATGGGGCCTCCTCCTGTTCCTGTGTAACCGGCTGGAGAAGGGGCTGAATGGGGCCTCCTCCTGTTCCTGTGTAACAGGCTGGAGAAGGGGCTGAATGGGGCCTCCTCCTGTTCCTTTGTAACAGGCTGGAGAAGGGGCTGAATGGGGGCTCCTCCTGTTCCTGTGCAACAGGGTGGAGAAGGGGCTGAATGGGGCCTCCTCCTGTTCCTGTGTAACAGGCTGGAGAAGTGGCTGAATGGGGCCTCCTCCTGTTCCTGTGTAACAGGCTGGAGAAGGGGCTGAATGGGGCCTCCTCCTGTTGCTGTGTAACAGGCTGGAGAAGGGGCTGAATGGGGCCTCCTCCTGTTCCTGTATAACAGGCAGGAGAAGGGGCTGAATGGGGCCTCCTCCTGTTCCTGTGTAACAGGCTGGAGAAGGGGCAGAATGGGGCCTCCTCCTGTTCCTGTGTAACAGGCTGGAGAAGGGGCAGAATGGGGCACCCTCCTGTTCCTGTGTAACAGGCTGGAGAAGGGGCTGAATGGGGCCTCCTCCTGTTCCTGTGTAACAGGCTGGAGAAGGGGCTTGACGGGTCCACCTCCTGTTCCTGTAACAGGTTGGAGAAGGGGCTGAATGGGGCCTCCTCCTGTTCCTGTGTAACAGGCTGGAGAAGGGGCTGAATGGGACCTCCTCCTGTTCCTGTGTAACAGGCTGGAGAAGGGGCTGAATGGGGCCTCCTCCTGTTCCTGCATAACTGGCTGGAGAAGGGGCTGAATGCGGCCTCCTCCTGTTCCTGTGCAACAGGCTGGAGAAGGGGCTGAATGGGGCCTCCTCCTGTTCCTGTGTAACAGGCTGGAGAAGGGGCTGAATGGGGCCTCCTCCTGTTCCTGTGTAACAGGCTGGAGAAGGGGCTGAATGGGGCCTCCTCCTGTTCCTGTGTCACAGGCTGGAGAAGGTGCTGAATGGGGGCTCCTGTGCCTGTGTCACAGGCTGGAGAAGGGCCTGAATGGGGCCTCTTCCTGTTCCTGTGTAACAGGCTGGATTAGGGGTTGAATGCGGCCTCCTGTTCCTGTGTAACGGACTGTAGGGAGCTGACTTACATCTGTGATTAATTCCAGACATTCTTTGAAATTTGAAAGACCTCCCTTCATTACAGGGATTTTCGCACTGCTGTAAATATACACTGAGATATAAACAAGCCAGCGGTTAGATCAGTCATCCTTTCTCTCGCCCTCGTCTCTGAAATTTAAATTGTGAAGGTTTTTTTTTCAAAGTAGTGGAAAAGTAGTTTAGGATTGATTGAAATAGGTTTAATTAACTCTTCACTGCCTGCTTGCCGTTTATCGTGTTCTCCCCCTCGACCCTTCCTCACTAACACCCTCTCTTCCCATCTCTCCGATTCTGTTAGTGACTTCATTTTCTCCTCGCAGTCTCCCCCTTCTCCATCTCTCTCTTTCTGCGTCTCTCCAGCTCCCCCTCTCCCTCTCTCACTCGCTCTCTCTCGCTCTCTATTTCACTCGCTCTCTCAGTCTCTCTTACTCGCTCTCTCGCTCACTATTTCACTCACTCTCTCAATCTCTCTTACTCGCTCTCTCGCTCACTATTTCACTCACTCTCTCAATCTCTCTTACTCGCTCTCTCGCTCACTATTTCACTCACTCTCTCAATCTCTCTTACTCGCTCTCTCGCTCACTATTTCACTCACTCTCAGTCTCTCTTACTCACTCTCTCGCTCACTATTTCACTCACTCTCAGTCTCTCTTACTCACTCTCTCGCTCACTATTTCACTGACTCTCAGCCTCTCTGACTCGCTCTTTCTCGCTCACTATTTCACTCACCCTCAGCCTCTCTTACTCGCTCTCTCGCTCACTATTTCACTCACTCTCAGTCTCTCGTACTCACTCTCTCGCTCACTATTTCACTCACTCTCAATGTCTCTTACTCGCTCTCTCGCTCACTATTTCACTCACTCTCAGCCTCTCTGACTCGCTCTTTCTCGCTCACTATTTCACTCACCCTCAGCCTCTCTTACTCGCTCTCGCGCTGAGTATTTCACTCGCTCGCTCAGTCTCTCTTACTCGCTCTCTCTCTGACTCTGGCTCCTGCTTTTTCTCGTGCTCTCTAACTCTTTCTGTCTCTCACTCTTTCTGTCTCTCGCGCACTCATTTTCTCTGCCTGTCGCTGTCCCACCTCTTTCCATTCTTATGCCCCCTCCCTTACTTTTCAGCTTTCAGTCTCGATCGGCCTTCTTTCTTGTCACTGTCTCCCTGTGTTTCTGTCTCTCTCTCTCTCTGTCTGCCTTACAAACTCTCTCATTTTCACTCTGTCTGCCTCTCTGACTCTCTCAGTGTCTCAATCTCGCTGTTCCTCCCTCTCTGCATCTCTCTCATTCTGCCACTCTACAAGGGGCTGGTTTAGCACAGGGCTAAATCGCTGGCTTTGAAAGCAGACCAAGGCAGGCCAGCAACACGGTTCAATTCCCGTACCAGCCACCCCGAACAGGCGCCGGAAAGGGGCGACTAGGGGCTTTTCACAGTAACTTCATTTGAAGCCTACTTGTGACAATAAGCGATCTTCATTTTAATTTCCTACCGTCCCTGAACTCACCAGATGAGTTGATTTGCGTCTGTGCTGGAGGAGACAATATCCTGCGAGCTTTCAGCTGGCCTGATTCGATGTATCAGTCCTGGGGTTGGGAAATATTCTGTCTCTTCCCCGATTAGCCCAGGCTCCCCACCCACTTCCTCTAGCCACACCCTTATCGCCAGTGTCTCCAAAGCAAACAGCAAGCTACACAGCAACGCTCCCTGCACCGATATCGTTCACTTCAGCAGCATTGGACACACTGGCCAAGCAGGGTGGGGTTAAGACCTTTCCGAAATGCAAGTTCCTGATAAAGCGTCAAATTAGCAGCAAATGCAGCAGACAGAACATTAACCCCATCAAACCCTCAGTATGTCCAGAGCTTTCAAAGGCTCATTCATCGCAAAGCAGGGAGTGTTTGATGGGGACAGTGTAAAGGGAGCTTTACTCTGTATTTAACCCCGTGTTGTACATGTCCTGGGAGTGTTTGATGGGGCAGTGTCGAGGGAGCTTTACTCTGTATCTAACCCCGTGCTGTACCTGTCCAGGGAGTGTTTGATGGGACAGTATAGAGAGAGCTTTACTCTGTATCTAACCCCGTACTGTACCTGTCCTGGGAGTGTTTGATGGGGACAGTGTAGAGGGAGCTTTTCTCTTTCTCTAACCCCGTGCTGTACCTGTCCTGGGAGTGGTTGATGGGGACTGTGTAAAGGGAGCTTTACTCTGTATCTAACCCCGTGCTGTACCTGTCCTGGGAGTGTTTGATGGGGCAGTGTCGAGGGAGCTTTACTCTGTATCTAACCCCGTGCTGTACCTGTCCAGGGAGTGTTTGATGGGACAGTATAGAGAGAGCTTTACTCTGTATCTAACCCCGTACTGTACCTGTCCTGGGAGTGTTTGATGGGGACAGTGTAGAGGGAGCTTTACTCTGTATCTAACCCCGTACTGTACCTGCCCTGGGAGAGTTTGATGGGGACAGTGTAGAGGGAGCTTTACTCTGTATCTAACTCCGTGCTGTACCTGTCCTGGGAGTGTTTGGTGGGGACAGTGTAGAGGGAGCTTTACTCTGTATCTAACCCCGTGCTGTACCTGTCCTGGGAGTGTTTGATGGGGACAGTGTAGAGGGAGCTTTACTCTGTATCTAACCCCGTGCTGTACCTGTCCTGGGAGTGTTTGATGGGGACAGTGTAGAGGGAGCTTTACTCTGTATCTAACACCGTGCTGTACCTGTCCTGGGAGTGTTTGATGGGGACAGTGTAGAGAGGGCTTTACTCTGTATCTAATCCCGTGCTGTACCTGTCCTGGGAGTGTTTGATGGGGACAGTGTAGAGGGAGCTTTACTCTGTATCTAACCCCGTGCTGTACCTGTCCTGGGAGTGTTTGATGGGGACAATGTAGAGGGAGCTTTACTCTGTATCTAACCCCATGCTGTACCTGTCCTGGGAGTGTTTGATGGGGACAGTGTAGAGGGAGCTTCCCTCTGTATCTCACCCCGTGCTGTACCTGTCCTGGGAGTGTTTGATGGGGACAGTGTAGAGGGAGCTTTACTCTGTATCTAACCCCGTGCTGTACCTGTCCTGGGAGTGTTTGATGGGGACAGTGTAGAGGGAGCTTTACTCTGTATCTAACCCCGTGCTGTACCTGTCCTGGGAGTGTTTGATAGGGACAGTGTAGAGGGACCTTTACTCTGTATCTAACCCGTGCTGTACCTGTCCTGGGAGTGTTTGGTGGGGACAGTGCAGAGGGAGCTTTACTCTGTATCTAACCCCGTGTTGTACCTGTCCTGGGAGTGTTTGATGGGGACAGTGTAGAGGGAGCTTTACTCTGTACCTCACACCGTGCAGTACCTGCCATGGGAGTGTTTGATGGGGACAGTGTAGAGGGAGCTTTACTCTGTATCTAACCCCGTGCTGTACCTGTCCTGGGGGTGTTTGATGGGGACAGTGGAGAGGGAGCTTTACTCTGTATGTAATCCCGTGATGTGCCTGTCCTGGGAGTGTTTGATGGGGACAGTGTAGATGGAGCTTTACTCTGTATCTAGACTATGCTGTACCTGTCCTGGGAGTGTTTGATGGGGACAGTGTAGAGGGAGCTTCCCTCTGTATCTCACCCCGTGCTGTACCTGTCCTGGGAGTGTTTGATGGGGACAGTGTAGAGGGAGCTTTACTCTGTATCTAGACTATGCTGTTCCTGTCCTGGGAGTGTTTGATGGGGACAGTGTAGAGGGAGCTTTACTCTGTATCGAGACTATGCTGTACCTGGCCTGGGAGTGTTTGATGGGGACAGTGTAGAGGGAGCTTTACTCTGTATCTAACCCCGTACTGTACTTGTCCTGGGAGTGTTTGATGGGGACAGTGTAGAGGGAGCTTTACTCTGTATCTAACCCGTGCTGTACCTGTCCTGGGAGTGTTTGATGGGGACACTGTAGAGGGAGCTTTACTCTGGATCTAACCCCGTGCTGTACCTGTCCTGGGAGTGTTTGATGGGGACAGTGTAGAGGGAGATTTACTCTGTATCTAACCCCGTGCTGTACCTGTCCTGGGAGTGTTTGATGGGGACAGTGTAGAGGGAGCTTTACTCTGTATCTAACCCCGTGCTGTACCTGTCCTGGGAGTGTTTGATGGGGACAGTGTAGAGGGAGCTTTACTCTGTATCTAACCCGTGCTGTACCTGTCCTGGGAGTGTATGATGGGGACACTGTAGAGGGAGCTTTACTCTGTATCTAGACTATGCTGTACCTGTCCTGGGAGAGTTTGATGGGGACAGTGTAGAGGGAGCTTTACTCTGTATGTAATCCCGTGATGTGCCTGTTCTGGGAGTGTTTGCTTGGTACAGTGTAGAGGGAGCTTTACTCTGTATCTAACCCCGTGCTGTACCTGTCCTGGGAGTGTTTGATGGGGACAGTGTAGAGGGAGCTTTACTCTGTATCTAACCCCATGCTGTACCTGTCCTGGGAGTGTTTGATGGGGACAGTGTAGAGGGAGCTTTACTCTGTATCTAACCCCGTGCTGTACCTGTCCTGGGAGTGTTTGATGGGGACAGTGTAGAGGGAGCTTTACTCTGTATCTAACCCCATGCTGTACCTGTCCTGGGAGTGTTTGATGGGGACAGTGTAGAGGGAGCTTTACTCTGTATCTAACCCCGTGCTGTACCCGTCCTGGGAGTGTTTGATGGGGACAGTGTAGAGGGAGCTTTACTCTGTATCTAACCCCGTGCTGTACCTGTCCTGGGAGTGTTTGATGCGGACAGTGTAGAGGGTGCTTTACTCTGTATCCAACCCCGTGCTGTACCTGTCCTGGGAGTGTTTGATGGGGACAGTGTAGAGGGAGCTTTACTCTGTATCTAACCCCGTGCTGTACCTGTCCTGGGAGTGTTTGATGGGGACAGTGTAGAGGGAGCTTTACTCTGTATCTAACCCCGTGCTGTACCTGTCCTGGGAGTGTTTGATGCGGACAGTGTAGAGGGTGCTTTACTCTGTATCTAACACCGTGCTGTACCTGTCCTGGGAGTGTTTGATGGGGACAGTGTAGAGGGAGCTTTACTCTGTATCCAACTCCGTGCTGTACCTGTCCTGGGAGTGTTTGATGGGGACAGTGTAGAGGGAGCTTTACTCTGTATCTAACCCCGTGCTGTACCTGTCCTGGGAGTGTTTGATGGGGACAGTGTAGAGGGAGCTTTACTCTGTATCTAACCCCGTGCTGTACCTGTCCTGGGGGTGTTTGATGGGGACAGTGGAGAGGGAGCTTTACTCTGTATGTAATCCCGTGATGTGCCTGTCCTGGGAGTGTTTGATGGGGACAGTGTAGATGGAGCTTTACTCTGTATCTAGACTATGCTGTACCTGTCCTGGGAGTGTTTGATGGGGACAGTGTAGAGGGAGCTTCCCTCTGTATCTCACCCCGTGCTGTACCTGTCCTGGGAGTGTTTGATGGGGACAGTGTAGAGGGAGCTTTACTCTGTATCTAGACTATGCTGTTCCTGTCCTGGGAGTGTTTGATGGGGACAGTGTAGAGGGAGCTTTACTCTGTATCGAGACTATGCTGTACCTGGCCTGGGAGTGTTTGATGGGGACAGTGTAGAGGGAGCTTTACTCTGTATCTAACCCCGTACTGTACTTGTCCTGGGAGTGTTTGATGGGGACAGTGTAGAGGGAGCTTTACTCTGTATCTAACCCGTGCTGTACCTGTCCTGGGAGTGTTTGATGGGGACACTGTAGAGGGAGCTTTACTCTGTATCTAACCCCGTGCTGTACCTGTCCTGGGAGTGTTTGATGGGGACAGTGTAGAGGGAGATTTACTCTGTATCTAACCCCGTGCTGTACCTGTCCTGGGAGTGTTTGATGGGGACAGTGTAGAGGGAGCTTTACTCTGTATCTAACCCCGTGCTGTACCTGTCCTGGGAGTGTTTGATGGGGACAGTGTAGAGGGAGCTTTACTCTGTATCTAACCCGTGCTGTACCTGTCCTGGGAGTGTTTGATGGGGACACTGTAGAGGGAGCTTTACTCTGTATCTAGACTATGCTGTACCTGTCCTGGGAGAGTTTGATGGGGACAGTGTAGAGGGAGCTTTACTCTGTATGTAATCCCGTGATGTGCCTGTTCTGGGAGTGTTTGCTTGGTACAGTGTAGAGGGAGCTTTACTCTGTATCTAACCCCGTGCTGTACCTGTCCTGGGAGTGTTTGATGGGGACAGTGTAGAGGGAGCTTTACTCTGTATCTAACCCCATGCTGTACCTGTCCTGGGAGTGTTTGATGGGGACAGTGTAGAGGGAGCTTTACTCTGTATCTAACCCCGTGCTGTACCTGTCCTGGGAGTGTTTGATGGGGACAGTGTAGAGGGAGCTTTACTCTGTATCTAACCCCATGCTGTACCTGTCCTGGGAGTGTTTGATGGGGACAGTGTAGAGGGAGCTTTACTCTGTATCTAACCCCGTGCTGTACCCGTCCTGGGAGTGTTTGATGGGGACAGTGTAGAGGGAGCTTTACTCTGTATCTAACCCCGTGCTGTACCTGTCCTGGGAGTGTTTGATGCGGACAGTGTAGAGGGTGCTTTACTCTGTATCCAACCCCGTGCTGTACCTGTCCTGGGAGTGTTTGATGGGGACAGTGTAGAGGGAGCTTTACTCTGTATCTAACCCCGTGCTGTACCTGTCCTGGGAGTGTTTGATGGGGACAGTGTAGAGGGAGCTTTACTCTGTATCTAACCCCGTGCTGTACCTGTCCTGGGAGTGTTTGATGCGGACAGTGTAGAGGGTGCTTTACTCTGTATCTAACACCGTGCTGTACCTGTCCTGGGAGTGTTTGATGGGGACAGTGTAGAGGGAGCTTTACTCTGTATCCAACTCCGTGCTGTACCTGTCCTGGGAGTGTTTGATGGGGACAGTGTAGAGGGAGCTTTACTCTGTATCTAACCCCGTGCTGTACCTGTCCTGTGAGTGTTTGATGGGGACAGTGTAGTGGGAGCTTTACTCTGTAACTAACCCCGTGCTGTACCTGTCCTGGGAGTGTTTGATGGGGACAAGTTTAAGGAAGCTGCATCAAAATCCTGGAACTCCCTCCCGAACAGCACTGTGGGTGTATCTACACCTCAGGGACTGCAGCAGGCTCAAGAAGGCAGCTCACCTTCTCGAGGACAATTAGGGTTGGGCAGTAAATGCCGATGTAACTAGCGATATCCACACCCCGTGAAGGAATGTTCAGAAAGTGTGTATTCTGTGTCTGTGCAGAGGGAGGGGCAAGGAAATGATTCACCCCCAGCGCCCCTGGCTGCCGCCCACACACTTCTTCTTTTCATTGATAGAAAGATGTCACATTGACATGCGAATGGACCCCCGTAATAACAACTGTTCCAGTGATGTGGTGACATCTGGGGCAGGTTTAGCACACTGGGCTAAATCGCTGGCTTTGAAAGCAGACCAAGGCAGGCCAGCAGCATGGTTCGATTCCCGTGACAGCCTCCCCGAACAGGCGCCGGAATGTGGCGACTAGGGGATTTTCACAGTAACTTCGTTTGAAGCCTACTTGTGACAATCAGCGATTTTCATTCATTCACATCACATAACCACAGTGGACAAACTTAAAACAGCTATAACACAGGTTTGTGGGTTGTTCAAGTAGTTTAAGAAAGGAGAGGGCGGTATAGAGAGACAGGGAGAGACACAGAAAGAGAGACAGGTAGTGTCATGTGAGAGCACCTTTAAGAAATGGGTGTTTAAGAAATGTACCTTTAAGAAATGGGTGTTTATCAGTAATGTCAGAGAGTGGGGGGAGCTGGGCTGTCTGTCAGCTTTTTACTTTTGTTTTAGGCTGCTTGCTCCAGGGTGGGTTTCAGCTTCGTTTTCAGTGTTGGAGCTGAAGCCAGCCAGAGCAGGTGTACTGTTGTTCTCTCTGCCGTGAAAAGACTATCTCTTGATCATTTGGTGAATTCAGAATTATAAATGTTCTCAGTAGTGAATGTAAACCTGATGTGCTTCTGTTAAAAGGTGTTTCTTTTGTCTTCTGGATGTTGTTTGGGAAGTTATTAAGGGTTACTTAGTGTTGTATTCTTTGGGGGTTGTATTTGAATTGATGGTTGCTAAGATGTTCACTGTTTGTTTTAAAAAGGTTAACTTGAGTTCATAGAATAAACATTGTTTTGCTTTAAAAAATACTTTTCCATTTCTGCTGTCCCACACCTGGAGAATGGGCCGTGTGCTCCCCATACCACAATCTATTCAAAGTTGTGGGTCAGGTGAACTCCAGTATACACTTTGGGGTTCTCTAAACCGTGGCCCATAACAGCAGAGAGAAAGAGAGAGAAACGCAGCGAGAGAGAGAGAGAGGCGTAGAGAGTAAGGGACAGACAGGGAGACAGAGAAAGAGACAGAGAAAGACACGCAAATAAAGAGAGACAGAGAAAGAGAGACAGGGAGAGAGAGAGAGAGACAGGTAGAGAGGGAGAGGGGCAGAGAGAATGTTCTTTGCGTTCCTTATTTCAGGATGGTTGGCGTAGTGCTCACAAAGACCTGGGCTAGTGAATGGTGAACCCTCAAGAGTATTGAAAGTCAGAGAGAGCTAGGAGTACAGGTCCACAGGTCACTGAAAGGGGCAACACAGGTGGAGAAGGTAGTCAAGAAGGCATACGGCATGCTTGCCTTCATTTGCCGGGGCATTGAGTATAAGAATTGGCAAGTCATGTTGCAGCTGTACAGGAACCTTAGTTAGGCCACACTTGGAGTATAGTGTTCAATTCTGGTCGCCACACTACCAGAAGGATGTGGAGGCTTTAGAGAGGGTGCAGAAGAGATTTACCAGAATGTTGCCTGGTATGGAGGGCATCAGCCATGAGGAGCGGTTGAATAAACTCGGTTTGTTCTCACTGGAACGACGGAGGTTGAGGGGCGACCTGATAGAGGTCTACAAAATTATGAGGGGCATAGACAGAGTGGATAGTCAGAGGCTTTTCCCCAGGGTAGAGGGGTCAATTACTAGGGGGCATAGGTTTAGGGTGCGAGGGAGAATGTTTAGAGTAGATGTACGAGGCAAGCTTTTTGCACAGAGGGTAGTGGGTGCCTGGAACTCGCTGCCGGAGGAAGTGGTGGAAGCAGGGACGATAGTGACATTTAAGGGGCATCTTGACAAATACATGAATAAGAACATAACAACGTAAGAACTTGGAGCAGGAGTAGGCCATCTGGCCCCTCGAGCCTGCTCCACCATTCAATGAGATCATGGCTGATCTTTTGTGGACTCAGCTCCACTTTCCGGCCCGAACACCATAACCCTTAATCCCTTGAATCTTCAAAAAACTATCTATCTTTATCTTAAAAACATTTAATGAAGGAGCCTCTACTGCTTCAGCATTCCCAGGATGGGAATAGAGGGATACGGACCCAGGAAGTGTAGAAGATTGTAGTTTAGTCGGGCAGCATGGCCGGCACGTGCTTGGAGGGCCGAAGGGCCTGTTCCTGTGCTGTACTTTTCTTTGTTCTTTGTGCTTTTGTTCTAGTTTAACACAGTGGACCAAACAGCTGGCTTGTGATGCAGAACAAGGCTAGCAGCGCGGGTTCAATTCCCGTGCCAGCCACGCCAGAAATGTGGCGACTAGGGGCTTTTCACAGTCACTTCATTGAAGCCTACTTGTGACAATAAGCGATTATTATTATTAAAATAGCTTTAACTTAAACAAAGCTACGATTTTATTTCTACTCCTAAACTAGGATGCCACACGTAGTCCTTAAGAATTCACAATTGATCAATAACATCTGGGCCAGGGTTTAAAAACTCCATAGTGTATTATGGAGTCCACCTGACCTACAACCTTTATGTTGAATTTGGTTCGGATGAGCACAAGAGACGTCATTTCAGGCGTTATTTAACGGACTTCTTTGGCGCTTTTAATCAATAAAAACAAGCTTTATTCAAAAAACTTAGTTAACATTTATCTTTAAACAACCAGCAAGAATTTACATCAATTACAAACATAAACACTTCATACAGCTACAGTAGTCTATGTAGCACCCTTAATGAATCCTCCCTTAACTGTTCCAATTTAATAACAAAATCCAAGTAAAATCAGAAACCCCTCTTCAAAGGCGTGGCACAGCACGCTGTATTCTCACTTGAGTACGACTGTTGTTATTGATACTCTGTTCCCCTTTTCAAACAGCAGATTTTAATTCCATCCAGAAAGCAATTATCTCTTTGAGGTTACCAAGCAGTCTGGAAACTGCTTTGAAAAGGAAGATAGAGAGAGACACTTCTGTCGTCCTGCGCAGTTCGAACCAGGCCAAAGGCACAAAGCGAAATGAAAACTTACAGAGCCACCATCCCAGCTCCATCCACACAATGACATCACTGAAGCCATGTGATAAGACAAAAACCTTTCTTAACGGGTCACTACACTCATCTACTGCTAATCTCACTACTGGCATAAACTATAATATAACCTCACTTGCACTATCTTCTCTTCTGACCTTCACTCGCTAACTCCTGTATACACTCCTCCCCTAAGGTCTAGCATCACTGCCTTATATAGTTTCATCTGTAGCTCCCTCTAGTGGCTGCTCGCGACAGTACATTAACCCTTGCAATGCTGATAGTTATGATAATATCACATCCCCCTTTCTTTGTAAACAAAAATTATTGTAACATTTCACGGCGGCACAGTGGTTATCACTGTTGCTTCACAGCTCCAGGGTCCCAGGTTCGACTCTCGGCTTGGGTCACCGTCTGTGCGGAGTCTGCACGTCCTCCCCGCGTCTGCGTGGGTTTCCTCCGGGTGCTCCGGTTTCCTCCCACAGCCCAAAGATGTGCAGGTCAGGGGGATTGGCCGTGCTAAATTGCCATGAGTGTCCAAAAGGTTGGATGGGGTGGCTGGACCTGGAGGTGTGGTCTTAAGTAGGGCGCTCTTTCCAAGGGCTAGTGCAGACTCGATGGGCCGAATGGCCTCCTTCAGCACTGTAAATTCTATGATTCTATGATTTGCTGTGATATTTTCTTTCACCCTGACCTCACAGGTGTAATTCTGACTATTAGCAAGTAACGATCGCCATCTCACTCTAATTCTGTATGTTAATTCGTAATAACTGTTACACCACTTAGATGCGTATAGCTCCATTATTCGATCACGAGTTCAGTCTCTCTAGGGGTCTTCTTCTTCTTGTAGATCATCTCAAAGGAATGTTCAAGGTGTTGAATTGCTCCACCACATCTTCTAGCTGTGTCTGCGCTAGGTACGGAGCTGGAAAGGCAATGCCCTTGAATATGTCATCACGTGGTACAACATTCGAAAGCTGAGGCTGGACCTCGTGCTTGACATGCAGCAATGCCTGCTTGTTTCTCCTGAGCAGCGATCCCTGTTCTGTTTGTACTAAGTAGGGCCTAGGTGCTACCTTCTGCAGAACCTTTGCAACATTTTCCCACGCCCACCTTCTTGTCATCGGTTTCTGGACTGATGATCTCTGGTAAAGTGGTTCTTAGCCTTCGCCCCATCAACATTTGAGCAGGCAAGAGACCTGGCGATAATGGTGTTGCTCGGTGTACTAACAGCGTTAACAGCACGCCTTGGCCACCTTCCCTCGCTTTGCGGAATAACTTCTGAATTATCCCGACTCCTTGCTCTGCTTTCCCGTTGGACCGTGCGAGGCGTCACACGGTTGAAATTATATCGCTCTGCAAACTGTGTCCACTCCCAACGCGAGAAACGCGGACCATTGTCAGGGACGACGCTGAGGGATATCCAGCGGCGTGCAAAATTTGATTTTGCTGACTTTATCACCGAACAGGCAGTGGAATCTTTTAGCATCTGGCAAGTCGGTGTAATAGTCTACGACTGTCAAGAAAGCTTGACCCTGGGAATAGGAAAAATCCACGCCCGCTCTGTTCCAGGGACTGGTCGCAATCGCCATCTGTTTCGTGCTTTCTTTGCTCTGTGCAGGCTGATGTGTCTGACAAATTGCACATGCTTGGACATATTGGTCGATCTCTCGGTTTATTCCCGGCCAATTGACCGAGCGTCTGGCTCGCCTAGGACACTTTCCGATGCCTTGATGACCCTGGTGAATCTGCTGCTGAATCCCTGAGCATAAACTGGCAGGAATCACGATCCTGTCTCTCACCTGAAGCAGGAAGCCATCAATTGTAGAAAGATCATCTCTTGTACCTCGAAGGGAAGATCGACACCCAGCAGGTATTGTTTTAGGTAGTGTTTCACGTTCTGGAGCATCACATCCTTTTCAGTTTTGGCCTTTATGGTCTGCAGTTGGCAGTCCGCTGCTGGTCTTGCCTCACTGATCAAACAAGGTTGAGATTCCACTATTTGGACTATCTCGGGTTCTGATGTGTCAGCATCAGTAGTAGCTTTGGAGAGGTTATTCGGGGCAGCACGGTAGCCTTACGGATAGCACACTTGCTTCACAGCTCCTGGGTCCCAGGTTCGATTCCTGGCCGGGGTCACTGTCTGTGCGGAGTCTGCACGTCCTCCCCCGTGTGTGCGTGGGTTTCCTCCGGGTGCTCCGGTTTCCTCCCACAGTCCAAAGATGTGCAGGTTAGATGGATTGGCCATGATAAATTGCCCTTAGTGTCCAAAATTGCCCTTAGTGTTGGGTGAGGTTGCTGGGTTATGGGGATAGGGTGGCTGTGTTGACCTTGGGTAAGGTGCTCTTTCCAAGAGCCAGTGCAGACTCGATGGGCCGAATGGCCTCCTTCTGCACTGTAAATTCTATGAAATTCTATGATTCACAACACAATCTCCAATGCTATTCTAACCTCATCTAACTGTTGTTTCTTATAAGGAATAGACTCTGGTACCATGTGGTGTCCTATGTGTTGCTTATTTAGTGTGGCATAGTGCTCACAAAGACCACAAACTAGCTTTAACTTAAACAAAGCTATGATTTTATTTCCACGACTAAACTGGGATTCGACACGTTGGCCTTCAGAATACACAATTGATCAATAATATCTAACTACATTCATCTCCTGCTAATCTCACTACTGGTGCAAACTATGATCTAACCTTGATTGCACTATCTGCTCTTTTGACCTCCACGAGCTGTCTCCTGGATTAACTGCTCCCCTAAGGTCTAGCATCACTGCCTTATATCGTTGTAACTGTAGCTCCCCCTAGTGGCTACTCACGACACTACATTAACCCTTGCAATGCCGTTAGTTATGATAATACCACAACAAGCACAGAGAGAGGGAGGCAGAGAGAGAGAGAGAGGAAATCAGAGAGAGAGGCAGGCAGAGAGAGAGAAGTAAGCAGAGAGAGAGCGAAATGGAGAGAGAGAAAGAGAGGCAGAGAGAGAGAGAGAGACAGGCACAGAGCGCGATACAGGCAGAGAGAGACTGGGAGAGAGAGAGAGAGAAAGAGAGGCAGGGAGAGAGAGAGAGAGAGACAGGCAGAGCGAGAGAGAGATACAGGCAGAGAGATGGAGAGAGAGAGACAGGCAGAGAGTGAGAGACAGGCAGAGCGAGAGAGAGATACAGGCAGAGAGACAGAGAGAGGCAGGCAGAGAGAGAGAGAGAGAGACAGGCAGAGCGAGAGAGAGATACAGGTAGAGAGAGAGAGACAGGCCGAGAGAGGCAGGTGGAGAGAGAGAGAGATAGGCAGAGAGACAGAGACAGGCAGAGTGAGAGAGGAATACAGGCAGAGAGATGGAGAGAGAGACAGGCAGAGAGTCAGAGGCAGAGGCAGAGAGAGAGACCGGCAGAGAGAGAGACAGGCAGAGAGAGAGGGAGAGAGAGACACGCAGAGAGAGAGAGGGAGACAGACAGAGGGAGAGACAGGCAGAGAGAGAGAGACAGGCCGAGAGAGGCAGGCAGAGAGAGAGAGAGAGAGAGACAGGCAGAGAGAGAGAGTGAGAGAGAGAGACAGATAGAGAGAAATAGGCAGAGAGAGAGAGACAGAGAATGACTCAGAGACAGAGCATGACTGAGGCACTGGTAACAACAGAAGGCTATCTAGGTTTTAAGAAGACATTTGATAAGGTGCCACATGAAACTTTGTGACACGAGAAGGGTTTATACAGTTGGAACTCAGAGATGAACATGGATGAGAACTGTTTGGAGGATGGGAAGCAGTTTGTCAGAATAAATGGGGCATGTTCGAATTGGCAAACTGCATCTCATGTAGGGCCAGAAGGATCAGGACTGAGGTCTCAGCGATTTACAGTCAGTAACATGTAGGCCAGCTGTGTGGAGTACAGTTTTGACAGGGTGATTGGGAAAATATTTAATAAGGAAATAGTAGCAAGACACTTAGAAACGCATAATACAATCAGGCAGAGTCACCATGGTTTGGTGAAAGGAAAATTGACAAATTTATTCGCGCTCTTGAGGATGTAACATGCAGCGTTGATAAAGGACAACCAGTAGATGTGCTATATTTAGATCTCTAAAAGGCTATTCGATAAAGTTGCCACTTGGAAGTTTGCTCCACAAGATAAGAGTTCTTTGTTTTTGGGGTGATGCACGAGTATGGATCGAGGATTGGATAACTAACAGGAAACAGAGTTGTGATGAATGGTTGTCAAACTGTAACTAGTGGATCAGAACCAACCACGCGGGAGCGCGCAAACCTCAACCAATAGCAAGAGTCTGGAGCCACGACACTGGCGACGAGGTCAACATTTCGCTCTCAGTCTGCAGCATTTGAGGCGGGTGGGGGGGGGGGGGTGAGGAAGGAGTAATTGGGAAAAAAAAGACCAACGAGAGTTGGGAACCATCAAAACGTGAGCGGAACGGCCTAGCATCGGTAAACTAGGCCCGTTTGACAAAGGGACTGGAGATTGGAGCCAGTACCTGGAACGCCTCTGCTATTTCTTCATCATGAACGAGATCACAGGGGAAGACAAGGAGGGGACGATATTTCTGATAGTTTGTGGGCCCCCAGTTTATAATCTAATTGGGAACCTCTCGTTCCCCGGAGGCACCCGAAGCAAAGGCCTTTGACCAGATAGTCAAGTTGGTCAAGGAATATTTTACCCCTAGGCCCACAATCGTTCTCCATATTATACATTCGATTCCATAGTTAGGGACCGTGCGAGTTGGGGCCAGCGCTTAGCGACACGCTGCGTGAGCGTTTAGTTTGTGAAATCCATAAATTCAACATCCAAAGGAAACTCCTGGCTGAAACCCCCATTATGTTGGGAAAAGCAACCGAGATAGCTCAGACGACGGAATGTGCCAAAGGAAAAAGGCGTCACTGAGCTCCAGAGGGTGGCCGAGGAAAAAGTCACTCCAGTATGGCCAGGAGGTGCACGGAAAGATCAACAGGCACAGCGGAGAACCGGGCACGTCCCTCGGGAATGGACTGGAGTCAAAGGACCAGGAAAAGAGCAGGGCAGCGGGGTCCAGCGATGTGCTGGAGGGTGCACCCACGCCCGTGGGTTTCCCGGCGGAGTGGGGCGACCACAATGGGAAACCGCCCAGGAGAATGCCCTGGCCGCCCGGAGGATCGCGCCCAGGGTGCCAACCCAAGACCAGGGGCGGGATTCTTCCGTAACCGGCGGGGCGGGGAAGGGCCTCCGCCGGTCACCCCCGCACAGGCGCAGAGGGCTTCGCTTCCGCACCGGCAATGGCGGACCGCGACAGCCGCCGGTGCGGGACAATAGAGTGCCCCCGCAGCACAGGCACGCCCGCGGATCGGTGGGCCCCGATCGCGGGCCAAGCCACTGTAGGGGCACCTCCGGGGGGGGGGCCCGATCCCCCCGTGCCCCCCCCCCCGACGACCCCGGAGGCCACCCGCGACCCGGCGGGGGGGGGTCGGAGAATCCCGCCCCAGGGCTGGACTGCTATCGCTGAGCAGAGGACAATCCACAAGACATTTGCCGTTGTCGCAGGTTTGTGTGTTCCTGATGTACTCGTAGAGGCCGTCACCAAGCCCCGTTCCACTCAAGGCAGAACGCCCACCATCAATAAAACAACAGCAGTCCATAGCGTCACTGAACCAAGTGGGGAAGAGCTCTGAAGAGGAGCGTGCAATGTACCGTTTAATCCTCATCTGGGTAAACAAGCTCCCACTTAAATATCCAAAGTGTGACTGGCAAACCCTTGAAAATGGAGGTCAATACCTGGGCCTTGGGAACGGTTATGGGGGAGCAGACCTTCAAGTGTATTTGCGATGGAGATCCAACTTTAAATTTCCACAGCATCACAGCCAAACTTGCCACTTGCACTGGGGCAACCTTGAAACACCTTGGGACGACCATCACCAAGTGGCTCGCAAAGAGCATTGTCCCATCTGCCCCCGGTAGCGGTGGAAGGGCAGAGACCCCGCCTAATGGGAAGGGACTGATTACAGCAAATTTCCAACAGAGTCCTTCAAAAAGTCCTGAGAAGATAGGAGGACGTTTTGCAGAGAGAACTTGGCTGGGTCAGAGGTGCCAGATGTCGTATCGGGATTTGACACTCAGGTTGTTTTAAGTGCCAGGCCGGTCGTCTGTGCCATCCATCAGAAGGTTGAGTTTAAGGGATTGGAAGAACTGGGCATAATCAGGACCGGTTCAGTTCTCCGAGTGGGCAGCCCCCATCGTCCCCGTTCTCAAGCCTGATCGATCCATGAGACTCTGTGGGGGACTACAAATTAACCATGAATCAGGCTGCCCAGGTGGATAGGTACCTGATCCCCAGGATTGAAGGCTGCCGGGAGGCCTCACTTGCAAAAAATTACACTTTAACCAAGTGTGCCGACCACTGGAATTGGATGAAGAGTCCTCGAGCTTGATCATGATAACTACTCAAAAGGGCCGATCTCCGTACATGAGGTTGCCATTTGGCATAGCATCAGCCCACGTTACTTTCCAGTGTATGGTGGAAAACCTCCTTCAAGGGATTCCCAAAGTGATGGTCTACCTTGATGATGTTTTAGTCACTGGGGATACTCCTGAAGAGCACGTGCCCAGCCCGGAGGAGGCGCTAAAAACGCTCCGGGACACAGGCGTCCATCTCAAACATGTAAAAATGTACATTCCAGGCCTCAGAAGTGAAGCATTTAGGATTCCGTGCAGACGTAACGGGTCTACAACCCCCTCGAGGAGAAAGGCAAGGCCATCCGACAGGCCCCAGCAATCCTCCAACCTTTTAGTTCGCTTCGAACCTGGTGAGCCGACTGTTCGCCCATGCGGCCGCGTCTCCTTACAGGGTGGGGGCGGTGTTTTCCCACAGGATGGGTGCTGGTTCAGAGCGGCACATCACCCTTGCCTCGAGGACCCTTTCGAAAGAGGCCCAAAACTGTGCTCAAATCGGGAAAGAGGGTTTAACAGTCATATACGGTTCTGAAGATGTTCCACCAACATATGTGTATGGGTGGCGATTTCTTATAATACCAGCCATAGGCCGCTACTGGGTCTTGTGAGAGAGAATAACCACCAATAGCCTCGGCAAGGCTAGTGTGATATGGTACGAATTAAGTAATGGCATGATGGGAAAACTGGTCAATGGGAAGACTGGTCAAAAGGTTCGATACAATACCAGATAGACTGAAACTGCGCATTCCTGCTCCCCAGGCCCAGGTAAAGAATACTGCCCTAACCATTTTCAGACTAGTATGGCTGTAGGCCAACTCTGCACAACTTGAAGTCTGAAAAGATCAGCGAAGGTCGAGCCATTCCGAAACACCGGACCTCGGCAACTCCTGATAAAGCGAACTCGTCATAACCCAGGGCCGAGGGAATTTAAAACAAGATAAGCTTTGGAAGAAACAAGTCTATTCCGGCCTTTCAAGGTTCCCTCCGAGGACTAAATAATGGTATGAGTGATATGACCAAACATGGTCTGTTCCATGCTTCCGTTTGTATTTCCGATCAAACTCCTGACCATACTGTTGTCGCACAATCTTGATAATGATAATGTATAAATGTTGAGCCAATTCTCCGCGAAAGCACGGAACTTGTGACAGACTGAGCAGTTTTGTTGACTGCTCTCTGCCTTCAAGTTTCAGCCATTACTGCATGCAGTTGTTTCGAAAATAAAACATTATTCTGTCTACAGAAGCGGGAAAATATTGACTTTAACAGGTGTAGCATTGGGCCTTGCTGCTGGCGGCCTACATCTGTGTCTTTTCAACGCTGGCCTGGCACACAGAGGGTTCACCCGGGCCCCTTCTTGGTCAGGATGTTTTTAGCTGTGGTGGCTGCCCACCCCCAGTGGCTGTCTGCACAGGAAGTGGGAACATGACCTCGGCGGCCATGATAGAGCCCTTACACTCAGTGTTCCCTCTACATTGCATCCTACAGCTTTCCCAGGGGGCGACTTCCAGACTTTTGTTCCGGCTGTCTGCAGTAAAGAATTCCACACATTCACTGCCTTCTGAGAGAAGAAATTCAAAGAACAAAGAACAATACAGCACAGGATCAGGCCCTTCGGCCCTCCAAGCCTGCGCCGACGATGGTACAGGCCTAAATTAAAACCGTACGCACTTACGGAGTCCGTATCCTTCCATTCCCACCCTATCCATATATTTGTCTAGATGCCCCTTAAATGCCCCTATCGTACCTGCTCCCACCACCTCCCCAGGCAGCGCATTCCATATATTTACCACTCTCTGTGTAAAAACACTGCCTCACACATCTGTTCTAAACTTTTCCCCACGCACTTTAAACCTATATCCCCGAGTACTTGACTCTCCGACCCTGGGAAAGAGCACCTGACTGTCCACTCTGTCTGTGCCACTCATAATCTTGGCGACCTCGATCGGGCCGCCTCTCAACCTCCGTCGTTCCAATGAGCACAGGCCGAGTTTATCTGACCTCTCCTCACAGCTAATGCCCTCCAGACCAGGCAACATCCTAATAAGCCGCTTCTGTACCCTCTCCAAAGCTTCCGCATCCTCCTGGGAGTGTGGCGACCAGAATTGTACGCAATATTCCAAAATGTGGCCCAACTAAGGCCCTGTGCAGCTGCAACATGATTTGCCAGTTTTTATATTCAGTGCCCTGACCGATGAAGGCCAGCATGTCGTTTGCCCTCTTGCCCACCTTATCCACCTGCGTTGTCACTTCCTGTGATCAGTGGACATGCCCAGGTCTCTCTGTCTGTCAGTACTCACAAGAGTTCTACCATTTACTGTGTAATTCCTACATGCATTGGACCTTCCAAAGTGCATTACCTCACACTTGTCCGGATTAAACTCCGTCTGCCATTTCTCCGCCCAAGACCCCAACCAGTTTCTATCCTGCCGCATCCTCTGACAATCCTCTTCACTATCCGCAACTCCACCAATTTTTGCGTCACCTACGAACTTACCAATCAGACCAGCTACATTTTCTTGCAAATCATTTATTTACATCGCGAACAACAAAGGTCCCAGGACTGATCCCTGTGGAACGCCGCTAGCCACAGCCTTCCATTCAGAGAATGATGCGACCATCAATTCACTCGCGACAAGAGTAAAAGTAAACTGTGGCTTTAATCAGCTGAGAACAGTGCCTGCCAGCGACTGACACAATACTGAGAACCGCCTATAGGTCGCCTGCTCTTTATACCCCCCCTCAAGGGGAGGAGCGTGGTCGGAGCCCATACGTGTCCCAACATGTTCCCCTGTGGATAATGCCATACAATGGCCAATAGGTGGAGCCCACAAGGGCAACAGCATAGCACAGATACAAATACAAAGGTGGATTATTGGTATAATACATTCACCACATTCACCCCCTGTTAAAAAAATGAAGTCCAGCGGGGGTGACGGGTTCATACATTCCGCCGGTCCGGTGCACGGATTGTGCGCTGTGATCGCCGCAGCTCTGGCGTTGTTGCTGGCCCGGGTGTCGAGCTCGTCCGTGCTGGCATCGGTAGTGGGGGCGCCGGTGCGGGTACAGACATGGACTCCGGGAGCGTCTCTTCTGGAGCTTCATTCCTGTGGACCGGTGAAGGGGAAATGGCGGGCGGGAGCCTTAAAGGGGCGGGGGCGCTGATCATGGTAGGTTGGGCGGGATATAGTGGAGGGGCGGCGGTGGTGGTGGTAGTGGGGGTGGTGGAACCGGCAGGCGCCAGGTCCCGGAGGGAGACCGTATCTTGTCGGCCATCGGGGTGTTCGATATAAGCGTACTGGAGGTTTGAGTGTAGGAGCTGGACCCTCTCTCCCAGAGGATCGGCGTTATGGCTCCTGACGTGTTTGCAGGACTGGCCCCGGTGTCTTCAGCCAGATGGAAGCAAGGCCCCTGAGGTGGATCTCGTAGGGAAAACAAATAGGCGGTCATGAGGGGTCTCGTTTGTGGCTGTGCAAAGTAGGAACCTAATAGAGTGGGGCGCGTCGGGGAGGACCTCCTGCCAGTGAGAAACTGGGAGATTCCTGGACCGCAGGGTCAGTAGGACGGTCTTCCAGACCGCCGCGTTCTCCCTCTCCACCTGCCCGTTTCCCCGGGGGTTATACCTGGTAGTCCTGCTCGAGGCGATGCCCTTACTGAGCAGGTACTGACGCAGTTCGTCGCTCATGAACGACGAGCCCCGGTCGCTGTGGACGTAGCTGGGGAAACCGAACAGGGTGAAGACACGATGTAGGACTTTAATGACGGTGGACGTGGTCATATCGGGGCAAAGAAACGCAAAGGGGAAGCGGGAGAACTCATCAATAATATTGAGGAAATATGTATTGCGGTTATTAGAGGGGAGGGGCCCTTTGAAATTGATGCTGAGGCGTTCAAAGGGCCGGGACGTCTTTACCAGGTGGGCCTTATCCGGTCGATAGAAGTGCGGTTTACACTCCGCACAGATTTGGCAGTCTCTGGTTACAGCTTTGACCTCCTCGGTGGAGTAGGGCAGGCTGCGGGCCTTGATGTAGTGGGTGAGCTGGGTGACCCCCGGGTGGCAGAGGTCATTTGGATAGCCCGTAGTCGATCATCTTGCGCGCTGGCACATGTGCCGCGGGACAGGGCATCTGGGGTTCGTTGAGCTTCCCAGGACGATTAACCCGTTAACCCGGACGGTCATCATGGAGCTCCGGAGGTGCTTGGGCCGCGACTGGTCCAGGGTGACCGCGCTGAGTTGCAGGTAGCCGGCGTGGTCGGAGGCGCTGGGGCGGCCCCGCGATGTCTGCCCATGTTGATTGTACGCGTCGAGCGGTGTAACAGATGGCGGCCAAGATGGCGGCCCCCGTTGGTCGAGCGTGGCAGGGGGGCGAGGAAGATGGCGTCCAAGATGGTGGCCTCCATGGATCGCACGTGGCCGGCTGCGTGAGGGAGGATGGCCAAGATGGTGGCCCCCATGGATCGCACGTGGCCGGCCGCGTGGGGGAGGATGGCTAAGATTAATGACTTGGATGAGGGAGTTGAAGGGTGGGTCAGTAAATTTGCAGACGATACGAAGATTGGTGGAGTTGTGGATAGTGAGGAGGGCTGTTGTCGGCTGCAAAGAGACATAGATAGGATGCAGAGCTGGGCTGAGAAGTGGCAGATGGAGTTTAACCCTGAAAAGTGTGAGGTTGTCCATTTTGGAAGGACAAATATGAATACGGAATACAGGGTTAACGGTAGAGTTCTTGGCAATGTGGAGGAGCAGAGAGATCTTGGGGTCTATGTTCATACATCTTTGAAAGTTGCCACTCAAGTGGATAGAGCTGTGAAGAAGGCCTATGGTGTGCTCGTGTTCATTAACAGAGGGATTGAATTTAAGAGACGTGAGGAGATGATGCAGCTGTACAAAACTTTGGTAAGGCCACATTTGGCGTACTGTGTACAGTTCTGGTCGTCTCATTTTAGGAAGGATGTGGAAGCTTTGGAAAAGGTGCAAAGAAGATTTACCAGGATGTTGCCTGGAATGGAGAGTAGGTCTTACGAGGAAAGGTTGAGGGTGCTAGGCCTTTTCTCATTAGAACGGAGAAGGATGAGGGGCGACTTGATAGAGGTTTATAAGATGATCAGGGGAATAGATAGAGTAGACAGTCAGAGACTTTTTCCCCGGGTGGAACAAACCATTACAAGGGGACATAAATTTAAGGTGAAAGTTGGAAGATATAGGAGGGATATCAGAGGTAGGTTCTTTACCCAGAGAGTAGTGGGGGCATGGAATGCACTGCCTGTGGAAGTAGTTGAGTCGGAAACATTAGGGACCTTCAAGCAGCTATTGGATAGGTACATGGATTACGGTAAAATTATATGGTGTAGATTTATTTGTTCTTAAGGGCAGCATGGTAGCATTGTGGATAGCACAATTGCTTCACAGCTCCAGGGTCCCAGGTCGATTCCGGCTTGGGTCACTGTCTGTGCGGAGTCTGCACGTCCTCCCCGTGTGTGCGTGGGTTTCCTCCGGGTGCTCCGGTTTCCTCCCACCGTCCAAAGATGTGCGGGTTAGGTGGATTGGCCATGCTAAATTGCCCTTAGTGCCCAAAATTGCCCTTAGTGTTGGGTGGGGTTACTGGGTTATGGGGATAGGGTGGAGGTGTTGACCTTGGGTAGGGTGCTCTTTCCAGGAGCCAGTGCAGACTCGATGGGCCGAATGGCCTCCTTCGGCGCTGTAAATTCTGTGATTCAGCCTGGCTACCACCAGACTCCCGGAATACTTTCCTGGGGCCAGCGGGAGCCATTGTCAGCGCCCGCAGCCCCGAACCCCCTGCAAGAGCCCACCTCTGTCCTCACCACCCACAGTGCCCCCACCTCCCTATCCCGTGTAGCGCACAATGACTTACAGGAGACGAATAGAGATGAAGTCGATGAGGCTTTATTAAGCGTGACTTGTTCCCCGCAGTTCAGCAACAGACTGGAGCTGCGGGGAGAACTCCTGGCTCTTATACTCCGCCTTCAGGGCGGAGCTAGAAATCAACAGCCAACCAGGACCCAGGATCTGTCAGCCAATGGCATCACGGCTTCACAGTCCCACATGACCCCTAATGCATACTACCACATTCACCCCTTGTTAAAAATGAACCCGGCGGGGTGGTGCTTCGCATGGTGGTAGGGGTTTACAAGGCTGGTCCTGGGAGGAAAAAACTTTTTGCATGTCATTACAGTGCCCTACACTTTGCCCTCCACTGGGCTATGTACAGGGTTTGTGAACTATTTACAATATTCGTAAGAGGAAAAAGAACATTCTCGTTAATGTCCACAACATTCTTGTGTTACACCGATGCCACGAGTCGAGCGGGCGGTCTGGTCTTCCTTGTCGATCGCCTCAGCCCCGGTGGTGGTGCAGGTGCTTGTTCCAGCGTTGTCGCCTCCGGGAGCTTTACGGTTTCTGCTTCAGCTTCACTTCTGGTCGGACCTGGGAGGAGGACCGATCCTCCCGGGAAGGGGGCGGTCGCGGGGTGCGCCGGTGGCAGGGAGGGGGTGATCGGTGTCGGGGGGCTGTGCGTGTTGCCGGCGGGCGCCAGATCTCGCAGGGAGACCGTGTCCTGTCGGCCGTCGGGGTACTCCACGTAGGCATACTGCGGGTTCGCGTGAAGGAGGTGAACCCTCTCGACCAACGGGTCCGACTTGTGCGCCCGCACATGTTTCCGGAGCAAGATGGGTCCTGGGGCCGCCAGCCAGGTCGGCAGCGACGTTCCAGAGGAGGACTTCCTGGGGAAGACAAGGAGGCGCTCATGAGGTGTTTGGTTAGTGCTAGTACACAGTAGCGACCGGATGGAGTGGAGAGCGTCCGGGAGGACCTCCTGCCACCGTGAAACTGGGAGGTCCCTGGACCGTAGGGCCAGTAGGACGGTCTTCCAGACCGTGCCGTTCTCCCTCTCTACTTGCCCGTTCCCCCGGGGGTTGTAGCTGGTCATCCTGCTCGAGGCTATACCCTTGCTGAGCAGGAACTGGCGCAGCTCGTCACTCATGAAGGAGGACCTCCTGTTGCTATGGATATATGCGGGGCAACCGAACAGTGTGAATATGGTGCTAAGGGCTTTAATAACTGTGGCTGCTGTCATGTCGGGGCAGGGGATGGCGAAAGGGAAACGAGAGTACTCGTCCACCACGTTCAGGGAGTATGTGTTGCGGTCGGTGGAGGGGAGGGGCCCTTTGAAATCCAGACTGAGGTGTTCAAAGGGACGGGAAGCCTTGATCAGGTGCGCACCACCCGGCCTGAAAAAGTGCGGTTTGCACTCTGCGCAGATGTGGCAGTTCCTGGTGACTGTACGGACCTCCTCCACGGAGTAGGGGAGGTTGCGGGACTTGATAAAATGGTAGAACCGAGTGACCCCCGGGTGGCAGAGGTCCTCGTGGAGGGTTTGGAGACGGTTAATTTGTGCGTTGGCACATGTGCCGCGGGATAGGGCATCGGACGGCTCGTTCAGCTTTCCGGGACGATACAAGATCTCGTAGTTGAAGGTGGAGAGCTCGATCCTCCACCTTAAGATCTTGTCGTTTTTGATTTTGCCCCGCTGTGCATTATCGAACATGAAGGCTACCGACCGTTGGTCCGTGAGGAGAGTGAATCTCCTGCCGGCCAGGTAATGCCTCCAATGTCGCACAGCTTCCACTATGGCTTGGGCTTCCTTTTCCACTGAGGAGTGGCGGATTTCTGATGCGTGGAGGGTTCGGGAGAAAAAGGCCACGGGTCTGCCCGCTTGGTTGAGGGTGGCCGCCAGAGCTACGTCGGAGGCGTCGCTCTCGACTTGGAAGGGGAGGGACTCGTCGATGGCGCGCATCGTGGCCTTTGCGATATCCGCTTTGATGCGGCTGAAGGCCTGGCGAGCCTCTGTCGACAGGGGGAAGGTAGTGGACTGGATTAACGGGCGGGCCTTGTCTGCATACTGGGGGACCCACTGGGCGTAATATGAAAAGAACCCCAGGCAGCGTTTCAGGGCTTTTGGGCAGTGCGGGAGGGGAAATTCCATGAGGGCGCGCATACGTTCGGGGTCAGGGCCTATTATCCCATTGCGCACTACGTAGCCCAGGATGGCTAGCCGGTTTGTGCTAAAAACGCACTTGTCCTCGTTGTACGTGAGGTTCAAGGCGTTTGCGGTCTGAAGGAATTTTTGGAGGTTGGCGTCGTGGTCCTGCTGATCGTGGCCGCAGATGTTTACGTTGTCGAGATACGGGAACGTGGCCTGCAACCCGTGTTGATCAACCATTCGGTCCATCTCCCGTTGGAAGACCGAGACCCCGTTTGTGACGCCAAATGGGACCCTTAGGAAGTGGTATAGTCGCCCGTCTGCCTCGAAGGCTGTGTATTTGCGGTCACTTGGGCGGATGGGGAGCTGATGGTAGGCGGACTTAAGGTCCACGGTGGAGAAGACCTTATATTGGGCAATCCGATTGACCATGTCGGATATGCGGGGGAGAGGGTACGCGTCTAGTTGTGTGTACCTGTTGATGGTCTGGCTATAGTCTATGACCATCCTTTGCTTCTCCCCTGTCTTTACTGCTACCACCTGTGCTCTCCAGGGACTATTGCTGGCCTGGATTATGCCTTCCTTCAGCAACCGCTGGACTTTGGACCGAATGAATGTCCGGTCCTGGGCGCTGTACCGTCTGCTCCTAGTGGCGACGAGTTTGCAATCCGGGGTGAGGTTTGCAAACAAGGATGGGGGCTCAACTTTGAGGGTTGCGAGGCCGCAGATAGTGAGTGGGGGTATTGGGCCGCCGAATTGGAATGTTAGGCTCTGCAGGTTGCACTGGAAATCTAATCCCAGTAATGTGGGCGCGCAGAGTTGGGGAAGGACGTAGAGCCTGTAGTTTCTAAACTCCCTCCCCTGCACCGTTAGGGTCACTATGCAGAACCCTTTGATCTCTACGGAGTGGGATCCTGCAGCTACGGAAATCTTTTGCGTACTTGGGCGGATGGTCAAGAAACAGCGTCTTACCGTGTCGGGGTGGATGAAACTTTCTGTGCTCCCGGAGTCGACCAGGCATGGTGTCTCGTGGCCGTTTATCAGCACCGTTGTTGTCGTCGTCTGGAGCGTCCGGGGCCGTGCTTGGTCCAGCGTCACCGAGGCCAGATGTGGTCGCAGTGTCTCAGCGTCTTCTTCGAACCCCGTGGAGCCGTCGACACTGGGGTCCTTTGTTGTCGTCCAAGATGGCGGCGGGGGTGGACAAAATGGCCGCCCCCATGCATCGCACATGGCTGGGGGGTCCCAAGATGGCGGCGGGGGTGGACAAAATGGCCGCCCCCATGCATCGCACATGGCTGGGGGGTCACAAGATGGCGGCGCCCATCCTCCCCTCGTGGTGGCCGAGACCCAAAATGGCGGCGCCTGCGGGTCGCACATGGGGCGCTGGGGGGGTTGGGGAGCGTTTGGGATGCGCCGGACTCTTTCTTCTCCGGGGACAGCGGCGACCCCCCGGGACCGGCACACAGCCGCGAAATGGCCCTTTTTGCCGCAGCTCTTGCAAATCGCTGCGCGGGCCGGGCAGCGCTGCCGGGGGTGTTTCGCCTGCCCGCAGAAATAGCAGCGGGCCCCCCCGGGATGATCTGGCGTCTTAACCGTGCAAGCCTGTGAGGGGAGGGGGGGGTTTGTCGCGACGGGGGTCCACGGAGCACAAGGGGCTGCCGTGCGGTCGGGGCCGTCCGCGCGGGCGTTTTGCGCGGCCACATCTAGGGAGGCTGCAAGGGCCCGTGCCTCTGAGAGTCCTAGCGACTCTTTTTCTAACAGTCTTTGGCGGATTTTGGGAGAGTTCATACCTGCCACAAACGCATCGCAAATTAACATGTCCGTGTGTTCAATCGCGTTTACCGGCGGGCAGCTGCAGGCCCGTCCCAAAATTAGCAGCGCGGCGTAGAATTCGTCTAGCGATTCTCCGGGGCTTTGCCGTCTCGTTGCGAGTTGGTAGCGTGCGTAGATCTGGTTCACTGGACGAAAATAGACGCTATTTAGTGCTGCGAGCGCCGTCGGGAAATCCTCTGCGTCTTCTATGAGAGGGAAAATTTCCGGGCTTACCTCGAGTGCAGGACCTGTAGTTTCTGGTCTTCTGTGACCCGGCCGGGGGCCGTTCGGAGGTATGCCTCGAAACAAGTCTGCCAGTGTTTAAAAACTGCTGCTGAGTTCACTGCGTGGGGGCTGATCCTCAGGCATTCCGGGGCGGTCCTGAGCTCCATAGTCCTTTAAGCACGCTTAATAAATTGTAGCGCACAATGACTTACGAGAGACGAATAGAGATGATGTCGATGAGGCTTTATTCAGCGTGACTTGTTCCCCGCAGTTCAGCAACAGACTGGAGCTGCGGGGAGAACTCCTGGTTCTTATACTCCGCCTTCAGGGCGGAGCTAGAGATCAACAGCCGACCAGGACCCGGGATCTGTCAGCCAATGGCATCACGGCTTCACAGTCCCACATGACCCCTAATGCATACTACCACATCCCGGCACTGAACCTCCTCTCCTTTTGCCGCCCAATAATGACACATCAGATTTCGGGGGCCTCTTGTCCCAGCAACGGAATTTAAACACAACTAATAGAATGACCAGGAAACTCTGGACCTTTACTTCCTGGAGGCCCTCACTGCACAGGCCTTCTTTGTCTGCCTCTGTGTGTGTGTGTGAGCAGTGTGTAGGAACGAGTCCTTCTAGAGGAGCGCTGGTTCTCGCCGCTTGCTCTGAAAAAGAATTAGTGCTTCCGAATAAATCAAACATCCTGAGTTTCCTGCGAGAAACCTGTTAAAAGTCTTTTATTCTGAGTCCAACAGCAGCACAGGTAAATAATTGGCCGTTTTGGTCACTTAATTAAATTTACACAGGGACAGGAGGAGGCCCCATTCAGCCCCTTCTCGAGCAGGTTACACTGGAACAGGAGGAGGCCCCATTCAGCCCCTTCTCCAGCCTGTTACACTGGAACAGGAGGAGGCCCCATTCAGCCCCTTCTCCACCCTGTTACACAGGAACAGGAGGAGGCCCCATTCAGCCCCTTCTCCAGCCTGTTACACAGGAACAGGAGGAGGCCCCATTCAGCCCCTTCTCCAGCCTGTTACACAGGAACAGGAGGAGGCCCCATTCAGCCCCTTTTCCAGCCTGTTACACAGGAACAGGAGGAGGCCCCATTCAGCACCTTCTCCAGCCTGTTACACAGGAACAGGATGAGACCCCATTCAGCCCCTTCTCCAGCCTGTTACACAAGAACAGGAGGAGGCCCCATTCAGCCCCTTCTCCAGCCTGTTACACAGGAACAGGATGAGACCCCATTCAGCACCTTCTCCAGCCTGTTACACTGGAACAGGAGGAGGCCCCATTCAGCCCCTTCTCCAGCCTGTTACACAGGAACAGGAGGAGGCCCCATTCAGCCCCTTCTCCAGCCTCTTACACAGGAAGAGGATGAGGCCCCATTCAGCCCCTTCTCCAGCCTGTTACACAGGAACAGGGGGAGGCCCCATTCAGCCCCTTCTCCAGCCAGTTACACAGGAACAGGAGGAGGCCCCATTCAGCCCCTTCTCCAGCCTGTTACACAGGAACAGGAGGAGGCCCCATTCAGCCCCTTCTCCAGCCTCTTACACAGGAAGAGGATGAGGCCCCATTCAGCCCCTTCTCCAGCCTGTTACACAGGAACATGAGGAGGCCCCATTCAGCCCCTTCTCCAGCCTGTTACACAGGAACAGGAGGAGGCCCCATTCAGCCACTTCTCCAGCCTGTTACACAGGAACAGGAGGAGGCCCCATTCAGCCCCTTCTCCAGTCTGTTACACAGGAAAAGGAGGAGGCCCCATTCAGCCCCTTCTCCAGTCCGTTACTCAGGAAGAGGAGGCCCCATTCAGCCCCAACTCTAGCCCGTTACATAGGGACAGGAGGAGGCCCCATTCAGCCCCTTCTCCAGCCTGTTACACTGGAACAGGAGGCGGCTCCATTCGGCCCCTTCTCCAGCCTGTTACACAGGAACAGGCGGAGGCCCCATTCAGCCCCTTCTCCAAACTGTTACACAGGAACAGGAGGAGGCCCCATTCAGCCCCTTCTTCAGCCTGTTACACAGGAACAGGAGGCGGCCCCATTCAGCCCCTTCTCCAGCCTGTTACACAGGAACAGGAGGAGGCCCCATTCGGCCCCTTCTCCAGCCTGTTACACAGGAACAGGAGGAGGCCCCATTCAGCCCCTTCTCCAGCCTGTTACACAGGAACAGGAGGAGGCCCCATTCAGCCCCTTCTCCAGCTTGTTACACTGGAACAGGAGGAGGCCCCATTCAGCCCCTTCTCCAGCCTCTTACACAGGAACAGGAGGAGGCCCCATTCAGCCCCTTCTCCAGCCTGTTACACTGGAACAGGAGGAGGCCCCATTCAGCCCCTTCTCCAGCCTGTTACACAGCAACAGGTGGTCCTATTCAGCCCCTTCTCCAGCCTGTAACGTAGGAACAGGAGGTGCCCATTCAGCCCCTTTTCCAGCCAGTTACACAGGAACAGGAGGAGGCCCCATTCAGCCCCTTCCCTAGCCTGTTACACAGGAACAGGAGGAGGCCCCATTCAGCCCCTTCTCCAGCCTGTTACACAGGATCAGGAGGGGGCCCCATTCAGCCCCTTCTCCAGCCTGTTACACAGGAACAGGAGGACGCCCCATTCGGCCCTTCTCCAGCCTGTGACACAGGGACAGGAGGAGGCCCCTTTCAGCCCTTCTCCAGCCTGTTACTCAGGAACAGGTGGAGGCCCCATTCAGCCCCTTCTCCAGCCTGTTACACAGGAACAGGAGGAGCCCCCATTCAGCCCCTTCTCCAGCCTGTTACACAGAAACAGGAGGAGGCCCCATTCAGCCCCTTCTCCAGCCTGCTACACAGGAACAGGAGGAGTCCCCATTCAGCTCCTTCTAAAGCCTGTTACACAGGAACAGGAGGAGGCCCCATTCAGCCCCTTCTCCAGCCTGTTACACAGGAACAGGGGGAGGCCCCATTCAGCCCCTTCTCCAGCCTGTTACAAGGGAACAGGAGGAGGCCCCATTCAGCCGCTTCTCCAGCCTGTTACACAGGAACAGGAGGAGGCCCCATTCAGCCCCTTCCCCAGCCTGTTACACAGGAACAAGAGGAGGCCCCATTCAGCCCCTTCTCCAGCCCGTTACACGGGAACAGGAGGAGGCCCCATTCAGCCCCTTCTCCAGCCTGTGACACTGGAACAGGAGGAGGCCCCATTCAGCCCCTTCTCCAGCCTGTTACACAGGAACAGGAGGAGGCCCCATTCAGCCCCTTCCCTAGCCTGTTACACAGGAACAGGAGGAGGCCCCATTCAGCCCCTTCTCCAATCTGTTACACAGGAACAGGAGGAGGCCCCATTCAGCCCCTTCTCCAGCCTGTGACACAGGAACAGGAGGTGGGCCCCATTCAGCCCCTTCTCCAGCCTGTTACAAGGGAACAGGAGGAGGCCCCATTCATCCGCTTCTCCAGCCTGATACACAGGAACAGGAGGAGGCCCCATTCAGCCCCTTCTCCAGCCTGTTACACAGGAACAGGAGGAGGCCCCATTCAGCCCCTTCCCCAGCCTGTTACACAGGAACAAGAGGGGGCCCCATTCAGCCCCTTCTCCAGCCCGTTACACGGGAACAGGAGGCCCCATTCAGGCCCTTCTCCAGCCTGTGACACAGGAACAGGAGGAGGCCCCATTCAGCCCCTTCTCCAGCCTGTGACACAGCAACTGGGGGAGGCCCCATTCAGCCCCTTCTCCAGCCTGTTACACAGGAACAGGAGGAAGCCCCATTCAGCCCCTTCTCCAGACTGTTACACTGGAACAGGAGGAGGCCCCATTCAGCCCCTTCTCCAGCCTCTTACACAGGAACAGGAGGAGGCCCCATTCAGCCCCTTCTCCAGCCTGTTACACTGGAACAGGAGGAGGCCCCATTCAGCCCCTTCTCCAGCCTGTTACACAGCAACAGGTGGTCCTATTCAGCCCCTTCTCCAGCCTGTAACGTAGGAACAGGAGGTGCCCATTCAGCCCCTTTTCCAGCCAGTTACACAGGAACAGGAGGAGGCCCCATTCAGCCCCTTCCCTAGCCTGTTACACAGGAACAGGAGGAGGCCCCATTCAGCCCCTTCTCCAGCCTGTTACACAGGATCAGGAGGGGGCCCCATTCAGCCCCTTCTCCAGCCTGTTACACAGGAACAGGAGGACGCCCCATTCGGCCCTTCTCCAGCCTGTGACACAGGGACAGGAGGAGGCCCCTTTCAGCCCTTCTCCAGCCTGTTACTCAGGAACAGGTGGAGGCCCCATTCAGCCCCTTCTCCAGCCTGTTACACAGGAACAGGAGGAGCCCCCATTCAGCCCCTTCTCCAGCCTGTTACACAGAAACAGGAGGAGGCCCCATTCAGCCCCTTCTCCAGCCTGCTACACAGGAACAGGAGGAGTCCCCATTCAGCTCCTTCTAAAGCCTGTTACACAGGAACAGGAGGAGGCCCCATTCAGCCCCTTCTCCAGCCTGTTACACAGGAACAGGGGGAGGCCCCATTCAGCCCCTTCTCCAGCCTGTTACAAGGGAACAGGAGGAGGCCCCATTCAGCCGCTTCTCCAGCCTGATACACAGGAACAGGATGAGACCCCATTCAGCACCTTCTCCAGCCTGTTACACTGGAACAGGAGGAGGCCCCATTCAGCCCCTTCTCCAGCCTGTTACACAGGAACAGGAGGAGGCCCCATTCAGCCCCTTCTCCAGCCTCTTACACAGGAAGAGGATGAGGCCCCATTCAGCCCCTTCTCCAGCATGTTACACAGGAACAGGTGGAGGCCCCATTCAGCCCCTTCTCCAGCCTGTTACACAGGAACAGGAGGAGGCCCCATTCAGCCACTTCTCCAGCCTGTTACACAGGAACAGGAGGAGGCCCCATTCAGCCCCTTCTCCAGTCTGTTACACAGGAAAAGGAGGAGGCCCCATTCAGCCCCTTCTCCAGTCCGTTACTCAGGAAGAGGAGGCCCCATTCAGCCCCAACTCTAGCCCGTTACATAGGGACAGGAGGAGGCCCCATTCAGCCCCTTCTCCAGCCTGTTACACTGGAACAGGAGGCGGCTCCATTCGGCCCCTTCTCCAGCCTGTTACACAGGAACAGGCGGAGGCCACATTCAGCCCCTTCTCCAAACTGTTACACAGGAACAGGAGGAGGCCCCATTCAGCCCCTTCTTCAGCCTGTTACACAGGAACAGGAGGCGGCCCCATTCAGCCCCTTCTCCAGCCTGTTACACAGGAACAGGAGGAGGCCCCATTCGGCCCCTTCTCCAGCCTGTTACACAGGAACAGGAGGAGGCCCCATTCAGCCCCTTCTCCAGCCTGTTACACAGGAACAGGAGGAGGCCCCATTCAGCCCCTTCTCCAGCTTGTTACACTGGAACAGGAGGAGGCCCCATTCAGCCCCTTCTCCAGCCTCTTACACAGGAACAGGAGGAGGCCCCATTCAGCCCCTTCTCCAGCCTGTTACACTGGAACAGGAGGAGGCCCCATTCAGCCCCTTCTCCAGCCTGTTACACAGCAACAGGTGGTCCTATTCAGCCCCTTCTCCAGCCTGTAACGTAGGAACAGGAGGTGCCCATTCAGCCCCTTTTCCAGCCAGTTACACAGGAACAGGAGGAGGCCCCATTCAGCCCCTTCCCTAGCCTGTTACACAGGAACAGGAGGAGGCCCCATTCAGCCCCTTCTCCAGCCTGTTACACAGGATCAGGAGGGGGCCCCATTCAGCCCCTTCTCCAGCCTGTTACACAGGAACAGGAGGACGCCCCATTCGGCCCTTCTCCAGCCTGTGACACAGGGACAGGAGGAGGCCCCTTTCAGCCCTTCTCCAGCCTGTTACTCAGGAACAGGTGGAGGCCCCATTCAGCCCCTTCTCCAGCCTGTTACACAGGAACAGGAGGAGCCCCCATTCAGCCCCTTCTCCAGCCTGTTACACAGAAACAGGAGGAGGCCCCATTCAGCCCCTTCTCCAGCCTGCTACACAGGAACAGGAGGAGTCCCCATTCAGCTCCTTCTAAAGCCTGTTACACAGGAACAGGAGGAGGCCCCATTCAGCCCCTTCTCCAGCCTGTTACACAGGAACAGGGGGAGGCCCCATTCAGCCCCTTCTCCAGCCTGTTACAAGGGAACAGGAGGAGGCCCCATTCAGCCGCTTCTCCAGCCTGATACACAGGAACAGGAGGAGGCCCCATTCAGCCCCTTCTCCAGCCTGTTACACAGGAACAGGAGGAGGCCCCATTCAGCCCCTTCCCCAGCCTGTTACACAGGAACAAGAGGAGGCCCCATTCAGCCCCTTCTCCAGCCCGTTACACGGGAACAGGAGGAGGCCCCATTCAGCCCCTTCCCTAGCCTGTTACACAGGAACAGGAGGAGGCCCCATTCAGCCCCTTCTCCAATCTGTTACACAGGATCAGGAGGGGGCCCCATTCAGCCCCTTCTCCAGCCTGTTACACAGGAACAGGAGGAGGCCCCATTCGGCCCTTCTCCAGCCTGTGACACAGGAACAGGAGGATGCCCCATTCAGCCCCTTCTCCAACCTGTTACTCAGGAACAGGTGGAGGCCCCATTCAGCCCCTTCTCCAGCCTGTTACACAGAAACAGGAGGAGGCCCCATTCAGCCCCTTCTCCAGCCTGTTACACAGGAACAGGAGGTGGCCCCATTCAGCTCCTTCTCCAGCCTGTTACACAGGAACAGGAGGAGGCCCCATTCAGCCCCTTCTCCAGCCTGTGACACAGGAACAGGAGGTGGGCCCCATTCAGCCCCTTCTCCAGCCTGTTACAAGGGAACAGGAGGAGGCCCCATTCATCCGCTTCTCCAGCCTGATACACAGGAACAGGAGGAGGCCCCATTCAGCCCCTTCTCCAGCCTGTTACACAGGAACAGGAGGAGGCCCCATTCAGCCCCTTCCCCAGCCTGTTACACAGGAACAAGAGGGGGCCCCATTCAGCCCCTTCTCCAGCCCGTTACACGGGAACAGGAGGCCCCATTCAGGCCCTTCTCCAGCCTGTGACACAGGAACAGGAGGAGGCCCCATTCAGCCCCTTCTCCAGCCTGTGACACAGCAACTGGGGGAGGCCCCATTCAGCCCCTTCTCCAGCCTGTTACACAGGAACAGGAGGAAGCCCCATTCAGCCCCTTCTCCAGACAGTTACACTGGAACAGGAGGAGGCCCCATTCAGCCCCTTCTCCAGCCTCTTACACAGGAACAGGAGGAGGCCCCATTCAGCCCCTTCTCCAGCCTGTTACACTGGAACAGGAGGAGGCCCCATTCAGCCCCTTCTCCAGCCTGTTACACAGCAACAGGTGGTCCTATTCAGCCCCTTCTCCAGCCTGTAACGTAGGAACAGGAGGTGCCCATTCAGCCCCTTTTCCAGCCAGTTACACAGGAACAGGAGGAGGCCCCATTCAGCCCCTTCCCTAGCCTGTTACACAGGAACAGGAGGAGGCCCCATTCAGCCCCTTCTCCAGCCTGTTACACAGGATCAGGAGGGGGCCCCATTCAGCCCCTTCTCCAGCCTGTTACACAGGAACAGGAGGACGCCCCATTCGGCCCTTCTCCAGCCTGTGACACAGGGACAGGAGGAGGCCCCTTTCAGCCCTTCTCCAGCCTGTTACTCAGGAACAGGTGGAGGCCCCATTCAGCCCCTTCTCCAGCCTGTTACACAGGAACAGGAGGAGCCCCATTCAGCCCCTTCTCCAGCCTGTTACACAGAAACAGGAGGAGGCCCCATTCAGCCCCTTCTCCAGCCTGCTACACAGCAACAGGAGGAGTCCCCATTCAGCTCCTTCTAAAGCCTGTTACACAGGAACAGGAGGAGGCCCCATTCAGCCCCTTCTCCAGCCTGTTACACAGGAACAGGGGGAGGCCCCATTCAGCCCCTTCTCCAGCCTGTTACAAGGGAACAGGAGGAGGCCCCATTCAGCCGCTTCTCCAGCCTGATACACAGGAACAGGAGGAGGCCCCATTCAGCCCCTTCTCCAGCCTGTTACACAGGAACAGGAGGAGGCCCCATTCAGCCCCTTCCCCAGCCTGTTACACAGGAACAAGAGGAGGCCCCATTCAGCCCCTTCTCCAGCCCGTTACACGGGAACAGGAGGAGGCCCCATTCAGCCCCTTCTCCAGCCTGTGACACTGGAACAGGAGGAGGCCCCATTCAGCCCCTTCTCCAGCCTGTTACACAGGAACAGGAGGAGGCCCCATTCAGCCCCTTCCCTAGCCTGTTACACAGGAACAGGAGGAGGCCCCATTCAGCCCCTTCTCCAACCTGTTACACAGGATCAGGAGGGGGCCCCATTCAGCCCCTTCTCCAGCCTGTTACACAGGAACAGGAGGAGGCCCCATTCGGCCCTTCTCCAGCCTGTGACACAGGAACAGGAGGATGCCCCATTCAGCCCCTTCTCCAACCTGTTACTCAGGAACAGGTGGAGGCCCCATTCAGCCCCTTCTCCAGCCTGTTACACAGAAACAGGAGGAGGCCCCATTCAGCCCCTTCTCCAGCCTGTTACACAGGAACAGGAGGAGGCCCCATTCAGCCCCTTCTCCAGCCTGTGACACAGGAACAGGAGGTGGGCCCCATTCAGCCCCTTCTCCAGCCTGTTACAAGGGAACAGGAGGAGGCCCCATTCATCCGCTTCTCCAGCCTGTTACACAGGAACAGGAGGAGGCCCCATTCAGCCCCTTCCCCAGCCTGTTACACAGGAACAAGAGGGGGCCCCATTCAGCCCCTTCTCCAGCCCGTTACACGGGAACAGGAGGCCCCATTCAGGCCCTTCTCCAGCCTGTGACACAGGAACAGGAGGAGGCCCCATTCAGCCCCTTCTCCAGCCTGTGACACAGCAACTGGGGGAGGCCCCATTCAGCCCCTTCTCCAGCCTGTTACAAGGGAACAGGAGGAGGCCCCATTCATCCGCTTCTCCAGCCTGTTACACAGGAACAGGAGGAGGCCCCATTCAGCCCCTTCCCCAGCCTGTTACACAGGAACAAGAGGGGGCCCCATTCAGCCCCTTCTCCAGCCCGTTACACGGGAACAGGAGGCCCCATTCAGGCCCTTCTCCAGCCTGTGACACAGGAACAGGAGGAGGCCCCATTCAGCCCCTTCTCCAGCCTGTGACACAGCAACTGGGGGAGGCCCCATTCAGCCCCTTCTCCAGCCTGTTACACAGAAACAGGAGGAGGCCCCATTCAGCCCCTTCTCCAGCCTGTTACACAGGAACAGGAGGTGGCCCCATTCAGCTCCTTCTCCAGCCTGTTACACAGGAACAGGAGGAGGCCCCATTCAGCCCCTTCTCCAGCCTGTGACACAGGAACAGGAGGTGGGCCCCATTCAGCCCCTTCTCCAGCCTGTTACAAGGGAACAGGAGGAGGCCCCATTCATCCGCTTCTCCAGCCTGATACACAGGAACAGGAGGAGGCCCCATTCAGCCCCTTCTCCAGCCTGTTACACAGGAACAGGAGGAGGCCCCATTCAGCCCCTTCCCCAGCCTGTTACACAGGAACAAGAGGGGGCCCCATTCAGCCCCTTCTCCAGCCCGTTACACGGGAACAGGAGGCCCCATTCAGGCCCTTCTCCAGCCTGTGACACAGGAACAGGAGGAGGCCCCATTCAGCCCCTTCTCCAGCCTGTGACACAGCAACTGGGGGAGGCCCCATTCAGCCCCTTCTCCAGCCTGTTACACAGGAACAGGAGGAAGCCCCATTCAGCCCCTTCTCCAGACTGTTACACTGGAACAGGAGGAGGCCCCATTCAGCCCCTTCTCCAGCCTCTTACACAGGAACAGGAGGAGGCCCCATTCAGCCCCTTCTCCAGCCTGTTACACTGGAACAGGAGGAGGCCCCATTCAGCCCCTTCTCCAGCCTGTTACACAGCAACAGGTGGTCCTATTCAGCCCCTTCTCCAGCCTGTAACGTAGGAACAGGAGGTGCCCATTCAGCCCCTTTTCCAGCCAGTTACACAGGAACAGGAGGAGGCCCCATTCAGCCCCTTCCCTAGCCTGTTACACAGGAACAGGAGGAGGCCCCATTCAGCCCCTTCTCCAGCCTGTTACACAGGATCAGGAGGGGGCCCCATTCAGCCCCTTCTCCAGCCTGTTACACAGGAACAGGAGGACGCCCCATTCGGCCCTTCTCCAGCCTGTGACACAGGGACAGGAGGAGGCCCCTTTCAGCCCTTCTCCAGCCTGTTACTCAGGAACAGGTGGAGGCCCCATTCAGCCCCTTCTCCAGCCTGTTACACAGGAACAGGAGGAGCCCCATTCAGCCCCTTCTCCAGCCTGTTACACAGAAACAGGAGGAGGCCCCATTCAGCCCCTTCTCCAGCCTGCTACACAGCAACAGGAGGAGTCCCCATTCAGCTCCTTCTAAAGCCTGTTACACAGGAACAGGAGGAGGCCCCATTCAGCCCCTTCTCCAGCCTGTTACACAGGAACAGGGGGAGGCCCCATTCAGCCCCTTCTCCAGCCTGTTACAAGGGAACAGGAGGAGGCCCCATTCAGCCGCTTCTCCAGCCTGATACACAGGAACAGGAGGAGGCCCCATTCAGCCCCTTCTCCAGCCTGTTACACAGGAACAGGAGGAGGCCCCATTCAGCCCCTTCCCCAGCCTGTTACACAGGAACAAGAGGAGGCCCCATTCAGCCCCTTCTCCAGCCCGTTACACGGGAACAGGAGGAGGCCCCATTCAGCCCCATCTCCAGCCTGTGACACTGGAACAGGAGGAGGCCCCATTCAGCCCCTTCTCCAGCCTGTTACACAGGAACAGGAGGAGGCCCCATTCAGCCCCTTCCCTAGCCTGTTACACAGGAACAGGAGGAGGCCCCATTCAGCCCCTTCTCCAACCTGTTACACAGGATCAGGAGGGGGCCCCATTCAGCCCCTTCTCCAGCCTGTTACACAGGAACAGGAGGAGGCCCCATTCGGCCCTTCTCCAGCCTGTGACACAGGAACAGGAGGATGCCCCATTCAGCCCCTTCTCCAACCTGTTACTCAGGAACAGGTGGAGGCCCCATTCAGCCCCTTCTCCTGCCTGTTACACAGAAACAGGAGGAGGCCCCATTCAGCCCCTTCTCCAGCCTGTTACACAGGAACAGGAGGTGGCCCCATTCAGCTCCTTCTCCAGCCTGTTACACAGGAACAGGAGGAGGCCCCATTCAGCCCCTTCTCCAGCCTGTGACACAGGAACAGGAGGTGGGCCCCATTCAGCCCCTTCTCCAGCCTGTTACAAGGGAACAGGAGGAGGCCCCATTCATCCGCTTCTCCAGCCTGTTACACAGGAACAGGAGGAGGCCCCATTCAGCCCCTTCCCCAGCCTGTTACACAGGAACAAGAGGGGGCCCCATTCAGCCCCTTCTCCAGCCCGTTACACGGGAACAGGAGGCCCCATTCAGGCCCTTCTCCAGCCTGTGACACAGGAACAGGAGGAGGCCCCATTCAGCCCCTTCTCCAGCCTGTGACACAGCAACTGGGGGAGGCCCCATTCAGCCCCTTCTCCAGCCTGTTACACAGGAACAGGAGGAGGCCCCATTCAGCCCCTTCTCCAGACTGTTACAAAGGAACAGGTGGTCCTATTCAGCCCCTTCTCCAGCCTGTTACACAGGAACAGGAAGAGACCCCATTCAGACCCTTCTCTAGCCTGTTACACAGGAACAGGAGGAGGCCCCATTCAGCCCCTTCCACAGCCTGTTACACAGGAACAGGAGGAGGCCCCATTCAGCCCCTTCTCCAACTTGTTACACAGGAACAGGGGGAGGCCCCATTCAGCCCCTTCTCCAGCCTGTTACACAGAAACAGGAGGAGGCCCCATTCAGCCCCTTCGCCAACTTGTTACACAGGAACAGGAGGAGGCCCCATTCAGCCTGTTACACAGGAACAGGAGGAGGCCCCATTCAGCCCCTTCGCCAGCCTGTTACACAGAAACAGGAGGAGGCCCCATTCAGGAGTGCTTTGGACCCTGTGGTCGTCACCACTATCAATATTATACGTATTACGGTAAGCACGTTGTAGCGCACAAAGACTCCGTGAGACGAATAGAGTGAAGTCGATGAGGCTTTATTAAGCGTGTCTGTTCCCCCGCAGCCCGATAGTAAACTGGCCTGCGGGGGAAGACTCCGGCTTCTTATACTCCGCCTTCAGGGCGGAGCTAGAAGTCAACGGCCAACCAGGACCCGGGATCTGTCAGCCAATGACATTAGGGCTTCCAGTCCCACATGACCCCCAATACATACTACCACATTCACCCCTTGTCAAAAATGAACCCGGCGGGGTGATGCTTCGTATGGTGGTAAGGATTTACAGGGCTGGTCCTGGGAGGAAAAAAAACATTCACAAGGCAATACAGTATTGTACAATTTTGTCCTGTTTCAGCTATTTACAGAGGGTATAGGGAGAAAAGCAAAATGTTCTTGTGAAAAGTCCATATTTTGATTTAGATCGACGCCACGAGTCTGTCGGGCGGTCTGGTCGTCCGTGTCGATCGCCTCGGCCCCGGTGGTGGTGCTTGTTCCGGTGTTGTCGTCTCCGGGAGCCTTACGGTTTCAGCTTGGGCTTTATTCTTGGTCGGTGCTAAGGGGAGGGGAACCGATCCTCCTGGGAAGGGGGCGGTCGCGGGGTGCGGCGGTGGCAGGAAGGGGGGGGGTTGGGTGAATGGTGTCGGGGGTGTGCGTGTTGCCGGCGGGCGCCAGATCCCGCAGGGAGACCGTGTCCTGTCGGCCGTCGGGGTACTCCACGTAGGCGTACTGCGGGTTCGCGTGGAGGAGGTGAACCCTTTCGACCAACGGGTCCGCCTTATGTGCCCGCACATGCTTTCGGAGCAAGATGGGTCCTGGGGCCGCCAGCCAGGTCGGCAGCGACGTTCCAGAGGAGGACCTCCTAGGGAAGACAAGGAGGCGCTCATGAGGCGTTTGATTAGTGCTCGTACATAATAACGACCGGATGGAGTGGAGAGCGTCCGGGAGGACCTCCTGCCACCGTGAAACTGGGAGGTCCCTGGACCGTAGGGCCAGTAGGACGGCCTTCCAGACCGTGCCGTTCTCCCTCTCTACTTGCCCGTTCCCCCGGGGGTTGTAGCTGGTCGTCCTGCTCGAGGCTATACCCTTGCTGAGCAGAAACTGGCGCAGCTCGTCACTCATGAAAGAGGACCCCCTGTCGCTGTGGACGTAAGCGGGGTAACCGAACAGCGTGAAGGTGCTGTTCAGGGCTTTAATGACTGTGGCTGCGGTCATGTCGGAGCAGGGAATGGCAAAAGGGAAGCGGGAGTATTCGTCCACTACATTAAGAAAATATGCGTTGCGGTCGGTGGAGCGGAGGGGCCCTTTGAAATCGAGACTGAGGCGTTCAAAGGGGCGGGAAGCCTTAATCAGGTGCGCTCCATCCGGCCTGAAAAAATGCGGCTTGCATTCCGCGCAGATGTGGCAGTCCCTCGTGACTGTACGGACCTCCTCTAAAGAGTATGGGAGATTGCGGGACTTGATGAAGTGGTAAAACCGAGTGACCCCCGGGTGGCAGAGGTCCTTGTGGAAGGTTTGGAGGCGGTTAATTTGTGCGTTGGCACATGTGCCGCGGGATAGGGCATCGGACGGCTCGTTCAGCTTTCTGGGCCGGTACAAGATCTCATAGTTGAAGGTGGAGAGCTCGATCCTCCACCTTAAGATCTTGTCGTTTTTGATTTTGCCCCGCTGTGCATTATCGAACATGAAGGCTACCGACCGTTGGTCAGTGAGGAGAGTGAATCTCCTGCCGGCCAGGTAATGCCTCCAATGTCGCACAGCTTCCACTATGGCTTGGGCCTCCTTTTCCACTGAGGAGTGGCGGATTTCTGAAGCGTGGAGGGTTCGGGAGAAAAAGGCCACGGGTCTGCACGCTTGGTTAAGGGTGGCCGCTAGAGCTACGTCGGAGGCGTCGCGCTCGACCTGGAAAGGGAGGGATTCGTCGATGGCGCGCATCGTGGCCTTTGCGATATCCGCTTTGATGCGGCTGAAGGCCTGGCAAGCCTCTGTCGACAGAGGGAAGGTCGTGGTCTGTATTAGGGGGCGGGCCTTGTCTGCGTACTGGGGGACCCACTGGGCGTAGTATGAAAAGAACCCCAAGCAGCGTTTCAGGGCTTTTGGGCAGTGAGGGAGGGGAAATTCCATGAGTGCGTGCATACGTTCGGGGTCGGGGCCTATTATCCCATTGCGCACTATGTAGCCCAGAATGGCTAGCCGATCGGTGCTAAAAACGCACTTGTCCTCGTTGTACGTGAGGTTCAAGGCTTTGGCGGTCTGGAGGAATTTTTGGAGGTTGGCGTCGTGGTCCTGCTGATCGTGGCCGCAGATGGTTACATTGTCGAGATACGGGAACGTGGCCCGTAACCCATGTTGATCAACCATTCGGTCCATCTCCCGTTGGAAGACCGAGACCCCGTTTGTGACGCCAAAAGGGACCCTTAGGAAATGGCATAATCGCCCGTCTGCCTCGAAGGCTGTGTACTTGCGATCACTTGGGCGGATGGGGAGCTGATGGTAGGCGGACTTGAGGTCCACGGTGGAGAAGACTTTATATTGGGCAATCCGGTTGACCATGTCGGATATGCAGTGGAGAGGGTATGCGTCTAGTTGTGTGTACCTGTTGATGGTCTGGCTATAGTCAATGACCATCCTTTGTTTCTCCCCTGTCTTCACTACTACCACCTGCGCTCTCCAGGGACTATTGCTGGCCTGGATTATGCCCTCCTTTAGTAGCCGCTGGACTTCGGACCGAATGAAGGTCCGGTCCTGGGAGCTGTACCATCTGCTCCTAGTGGCGACGGGTTTGCAATCCGGGGTGAGGTTCGCAAACAAGGACGGGGGTTGCACCTTGAGGGTGGCGAGGCCGCAGATAGTGAGTGAGGGTATGGGGCCGCCGAATTTGAACGTAAGGCTCTGTAGATTGCATTGGAAATCTAATCCCAGTAAGGTGGGGGCACAGAGTTGGGGAAGGACGTTTAGTTTGTAGTTTTTGAACTCCCTCCCCTGCACCGTTAGGGTAACTATGCAGAATCCCTGGATCTGTACGGAGTGGGATCCTGCAGCTAGGGAAATCTTTTGTGCGCTGGGATAGGTGGTCATGGAACAGCGCCTTACCGTGTCGGGGTGGATAAAGCTCTCCGTGCTCCCAGAGTCGACTAGGCATGGTGTCTCGTGGCCGTTTATTAGCACCGTTGTCGTCGTCGTCTGGAGTGTCCGGGGCCGAGCTTGATCGAGCGTAATTGAAGCGAGACGTGGTTGTGGTAGTGGAGTGGGGTCCATTGTTGCCGTCCAAGATGGCATTGGGGATGGACAAAATGGCCGCCCCCATACATCGCACGTGGCTGAGGGGTCACAAGATGGCGGCGGGGGTGGACAAAATGGCCACCCCCACGCGTCGTACAGGTCTGGGGCGGTCCAAGATAGCGGATCCCCTCCTCCCCTCGTGGTGGCCGGGACCAAAAATGGCGGCGTCTGCGGGTCGCACATGGGGCGCTGGGGGGGCTGGGGAGCGCTAGGACCGCGAGCGCTAGGACCGCGAGTGCTAGGACCGCGAGCGCTAGGACCGCGAGCGCTAGGACCGCGCGGAGCTCCCTCACCGGGGACAGCGGTGGTCGGGGCCGAAGTAGGTGGCGCCGGCGGGTCAGGCGTGGGGCGCGGGGTGGGGGTTAAGGTGGCATTAGGGACGCGCAAAACTCCCTCCTCTCCGTGGAGAGTGTTGGCCGGGACCCAAAGCGGTAGCGCCGGCGGCGGGTCATACATGGGCTGTGGGGAGGGGGGTTGGGGAGCGTAAGCGGCGTGCAGGGCTCCCAGTTCTCCCGGGACAGCGGCGACCTCGTGGGACCGGCACACAACCGCATAATGGCCCTTTTTCCCGCAGCTCTTGCAGGTCGCTGCGTGGGCCGGGCAGCGCTGTCGGGGGTGTTTCGCCTGGCCGCAGAAATAACAGCGGGCGCCCCCGGTGCGACTCGGCGTTTGGACCGCGCAAGCCTGTGGGGTGTCCGGGGGGGGGGGGTAGGGGGTTTGCCGCGACGGGTACGTACGGGGCCCCATGGGTTGCCGCGCGGTCGGGGCCGTAGGCGCGGGTATTACACGCGGCCACGTCTAGCGAGGCTGCCAGGGCCCGTGCCTCTGAGAGTCCTAGCAACTCTTTTTCTAGAAGTCTTTGGCGGATTTGGGAGGATTGCATACCTGCCACAAAAGCGTCGCGCATTAACATGTCCGTGTGTTCGTTTGCATTCACCGCCGGGCAGCTGCAGGCTCGTCCCAAAATCAGCAGCGCGGCGTAGAACTCGTCCATCGATTCTCCGGGAGCTTGCCGTCTCGTCGCGAGCTGGTAGCGAGCGTAGATTTGGTTAACTGGGCGAACGTAGAGACTTCTCAGTGCTGCGAACGCCGTCTGGAAATCCTCCGAGTCTTCGATGAGGGTGAAAATCTCCGTGCTCACCCTCGATTGCAGGACCTGCAGTTTTTGTTCGTCTGAGACTCGGCCAGTGGTCGTTCTGAGGTAGGCCTCGAAGCAAGTCTGCCAGTGTTTGAAGGCTGCTGCCGCATTCACTGCGTGGGGGCTGATCCTCAGGCATTCCGGAATGATCCTGAGCTCCATAGTCCTTTTTAGGCACGCTTAATAAATTGTAGCGCACAAAGACTCCGTGAGACGAATAGAGTGAAGTCGATGAGGCTTTATTAAGCGTGTCTGTTCCCCAGCAGCCCGATAGTAAACTGGCCTGCGGGGGAAGACACCGGCTTCTTATACTTCGCCTTCAGGGCGGAGCTAGAGGTCAACGGCCAACCAGGACCCGGGATCTGTCAGCCAATGACATTAGGACTTCCAGTCCCACATGACCCCCAATACATACTACCACACACGTATAATAGAGGTACATGAGTAAATCCACTCAGCCGTCAGGGTTCAAACTGAGAAGTGGATGAGTGGGCGGGCCTTGTCAGCATAATTATGTAAGGACCCACTGGGCATTTTTGGAGAAAAACCCCAGGCATCGTTTCAGGGCCTTGGGGCAGTGGGGGAGGGGGAGTTCCATGAGGGGGGGCAAGCGGTCGGGGTCGGGCCCTAGAACTCCATTTCCATGACATAGCCAAGGATGGCTAATCGGTTGGTGCGGAACACGCAATTCTCCTCATTGTACGTGAGGTTAAGGAGTTTGGCGGTCTGGAGGAATTTTTGGAGGTTAGCGTCGTGGTCCTGCTGGTCATGGCCGCTGATGGTGACGTTTTCTGGGTGTGGGAAAGTGGCCCGCAGTCCGCACCGGTCAACCATTCGGTCCATCTCACGTTGGAAGACCGAGACCCCGTTAGTGACGCTGAAGGTAACCCTGAGGAAGTGATAGAGGCAGCCATCTGCTTCAAACGCGGTGTATTGGCGGTCCGCCTTACGGATGGGGAGCTGGTGGTAGGCAGATTTCAGGTCCACTGCCGAGAAGACCCGGTACTGTGCAATCTGATTGACCATATCGGATATGCGTGGGAGGGGGTACGTTCGAGCTGCGTGTACCGATTGATGGTCTGACTGTAGTCAATGACCATCCTGTGTTTCTCCCCAGTCTTTACCACTACCACTTGGGCTCTCCAGGGGCTGTTGCTCGCCTCGATGATGCCTTCCCCCAGAAGCTGTTGGACCTCGGACCTGATGAAGGTCCTGTCCTGGGCACTGTACCGTCTGCTCCTGGTGGCGACGGGTTTGCAATCCGGGGTGAGGTTCGCAAACGGGGAGGGTGGGTCGACCTTAAGGGTCGCGAGGCCACATACGGCGAGGGGGGGGGGGTAGGGGGCCGCCGAATTTTAATGTTAGGCTTTGGAGGCGGCATTGGAAGTCCAGGCCGAGGAACAGGGCAGCGCAGCGGTGGGGGAGGACGTCGAGCCGGAAGTTGCTGAACTCTACGCCTTGGGGTGGACGAAGCTCTCTGTGCTCCCGGAGTCAAAAAAGCAGGTCATCTCGTACCCATTTACCTTCACCGTCGTTGTCGCGGTCGCGAGGTTGCGGGGCCGGGACTGATCCAGGGTGATAGAGGCGAGCTGCGGCAGATGCTGGGAGGCCCCGGGCTGGTCAGCAGGGGTGGAGGTAGCGGCAGGCGATGAACGGCCAGCCGAGCAGGGGTCCTGAGGTGCCATCCAAAATGGCGGCGCCCACGGCGAGCGGCATCAAAGATGGTGGCGCCCACGGGCCGCACGTGGCCTGCGGAGAAGATGGCGGCACCCACGGGCCGCACGTGGTGGGTGCAGGAACGCCACTTGGGTCCCCCGGGGTTGGCTGGCTGCCGCGTGGCGCAGGCTTGCGGTGAGCTGGAGTCGGCAGCTGATGGGGCCCACGATGGTGCCGTGCGGTCGGGGGCGTACGACTAGACGTTACGGGAGGCCTCTTCTAACGCGTTCGCGAGCTGCCTGGTTCCCGCAAGATCAACCGTACCCCCCTCCAATAGGCGCTGGCGGACGCACGCAGACCTCATGCCCGTAACGAAGGCATCTCGGATGAAACGTTCTGTGTGCTGGACTGCCGAAACTGCCTGGCAGTCACAGTTCCTCCCCAGGATGTGCAGGGCACGCCAGAAATCGTCCAGAGACTCCCCGGGGAGTTGCTGTCTCGTGGCCAGGAGGTGCCTGGCGTATAGTTGGTTGACTGGCCGAACATAATGTCCCTTCGGGAGCTCCATCGCTTCAGAGTAAGTGGGCGCATCCGGGATGAGAGGAAAAATGTTAGGGCTCACCTGTGAATAGAGGACTTGGAGCTTCTGCGCGTCTGAGGGTTCCTCAGCGGATGTTCGGAGGTAGCGTTCGAAGCAGGCTAGCCAGTGCTCAAAAGCGGACGTAGCGTTGGCTGCTTGAGGGCTCAGTTGCAGGTGATCAGGCTTGATGCGGAGATCCATCGTTTAAAAAATCTTTGCTCAATAAATTGATGCACCGTCAATTACCACAAAGATGGGAATGGTGGAACAATCGAGGCTTTATTGAGCAAAGAGGTTGTGCCTCCTGTAGCTGGAACCAGAATGGCTGCAGCACCGGAGAGCACACACTGTTATACTCCGCCCACTGGGCGGAGCCAGCAGGCAGGGATTTACCCATGTACCTCTAGTATACTGGCAGCGCCGTAATACATGTAATACAACAAGTGGTGACTACCACAGACCCATCGTGTGCAGGCTGTTCAACAAGCATCTGAATGCATCTCAATTATTTTCCAGAACTTGGCCCACAACCCGAGGAGGTTACGCACGGTGATTAGATACCAAAATATTTCTCAGAAGTGAGGAGAATTTCTGTCTCAACCACATTCCGAGGCCGTGAATTCCTGACTCCCACCAGCCTCTGTATGAAAAGGTTTCTCATCAACACGCGATCCTTCAACCTCGATCTCTTATCTTAAACCTATCGATCTGGATATCGACCCCTCTGCCAATGGAAAAGTTGCCTTCATACCCACCCCTCTGAAGAACCTCACAATATTGCACTGTCAGATTGTCAGTACTGAGGGAGTGCTGCACTGTCAGAGGGTCAGTACTGAGGGAGTGCTGCACTGTCAGAGGGTCAGTACTGAGGGAGTGCTGCACTGTCAGAGAGTCAGTACTGAGGGAGTGCTGCACTGTCAGAGGGTCAGTACTGAGGGATTGCTGCACTGTCAGATTGTCAGTACTGAGGGAGTGCTGCACTGTCAGAGGGTCAGTACTGAGGGAGTGCTGCACTGTCAGAGGGTCAGTACGGAGGGAGTGCTGCACTGTCAGAGGGTCAGTACTGAGGGAGTGCTGCACTGTCAGAGGGTCAGTGCTGAGGGAGTGCCGCACTGTCAGAGGGTCAGTACTGAGGGAGTGCTGCACTGTCAGAGGGTCAGTACTGAGGGAGTGCTGCACTGTCAGAGGGTCAGTACTGAGGGAGTGCTGCACTGTCAGAGGGTCAGGACTGAGGGAGTGCTGCACTATCAGAGGGTCAGTACTGAGGGAGTGCTGCACTGTCAGAGGGTCTGTACTGAGGGAGTGCCGCACTGTCAGATTGTCAGTACTGAGGGAGTGCTGCACTGTCAGAGGGTCAGTACTGAGGGAGCGCTGCACTGTCAGAGGGTCAGTGCTGAGGGAGTGCCGCACTGTCAGAGGGTCAGTACTGAGGGAGTGCCGCACTGTCAGAGGGTCAGTACTGAGGGAGTGCTGCACTGTCAGAGGGTCAGTACTGAGGGAGTGCTGCACTGTCAGAGGGTCAGTACTGAGGGAGTGCTGCACTGTCAGAGGGTCAGTACTGAGGGAGTGCTGCACTGTCAGAGGGTCAGTACTGAGGGAGAGCTGCACTGTCAGAGGTTCAGTACTGAGGGAGTGCTGCGCTGTGAGAGGGTCAGTACTGAGGGAGTGCTGCACTGTCAGAGGGTCAGTACTGAGGGAGTGTTGCACTGTCAGAGGGTCAGTACGGAGGGAGTGCTGCACTGTCAGAGGGTCAGTACTGAGGGAGTGTTGCACTGTCAGAGGGTCAGTACGGTGGGAGTGCTGCACTGTCAGAGGGTCAGTACTGAGGGAGAGCTGCATTGTCAGAGGGTCAGTACTGAGGGACTGCTGCACTGTCAGAGGGTCGGTACTGAGGGAGTGTTGCACTGTCAGAGGGTCAGTACGGAGGGAGTGCTAGACTGTCAGAGGGTCAGTACTGAGGGAGTGCTGCACTGTCAGAGGGTCAGTACTGAGGGAGGGCTGCACTGTCAGAGGGTCAGTACTGAGGGAGTGCTGCACTGTCAGAGGGTCAGTACTGAGGGAGTGCTGCACTGTCAGAGGGTCAGTACTGAGGGAGTGCTGCACTGTCAGAGGGTCAGTACTGAGGGAGTGCTGCACTGTCAGATGGTTCTCCACCTGCTGGTCTGTGGTGAATCTTAAAGGAAAGCGAGCTGGCAGTCTGAAGAGGTGATAGAATCGGAGCGTTGAACGTGATGCCGGGCGGCGATGGAGTCAGGAGGGACAAACCGATCCCAGGGACAAGACTCGAGAAACAAACAGACAAAGATGGCGGACAATCACCTCGTGCTGTGAACGATGATTCTGTGTAAATGCAGCTAACCCCACTGCTGTGCCTGCCCAATCTGTCAGAGGTCAGCATCCTGCTCCTCCACGCTGAGGAATCTCTCCTCAATCAGTCCCGAGATCTCCGCAACGCACTGATTCACACATACAATATTAAAACAAGGCAGCAAGAAAATTTGTGAGGCCCTTGGGCCATTTATTCAGAGTGAAGGGGCTGTGGCAGGAATAGCGGAGAGGTCGGGAGTCAATGGGCCGAACGGTGACCTCCGACCCTCCCCCTCGATTAGCCTCCATTTGAAGGTGGGCAGCGGGGTCAGGAAGGGACAGCTGTTTGATCTCTTGTGGGGCAGGTGTTGCTGCGGAGTGTGAGGGAGCGCGGGAGGGGGGGGGAGGCGGACATTCCGGTCACGCCGCGCCCCATTCTCCGTCCGCGCACGGTCCGATCCCGGTCGACGCCCTCAGTTCCAGGCTTTGAAGAACTGCTTGAAAAAGGCCGTCTCCAGTCCTTCCGGAATGATCTCCACCTGAAACGCAGGAAAGACCGCTTGATTAAACGTCCTCGTCCCTCAGGAATTCCACATTCTTATACAGGAACAGGAGGAGGAGGCCCGATTCAGCCCCTTCTCCAGTCTGTTACACAGGAACAGGAGGAGGCCCCATTCAGCCCCTTCTCCAGCCTGTTTCACAGGAACAGGAGGAGGCCCCATTCAGCCCCTTCTCCAGCCTGTTACACAGGAACAGGAGGAGGCCCCATTCAGCCCCTTCTCCAGCCTGTTACACAGGAACAGGAGGAGCCCCCATTCAGCCCCTTCTCCAGCCTGTTACACAGGAACAGGAGGAGGCCCCATTCAGCCCCTTCTCCAGTCTGTTACACAGGAACAGGAGGAGGCCCCATTCAGCCCCTTCTCCAGCCTGTTTCACAGGAACAGGAGGAGGCCCCATTCAGCCCCTTCTCCAGCCTGTTTCACAGGAACAGGAGGAGGCCCCAATCAGCCCCTTCTGCAGCCTGTTACACAGGAACAGGAGGAGGCCCCATTCAGCCCCTTCTCCAGCCTGTTACACAGGAACAGGAGGAGGCCCGATTCAGCCCCTTCTCCAGCCTGTTACACAGGAACAGGGGGAGGCCCCATTCAGCCCCTTCTCCAGCCTGTTACACAGGAACAGGGGGAGGCCCCATTCAGCCCCTTCTCCAGCCTGTTACACAGGAACAGGAGGAGGCCCCATTCAGCCCCTTCTCCAGCCTGTTACACAGGAACAGGGGGAGGCCCCATTCAGCCCCTTCTCCAGCCTGTTACACAGGAACAGGGGGAGGCCCCATTCAGCCCCTTCTCCAGCCTGTTACACAGGAACAGGAGGAGGCCCCATTCAGCCCCTTCTCCAGCCTGTTTCACAGGAACAGGAGGAGGCCCCATTCAGCCCCTTCTCCAGCCTGTTTCACAGGAACAGGAGGAGGCCCCATTCAGCCCCTTCTGCAGCCGGTTACACAAGAACAGGAGGAGGCCCCATTCAGCCCCTTCTCCAGCCGGTTACACAGGAACAGGAGGAGGCCCCATTCAGCCCCTTCTCCAGCCTGTTACACAGGAACAGGAGGAGGCCCCATTCAGCCCCTTCTCCAGCCTGTTACACAGGAATAGGAGGAGGCCCCATTCAGCCCCTCCTCCAGCCTGTTACACAGGAACAGGAGGAGGCCCCATTCAGCCCCTTCTCCAGCCTGTTTCACAGGAACAGGAGGAGGCCCCATTCAGCCCCTTCTCCAGCCTGTTACACAGCAACAGGAGGAGGCCCCATTCAGCCCCTTCTCCAGCCTGTTTCACAGGAACAGGAGGAGGCCCCATTCAGCCCCTTCTCCAGCCTGTTTCACAGGAACAGGAGGAGGCCCCATTCAGCCCCTTCTGCAGCCGGTTACACAAGAACACGAGGAGGCCCCATTCAGCCCCTTCTCCAGCCTGTTACACAGGAACAAGAGGAGGCCCCATTCAGCCCCTTCTCCAGCCTGTTACACAGGAACAGGAGGAGGCCCCATTCAGCCCCTTCTCCAGCAGGTTACACAGGAACAGGAGGGAGCCCCATTCAGCCCCTTCTCCAGCCTGTTACACAGGAACAGGAGGAGGCCCCATTCAGCCCCTTCTCCAGCAGGTTACACAGGAACAGGAGGGGCCCCATTCAGCCCCTTCTCCAGCATGTTACACAGGAAAAGGAGGAGGCCCCATTCAGCCCCTTTTCCAGCCTGTGACACAGGAACAGGAGGAGGCCCCATTCAGCCCCTTCTCCAGCCTGTTGCACAGGAACAGGAGGAGGCCCCATTCAGCCCCTTCTTCAGCCTGTTACACAGGGACAGGAGGAGGCCCAATTCAGACCTTTCTCCAGCCTGTTACACAGGAACAGGAGGATGTGCCATTCAGCCCCTTCTCCAGTCTGTAACACAGGAACAGGAGGAGGCCCCATTCAGCCCCTTCTCCAGCCTGTTACACAGGAACAGGAGGAGGCCCCATTCAGCCCCTTATCCACCCTGTTAGACAGGAACAGGAGGCCCCATTCAGCCCCTTCTCCAGCCTGTTACACAGGAACAGGAGCAGGCCCCATTCAGCCCCTTCTCCAGCCTGTTACACAGGAACAGGAGGAGGCCCCATTCAGCCACTTCTCCAGCCTGTTACACTGGAACAGGAGAAGGCCCCATTCAGTCCCTTCTCCAGCCTGTTACACAGGAACAGAGGGAGGCTCCATACAGCCCCTTCTCCAGCCTGTTACACAGGAACAGGAGGAGGCCCCATTCAGCCCCTTCTCCAGCCTGTTACACTGGAACAGGAGGAGGCCCCATTCAGCCCCTTCTCCAGCCTGTTACACAGGAACAGGAGGAGGCCCCATTCAGCCCCTTCTCCAGCCTGTTACACAGGAACAGGAGGAGGCCCCATTCAGCCCTTTCTCCAGCCTGTTACACTGGAACAGGAGGAGGCCCCATTCAGCACCTTCTCCAGCCTGTTACACAGGAACAGGAGGAGGCCCCATTCAGCCCCTTCTCCAGCCTGTTACACTGGAACAGTAGGAGGCCCCATTCAGCCCCTTCTCCAGCCTGTTACACAGGACCAGGAGGAGGCCCCATTCAGCCCCTTCTCCAGCCTGTTACACAGGAACAGGAGGAGGCCCCATTCAGCCCCTTCTCCAGCCTGTTACACTGGAACAGGAGGAGGCCCCATCCAGCCCCTTCTCCAGCCTGTTACACTGGAACAGGAGGAGGCCCCATCCAGCCCCTTCTCCAGCCTGTTACATAGGGCCAGGAGGAGGCCCCATTCAGCCCCTTCTCCAGCCTGTTACACAGGAACAGGAGGAGGCCCCATTCAGCCCCATTTCCTGCCTGTTACACAGGAACAGGAGGAGGCCCCATTCAGCCCCTTCTCCAGTCTGTTACACAGGAACAGGAGGTGGGCCCCATTCAGCCCCTTCTCCAGCCTGTTACACAGGAACAGGAGGCCCCATTCAGCCCCTTCTCCAGCCTGTTACACAGGAACAGGAGGAGGCCCCATTCAGCCCCTTATCCAGCCTGTTACACAGGAACAGGAGGAGGCCCCATTCAGCCCCTTCTCCAGCCTGTCACACAGGAACAGGAGGAGGCCCCATTCAGCCCCTTCTCCAGCCTGTTACACAGGAACAGGAGGAGGCCCCATTCAGCCCCTACTCCAGCCTGTTACACAGGAACAGGAGGAGGCCCCTTTCAGCCCCTTCTCCAGCCTGTTACACAGGAACAGGAGGAGGGCCCATTCAGCCTCTTCTCCAGCCTGTTACACAGGAACAGGAGGAGGGCCCATTCAGCCTCTTCTCCAGCCTGTTACACAGGAACAGGAGGAGGCCTCATTCAGCCCCTTCTCCATCCTGTTACACAGGAACAGGAGGAGGCCCCATTCAGCCCCTTCTCCATCCTGTTACACAGGAACAGGAGGAGGGCCCATTCAGCCTCTTCTCCAGCCTGTTACACAGGAACAGGAGGAGGGCCCATTCAGCCTCTTCTCCAGCCTGTTACACAGGAACAGGAGGAGGCCTCATTCAGCCCCTTCTCCATCCTGTTACACAGGAACAGGAGGAGGCCCCATTCAGCCCCTTCTCCAGCCTGTTACACAGGAACAGGAGGAGGCCCCATTCAGCCCCTTCTCCAGCCTGTTACACAGAAACAGGAGGAGGCCCCATTCAGCCCCTTCTCCAGCCTGTTACACAGGAACAGGAGGAGGCCCCATTCAGCCCCTTCTCCAGCCTGTTACTCAGGAACAGGAGGAGGCCCCATTCAGCCCCTTCTCCAGCCTGTTACACAGGAACAGGATGAGGCCCCATTCAGCCCTTCTCCAGCAGGTTACACAGGAACAGGAGGAGGCCCCATTCAGCCCCTTCTCCAGCCTGTTACACAGGAACAGGAGGAGGCCCCATTCAGCCCCTTCTCCAGCAGGTTACACAGGAACAGGAGGAGGCCCCATTCAGCCCCTTCTCCAGCCTGTTACACAGGAACAGGAAGAGGCCCCATTCAGCCCCTTCTCCAGCCTGTTACACAGGAACAGGAGGAGGCCCCATTCAGTCCCTTCTCCAGCCTGTTACACAGGAACAGGAGGAGGCCCCATTCAGCCCCTTCTCCAGCCTGTTACACGGGAACAGGAGGAGGCCCCATTCAGCCCCTTCTCCAGCCTGTGACACAGGAACAGGAGGAGGCCCCATTCAGCCCCTTCTCCAGCAGGTTACACAGGAACAGGAGGAGGCCCCATTCAGCCCCTTCTCCAGCCTGTTACACAGGAACAGGAGGAGGCCCCATTCAGCCCCTACTCCAGCCTGTTACACAGGAACAGGAGGAGGCCCCATTCAGCCCCTTCTCCAGCCTGTTACACAGGAACAGGAGGAGGCCCCATTCAGCCCCTTCTCCAGCCTGTTACACAGGAACAGGAGGAGGCCCCATTCAGTCCCTTCTCCAGCCTGTTACACAGGAACAGGAGGAGGCCCCATTCAGCCCCTTCTCCAGCCTGTTACACAGGAACAGGAGGCGGCCCCATTCAGCCCCTTCTCCAGCCTGTTACACAGGAACAGGATGAGGCCCCATTCAGCCCTTCTCCAGCAGGTTACACAGGAACAGGAGGAGGCCCCATTCAGCCCCTTCTCCAGCCTGTTAAACAGGAACAGGAGGAGGCCCCATTCAGCCCCTTCTCCAGCGGGTTACACAGGAACAGGAGGAGGCCCCATTCAGCCCCTTCTCCAGCCTGTTACACAGGAACAGGAGGAGGCCCCATTCAGCCCCTTCTCCAGCCTGTTACACAGGAACAGGAGGAGGCCCCATTCAGCCCCTTCTCCAGCCTGTTACACAGGAACAGGAGGAGGCCCCATTCAGCCCCTTCTCCAGCCTGTTACACGGGAACAGGAGGAGGCCCCATTCAGCCCCTTCTCCAGCCTGTGACACAGGAACAGGAGGAGGCCCCATTCAGCCCCTTCTCCAGCAGGTTACACAGGAACAGGAGGAGGCCCCATTCAGCCCCTTCTCCAGCCTGTTACACAGGAACAGGAGGAGGCCCCATTCAGCCCCTACTCCAGCCTGTTACACAGGAACAGGAGGAGGCCCCATTCAGCCCCTTCTCCAGCCTGTTACACAGGAACAGGAGGAGGCCCCATTCAGTCCCTTCTCCAGCCTGTTACACAGGAACAGGAGGAGGCCCCATTCAGCCCCTTCTCCAGCCTGTTACACAGGAACAGGAGGCGGCCCCATTCAGCCCCTTCTCCAGCCTGTTACACAGGAACAGGAGGAGGCCCCATTCAGCCCCTTCTCCAGCCTGTTACACAGGAAAAGGAGGAGACCCAATTCAGCCCCTTCTCCAGCCTATTACACAGGAACAAGAGGAGGCCCCATTCAGCCCCTTCTCCAGCCTGTTACACAGGAAAAGGAGGAGACCCAATTCAGCCCCTTCTCCAGCCTATTACACAGGAACAAGAGGAGGCCCCATTCAGCCCCTTCTCCAGCCTGTTACACAGGAACAAGAAGAGGCCCCATTCAGCCCCTTCTCCAGCAGGTTACACAGGAACAGGAGGGGCCCCATTCAGCCCCTTCTCCAGCCTGTTACACAGGAACAGGAGGAGGCCCCATTCAGCCCCTTCTCCAGCCTGTTACACAGGAACAGGAGGAGGCCCCATTCAGTCCCTTCTCCAGCCTGTTACACAGGAACAGGAGGAGGCCCCATTCAGCCCCTTCTCCAGCCTGTTACACAGGAACAGGAGGCGGCCCCATTCAGCCCCTTCTCCAGCCTGTTACACAGGAACAGGAGGAGGCCCCATTCAGCCCCTTCTCCAGCCTGTTACACAGGAAAAGGAGGAGACCCAATTCAGCCCCTTCTCCAGCCTATTACACAGGAACAAGAGGAGGCCCCATTCAGCCCCTTCTCCAGCCTGTTACACAGGAACAAGAAGAGGCCCCATTCAGCCCCTTCTCCAGCAGGTTACACAGGAACAGGAGGGGCCCCATTCAGCCCCTTCTCCAGCCTGTTACACAGGAACAGGAGGAAGCCCCATTCAGCCCCTTCTCCAGCCTGTTACACAGGAACAGGAGGAGGCCCCATTCAGCCCCTTCTCCAGCCTGTTACACAGGAACAGGAGGAGGCCCCATTCAGCCCCTTCTCCAGCCTGTTACACGGGAACAGGAGGAGGCCCCATTCAGCCCCTTCTCCAGCCTGTGACACAGGAACAGGAGGAGGCCCCATTCAGCCCCTTCTCCAGCAGGTTACACAGGAACAGGAGGAGGCCCCATTCAGCCCCTTCTCCAGCCTGTTACACAGGAACAGGAGGAGGCCCCATTCAGCCCCTACTCCAGCCTGTTACACAGGAACAGGAGGAGGCCCCATTCAGCCCCTTCTCCAGCCTGTTACACAGGAACAGGAGGAGGCCCCATTCAGCCCCTTCTCCAGCCTGTTACACAGGAACAGGAGGAGGCCCCATTCAGTCCCTTCTCCAGCCTGTTACACAGGAACAGGAGGAGGCCCCATTCAGCCCCTTCTCCAGCCTGTTACACAGGAACAGGAGGCGGCCCCATTCAGCCCCTTCTCCAGCCTGTTACACAGGAACAGGAGGAGGCCCCATTCAGCCCCTTCTCCAGCCTGTTACACAGGAAAAGGAGGAGACCCAATTCAGCCCCTTCTCCAGCCTATTACACAGGAACAAGAGGAGGCCCCATTCAGCCCCTTCTCCAGCCTGTTACACAGGAACAAGAAGAGGCCCCATTCAGCCCCTTCTCCAGCAGGTTACACAGGAACAGGAGGGGCCCCATTCAGCCCCTTCTCCAGCATGTTACACAGGAAAAGGAGGAGGCCCCATTCAGCCCCTTTTCCAGCCTGTGACACAGGAACAGGAGGAGGCCCCATTCAGCCCCTTCTCCAGCCTGTTACACAGGAAAAGGAGGAGACCCAATTCAGCCCCTTCTCCAGCCTGTTACACAGGAACAAGAGGAGGCCCCATTCAGCCCCTTCTCCAGCCTGTTACACAGGAACAGGAGGAGGCCCCATTCAGCCCTCCAAACCAATTACACAGTGGGATTATGGCTGACGTGTCACTGTCAATAGCTTTGCCTCACAAACAACGTGTGAATATCAGTTTTATATTTTCAAATGAGCCAAATCCCTGAATCAATAGCTTTTTATTTCTGATTGTTGGAACGAAGAATGTTAGAGGGTCAGTGCTGAGGGAGAGCTGCACTGTCAGACGGTCAGTACTAAATGAGTGCTGCACTGTCAGAGGGTCAGTACTGAGGGAGTGCTGCACTGTCAGACGGTCAGTACTAAATGAGTGCTGCACTGTCAGAGGGTCAGTACTGAGGGAGTGCCGCACTGTCAGAGGGTCAGTACTAAGGGGGTGCTGCACTGTCAGAGGGTCAGTACTGAGGGAGTGCTGCACTGTCAGAGGGTCAGTACTGAGGGAGTGCTGCACTGTCAGAGGGTCAGTACTGAGAGAGTGCTGCACTGTTAGAGGGTCAGTACTGAGGGAGTGCTACACTGTCAGATGGTCAGTACTGAGGGAGTGCTGCACTGTCAGAGGGTCAGTACTGAGTGAGTACTGCACTGTCAGAGGGTCAGGACTGAGGGAGTGCTGCACTGTCAGACGGTCAGTACTGAAGGAGTGCTGCACTGTCAGAGGGTCAGTACTGAGGGAGTCCTGCACTGTCAGAGGGTCAGTACTGAGGGAGTGTTGCACTGTCAGAGTTTCAGTCCTGAGTGAGTGTTGCACTGTCAGAGGGTCAGTACTGAGGGAGAGCTGCATTGTCAGAGGGTCAGTACTGAGGGAGCGCTTCACTGTCAGAGGGACAGTATTGAGGGAGTGCTGCACTGTCAGAGGGTCAGTACTGAGGGAGCGCTGCACTGTCAGAGGGTCAGTACTGAGGGAATGCTGCACTGTCAGAGGATCAGTACTGAGGGAGTGCTGCACTGTCAGAGGGTCAGTACTGAGAGAGTGCTCCACTGTCAGAGGGTCAGTACTGAGGGAGCGCTGCACTGTTAGAGAGTCAGTGCTGAGGGAGTGCTGCACTGTCAGAGGGTCAGTACTGCGGGAGTGCTGCACTGTCAGAGGGTCAGTGCTGAGGGAGTGCTGCACTGTCAGAGGGTCAGTACTGAGTGAGTGCTACACTGTCAGATGGTCAGTACTGAGGGAGTGCTGCACTGTCAGAGGGTCAGTACTGAGTGAGTACTGCACTGTCAGAGGGTCAGGACTGAGGGAGTGCTGCACTGTCAGACGGTCAGTACTGAAGGAGTGCTGCACTGTCAGAGGGTCAGTACTGAGGGAGTGCTGCACTGTCAGAGGGTCAGTGCTGAGGGAGAGCTGCACTGTCAGAGGGTCAGTACTGAGGGAGTGCTGCACCGTGAGAGGGTCAGTACTGAGGGAGTACTGCACTGTCAGAGGGTCAGCACTGAGGGAGTGTTGCACTGTCAGAGGGTCAGTACTGAGTGAGTGTTGCACTGTCAGAGGGTCAGTACTGAGGGAGTGCTGCACTGTCAGAGAGTCAGTACTGAGGGAATGCTGCACTGTCAGTGGGTCAGTACTGAGGGAGTGCTGAACTGTCAGAGGGTCAGTACTGAGGGAGTGCTGCACTGTCAGAGAGTCAGTACTGATGGACTGCTGCACTGTCAGTGGGTCAGTACTGAGGGAGTGCTGAACTGTCAGAGGGTCAGTACTGAGGGAGTGCTGCACTGTCACAGGGTCAGTACTGAGTGAGAGCTGCACTGTCAGAGGGTCAGTACTGAGGGAGTTCTGCACTGTCAGAGGGTCAGTACTGAGGGAGCGTTGCAGTGTCAGAGGGTCAGTACTGAGGGAATACTGCACTGTCAGAGGATCAGTACTGAGGGAGTGCTGCACTGTCAGAGGGTCAGTACTGAGAGAGTGCCGCACTGTCAGAGTGTCAGTACTGAGGGAGTGCTCCACTGCCAGAGGGTCAGTACTGAGGGAGTGCTGCACTGTCAGAGGGTCAGTGCTGAGGGAGAGCTGCACTGTCAGAGGGTAAGTACTGAGGGAGTGCTGCACCGTGACAGGGTCAGTACTGAGGGAGTACTGCACTGTCGGAGGGTCAGTACTGAGGGAGTGCTGCACCGTGAGAGGGTCAGTACTGAGGGAGTGCTGCACTGTCAGAGGGTCAGTACTGAGGGAGTGTTGCAGTGTCAGAGGGTCAGTACTGAGGGAGAGCTGCATTGGCAGAGGGTCAGTACTGATAGAGCGCTGCACTGTCAGAGGGACAGTATTGAGGGGGTGCTGCACTGTCAGAGGGTCAGTACTGAGGGAGTGCTCCACTGTCAGAGGGTCAGTACTGAGGGAATGCTGCACTGTCAGAGGGTCAGTGCTGAGGGAATGCCGCACTGTCAGAGGGTCAGTACTGAGGGGGTGCTGCACTGTCAGAGGGTCAGTACTGAGGGAGTGCTGCACTGCCAGAGGGTCAGTACTGAGGGAGTGCTGCACTGTCAGAGGGTCAGTGCTGAGGGATAGCTGCACTGTCAGAGGGTCAGTACTGAGGGAGTGCTGCAGCCTGAGAGGGTCAGTACTGAGGGAGTACTGCACTGTCGGAGGGTCAGTACTGAGGGAGTGTTGCACTGTCAGAGGGTCAGTACTGAGTGAGTGTTGCACTGTCAGAGGGTCAGTACTGAGGGAGTGCTGCACTGTCAGACGGTCAGTACTGAAGGAGTGCTGCACTGTCAGAGGGTCAGTACTGAGGGAGTCCTGCACTGTCAGAGGGTCAGTACTGAGGGAGTGTTGCACTGTCAGAGGGTCAGTACTGAGTGAGTGTTGCACTGTCAGAGGGTCAGTACTGAGGGAGAGCTGCATTGTCAGAGGGTCAGTACTGAGGGAGCGCTGCACTGTCAGAGGGTCAGTAGTGAGGGAGTGCTGCACTGTCAGAGGGTCAGTGCTGAGGGAGTGCCGCACTGTCAGAGGGTCAGTACTGAGGGAGTGCTGCACTGTCAGAGGGTCAGTACTGAGGGAGTGCTGCACTGCCAGAGGCTCAGTACTGAGGGAGTGCTGCACTGTCAGAGGGTCAGTACTGAGGGAGTGCTCCACTGTCAGAGAGTCAGTACTGAGGGAGCGCTGCACTGTTAGAGAGTCAGTACAGAGGGAGAGCTGCAATGTCAGAGGGTCAGTGCTGATGGTGTGCCGCACTGTCAGAGGGTCAGTACTGAGGGAGTGCTGCACTGTCAGAGGGTCAGTACTGAGGGAGTGCTGCACAGTCAGAGGGTCAGTACTGACGGAGTGCTGCACTGTCAGAGGGTCAGTACTGAGGGAGTGCTACACTGTCAGAGGGTCAGTACTGAGGGAGTGCTGCACTGTCAGAGGGTCAGTACAGAGGGAGTGCTGCACTGTCAGAGGGTCAGTACTGAGGGTGTGCTGCACTGTCAGAGGGTCAGTACAGAGGGAATGCTGCAATGTCAGAGGGTCAGTGCTGATGGTGTGCCGCACTGTCAGAGGGTCAGTACTGAGGGAGTGCTGTACTGTCAGAGGGTCAGTACTGAGGGAGTGCTGCACTGTCAGAGGGTCAGTACAGAGGGAGTGCTGCACTGTCAGAGGGTTAGTACTGAGGGAGTGCTGCACTGTCAGAGGGTCAGTACTGAGGGAGTGCTGCACTGTCACAGTGTCAGTACTGAGCGAGAGCTGCATTGTAAGACGGTCAGTACTGAGGGACTGCTGCACTGTCAGTGGGTCAGTACTGAGGGAGAGCTGAACTGTCAGAGGGTCAGTACTGAGGGAGTACTGCACTGTCACAGGGTCAGTACTGAGTGAGTGCTGCACTGTCACAGGGTCAGTACTGAGGGAGCGCTGCACTGTCAGAGGGTCAGTACTGAAGGAGTGCTGTGCAGTCAGAGGGTCAGTACTGAGAGAGTGCTCCACTGTCAGAGGGTCAGTACTGAGGGAGTGCTGCACCGTGAGAGGGTCAGTACTGAGGGAGTACTGCACTGTCAGAGGGTCAGCACTGAGGGAGTGTTGCACTGTCAGAGGGTCAGTACTGAGTGAGTGTTGCACTGTCAGAGGGTCAGTACTGAGGGACTGCTGCACTGTCAGTGGGTCAGTGCTGAGGGAGAGCTGAACTGTCAGAGGGTCAGTACTGAGGGAGTGCTGCACTGTCAGAGGGTCAGTACTGAGGGAGTGCTGCACGGTCAGAGGGTCAGTACTGAGGGAGTGCCGCACTGTCAGAGGGTCAGTACTGAGGGAGTGCTGCACTGTCAGAGGGTCAGTACTGAGGGAGAGCTGCACTGTCACAGGGTCAGTACTGAGGGAGCGCTGCATTGTCAGAGGGTCAGTACTGAGGGAGTTCTGCACTGTCAGAGGGTCAGTACTGAGGGAGTGCTGCACTGTCAGAGGGTCAGTACTGAGGGAGTGCTGCACTGTCAGAGGGTCAGTACTGAGGGAGCGCTGCACTGTCAGAGGGTCAGTACTGAGGGAGTTCTGCACTGTCAGAGGGTCAGTACTGAGGGAGTGCTGCATTGTCAGAGGGTCAGTACTGAGGGAGTGCTGCACTGTCAGAGGGTCAGTACTGAGGGAGTGCTGCACTGTCAGAGGGTCAGTACTGAGGGAGCGCTGCACTGTCAGAGGGTCAGTACTGAGGGAGAGCTGCACTGTTAGAGGGTCAGTACTGAGGGAGTTCTGCACTGTCAGAGGGTCAGTACTGAGGGAGTGCTGCACTGTCAGAGGGTCAGTACTGAGGGAGTTCTGCACTGTCAGAGGGTCAGTACTGAGGGAGTGCTGCACTGTCAGAGGGTCAGTACTGAGGGAGTGCTGCACTGTCAGAGGGTCAGTACTGAGGGAGAGCTGCATTGGCAGAGGGTCAGTGCTGAGGGAGCGCTGCACTGTCAGAGGGTCAGTACTGAGGGAGAGCTGCATTGGCAGAGGGTCAGTGCTGAGGGAGTGCTGCACTGTCAGAGGGACAGTATTGAGGGAGTGCTGCACTGTCAGAGGGTCAGTACTGAGGGAGCGCTGCACTGTCAGAGGGTCAGTACTGAGGGAGCGCTGCACTGTCAGAGGGTCAGTACTGAGGGAGTGCTGCACTGTCAGAGGGACAGTACTGAGAGAGTGCTGCACTGTCAGAGGGTCAGTACTGAGGGAGTGCTGCACTGTCAGAGGGTCAGTACTGAGAGAGTGCTCCACTGTCAGAGGGTCAGTACTGAGGGAGCGCTGCACTGTTAGAGAGTTAGTACAGAGGGAATGCTGCACTGCCAGAGGGTCAGTGCTGAGGGAATGCTGCACTGTCAGAGGGTCGGTACTGAGTGAGTGCTGCACTGTCAGAGGGTCAGTACTGACGGAGTGCTGCACTGTCAGAGGGTCAGTACTGAGCGAGTGCTGCACTGTCAGAGGGTCAGTACTGAGGGAATGCTGCACTGTCAGAGGGTCAGTACTGAGGGAGTGCTGCACTGTCAGAGGGTCAGTACAGAATGAGTGCTTCACTGTCAGAGAGTCAGTACTGAGAGAGTGCTGCACTGTCAGAGGGTCAGTACTGAGTGAGTATTGCACTGTCAGAGGGTAAGTACTGAGGGAGTCCTGCACTGTCAGAGGATCAGTACTGAGGGAGTGCTGCACTGTCAGAGGGTCAGTACTGAGGGAGCGCTGCACTGTTAGAGAGTCAGTACTGAGGGAATGCTGCACTGTCAGAGGGTCAGTACTGAGGGAGTGCTGCAGTGTCAGAGGGTCAGTACTGAGGGAGTGCTGCACTGTCAGAGGGTCAGTACTGAGGGAGTGCTGCACTGTCAGAGAGTCAGTACTGAGGGAATGCTCCACTGTCAGAGGGTCAGTACTGAGGGACAGCTGCATTGTCAGAGGGTCAGTACTGAGGGAGTGCTGCACTGTCAGAGGGACAGTATTGAGGGAGTGCTGCACTGTCAGAGGGTCAGTACTGAGGGAGCGCTGCACCGTCAGAGGGTCAGTACTGTGGGAGTGCTGTACTGTCAGAGGATCAGGACTGAGGGAGTGCTGCACTGTCAGAGGTCAGTACTGAGGGAGCGCTGCACTGTTAGAGATTTAGTACTGAGGGAATGCTGCACTGTCAGAGGGTCAGTGCTGAGGGAATGCTGCACTGTCAGAGGATCAGGACTGAGGGAGTGCTGCACTGTCAGAGGTCAGTACTGAGGGAGTGCTGCACTGTTAGAGATTTAGTACTGAGGGAATGCTGCACTGTCAGAGGGTCAGTGCTGAGGGAGTGCCGCACTGTCAGAGGGTCAGTACTGAGGGAGTGCTGCACTGTCAGAGGGTCAGTACTGAGGGAGTGCTGCACTGCCAGAGGGTCAGTGCTGAGGGAGAGCTGCACTGTCAGAGGGTCAGTACTGAGGGAGTGCTGCAGTGTCAGAGGGTCAGTACTGAGGGAGTGCTGCACTGTCAGAGGGTCAGTACTGAGGGAGTGCTGCACTGTCACAGGGTCAGTACTGAGCGAGAGCTGCACTGTCAGAGGGTCAGTACTGAGGGAGTGCTGCACTGTCAGAGGATCAGTACTGAGGGAGTGCTGCACTGCCAGAGGGTCAATACTGAGAGAGTGCTCCACTGTCAGAGGGTCAGTACTGAGGGAGCGCTGCACTGTTTGAGAGTCAGTACTGAGGGAGTGCTGCACTGTCAGAGGGTCAGTACTGAGGGAGTGCTGCACTGTCAGAGGGTCAGTGCTGAGGGAGTGCTGCACTGTCAGAGGGTCAGTACTGAGGGAGTGCTGCACTGTCAGAGGATCAGGACTGAGGGAGTGCTGCACTGTCAGAGGTCAGTACTGAGGGAGCGCTGCACTGTTAGAGATTTAGTACTGAGGGAATGCTGCACTGTCAGAGGGTCAGTACTGAGGGAATGCTGCACTGTCAGAGGATCAGGACTGAGGGAGTGCTGCACTGTCAGAGGTCAGTACTGAGGGAGCGCTGCACTGTTAGAGATTTAGTACTGAGGGAATGCTGCACTGTCAGAGGGTCAGTGCTGAGGGAGTGCCGCACTGTCAGAGGGTCAGAACTGAGGGAGTGCTGCACTGCCAGAGGGTCAGTGCTGAGGGAGAGCTGCACTGTCAGAGGGTCAGTACTGAGGGAGTGCTGCACTGTCAGAGGGTCAGTACTGAGGGAGTGCTGCACTGCCAGAGGGTCAGTACTGAGGCAGTGCTGCACTGTCAGATGGTCAGTACTGAGGGAGTGCTGCACTGCCAGAGGGTCAGTGCTGAGGGAGAGCTGCACTGTCAGAGGGTCAGTACTGAGGGAGTGCTGCAGTGTCAGAGGGTCAGTACTGAGGGAGTGCTGCACTGTCAGAGGGTCAGTACTGAGGGAGTGCTGCACTGTCACAGGGTCAGTACTGAGCGAGAGCTGCACTGTCAGAGGGTCAGTACTGAGGGAGTGCTGCACTGTCAGAGGATCAGTACTGAGGGAGTGCTGCACTGCCAGAGGGTCAATACTGAGAGAGTGCTCCACTGTCAGAGGGTCAGTACTGAGGGAGCGCTGCACTGTTTGAGAGTCAGTACTGAGGGAATGCTGCACTGTCAGAGGGTCAGTGCTGAGGGAGTGCCGCACTGTCAGAGGGTCAGTACTGAGGGAGTGCTGCACTGTCAGAGGGTCAGTACTGAGGGAGGGCTGCACTGTCAGAGGGTCAGTACTGAGGGAGTGCTGCTCTGTCAGAGGGTCAGCACTGAGGGAGTGCTGCACTGTCAGAGGGTCAGTACTGACGGAGTGCTGCACTGTCAGAGGGTCAGTACTGAGCGAGTCCTGCACTGTCAGAGGATCAGTACTGAGGGAGTGCTGCACTGTCAGAGGGTCAGTACTGAGAGAGTGCTCCACTGTCAGAGGGTCAGTACTGAGGGAGCGCTGCACTGTTAGAGAGTCAGTGCTGAGGGAGTGCCGCACTGTCAGAGGGTCAGTACTGAGGGAGTGCTCCACTGTCAGAGGGTCAGTACTGAGGGAGCGCTGCACTGTTAGAGAGTCAGTACTGAGGGAATGCTGCACTGTCAGAGGGTCAGTACTGAGGGAGTGCTCCACTGTCAGAGGGTCTGTACTGAGGGAGCACTGCACTGACAGAGGGTCAGTACTGAGGGAACGCTGCACTGTCAGAGGGTCAGTACTGAGGGAGGGCTGCACAGGCAGAGGGTCAGTACAGAGGGAGAGCTGCACTGTCAGAGGGTCAGTCATGACGGAGTGCTGCACTGTCAGAGGGTCAGTACTGAGGGAGTGCTGCACTGTCAGAGGGTCAGTACTGAGGGAGTGCTGCACTGTCAGAGGGTCAGTACTGAGGGAGTGCTGCTCTGTCAGAGGGTCAGCACTGAGGGAGTGCTGCACTGTCAGAGGGTCAGTACTGACGGAGTGCTGCACTGTCAGAGGGTCAGTACTGAGCGAGTCCTGCACTGTCAGAGGATCAGTACTGAGGGAGTGCTGCACTGTCAGAGGGTAAGTACTGAGAGAGTGCTCCACTGTCAGAGGGTCAGTACTGAGGGAGCGCTGCACTGTTAGAGAGTCAGTACTGAGGGAATGCTGCACTGTCAGAGGGTCAGTGCTGAGGGAGTGCCGCACTGTCAGAGGGTCAGTACTGAGGGAGTGCTGCACTGTCAGAGGGTCAGTACTGAGGGAGTGCTGCACTGCCAGAGGGTCAGTACTGAGGGAGTGCTGCACTGTCAGAGGGTCAGTGCTGAGGGAGAGCTGCACTGTCAGAGGGTAAGTACTGAGGGAGTGCTGCACCGTGAGAGGGTCAGTACTGAGGGAGTACTGCACTGTCAGAGGGTCAGTACTGAGGGAGTGTTGCACTGTCAGAGGGTCAGTACTGAGTGAGTGTTGCACTGTCAGAGGGTCAGTACTGAGGGACTGCTGCACTGTCAGTGGGTCAGTATTGAGGGAGAGCTGAACTGTCAGAGGGTCAGTACTGAGGGAGTGCTGCACTGTCAGAGTGTCAGTACTGAGGGAGTTCTGCACTGTCAGAGGGTCAGTACTGAGTGAGAGCTGCACTGTCAGAGGGTCAGTACTGAGGGAGTTCTGCACTGTCAGAGGGTCAGTACTGAGGGAGTGCTGCACTGTCAAAGGGTCAGTACTGAGCGAGAGCTGCATTGTAATAGGGTCAGTACTGAGGGAGCGCTGCACTGTCAGAGGGGCAGTATTGAGGGAGTGCTGCACTGTCAGAGGATCAGTACTGAGGGAGTGTTGCAATGTCAGAGGGCCAGTACTGAGGGAGAGCTGCATTGGCAGAGGGTCAGTACTGAGGGAGTGCTGCACTGTCAGAGGGTCAGTGCTGAGGGAGAGCTGCACTGTCAGAGGGTCAGTACTGAGGGAGTGCTGCACTGTCAGAGGGTCAGTACTGAGGGACTGCTGCACTGTCAGTGGGTCAGTACTGAAGGAGTGCTGAACTGTCAGAGGGTCAGTACTGAGGGAGTGCTGCACTGTCACAGGGTCAGTACTGAGTGAGAGCTGCACTGTCAGAGGGTCAGTACTGAGGGAGTTCTGCACTGTCAGAGGGTCAGTACTGAGGGAGTGTTGCACTGTCAGAGGGTCAGTACTGAGGGAGTGCTGCACTGTCAGAGGGTCAGTACTGAGGGAGCGCCTGACTGTTAGAGTGTCAGTACTGAGGGAGTGCTGCACTGTCAGAGGGTCAGTACTGAGGGAGTGCTGCACTGCCAGAGGGTCAGTACTGAGGGAGTGCTGCACTATCAGAGGGTCAGTGCTGAGGGAGTGCTGCACCGTGACAGGGTCAGTACTGAGGGAGTACTGCACTGTCGGAGGGTCAGTACTGAGGGAGTGCTGCACCGTGAGAGGGTCAGTACTGAGGGAGTGCTGCACTGTCAGAGGGTCAGTACTGAGGGAGTGTTGCTGTGTCAGAGGGTCAGTACTGAGGGAGAGCTGCATTGGCAGAGGGTCAGTACTGATAGAGCGCTGCACTGTCAGAGGGACAGTATTGAGGGAGTGCTGCACTGTCAGAGGGTCAGTACTGAGGGAGTGCTCCACTGTCAGAGGGTCAGTACTGAGGGAATGCTGCACTGTCAGAGGGTCAGTGCTGAGGGAATGCCGCACTGTCAGAGGGTCAGTACTGAGGGGGTGCTGCACTGTCAGAGGGTCAGTACTGAGGGAGTGCTGCACTGCCAGAGGGTCAGTACTGAGGGAGTGCTGCACTGTCAGAGGGTCAGTGCTGAGGGAGAGTTGCACTGTCAGAGGGTCAGTACTGAGGGAGTGCTGCACTGTCAGAGGGTCAGTACTGAGGGAATGCTGCACTGTCAGAGGGTCAGTGCTGAGGGAGTGCCGCACTGTCAGAGGGTCAGTACTGAGGGAGTGCTGCACTGTCAGAGGATCAGGACTGAGGGAGTGCTGCACTGTCAGAGGTCAGTACTGAGGGAGCGCTGCACTGTTAGAGATTTAGTACTGAGGGAATGCTGCACTGTCAGAGGGTCAGTACTGAGGGAATGCTGCACTGTCAGAGGATCAGGACTGAGGGAGTGCTGCACTGTCAGAGGTCAGTACTGAGGGAGCGCTGCACTGTTAGAGATTTAGTACTGAGGGAATGCTGCACTGTCAGAGGGTCAGTGCTGAGGGAGTGCCGCACTGTCAGAGGGTCAGTACTGAGGGAGTGCTGCACTGTCAGAGGGTCAGTACTGAGGGAGTGCTGCACTGCCAGAGGGTCAGTGGTGAGGGAGAGCTGCACTGTCAGAGGGTCAGTACTGAGGGAGTGCTGCAGTGTCAGAGAGTCAGTACTGAGGGAGTGCTGCACTGTCAGAGGGTCAGTACTGAGGGAGTGCTGCACTGTCACAGGGTCAGTACTGAGCGAGAGCTGCACTGTCAGAGGGTCAGTACTGAGGGAGTGCTGCACTGTCAGAGGATCAGTGCTGAGGGAGTGCTGCACTGCCAGAGGGTCAATACTGAGAGAGTGCTCCACTGTCAGAGGGTCAGTACTGAGGGAGCGCTGCACTGTTTGAGAGTCAGTACTGAGGGAATGCTGCACTGTCAGAGGGTCAGTGCTGAGGGAGTGCCGCACTGTCAGAGGGTCAGTACTGAGGGAGTGCTGCACTGTCAGAGGGTCAGTACTGAGGGAGGGCTGCACTGTCAGAGGGTCAGTACTGAGGGAGTGCTGCTCTGTCAGAGGGTCAGCACTGAGGGAGTGCTGCACTGTCAGAGGGTCAGTACTGACGGAGTGCTGCACTGTCAGAGGGTCAGTACTGAGCGAGTCCTGCACTGTCAGAGGATCAGTACTGAGGGAGTGCTGCACTGTCAGAGGGTCAGTACTGAGAGAGTGCTCCACTGTCAGAGGGTCAGTACTGAGGGAATGCTGCACTGTCAGAGGGTCAGTGCTGAGGGAGTGCCGCACTGTCAGAGGGTCAGTACTGAGGGAGTGCTGCACTGTCAGAGGGTCAGTACTGAGGGAGTGTTGCACTGTCAGAGGGTCAGTACTGAGTGAGTGTTGCACTGTCAGAGGGTCAGTACTGAGGGACTGCTGCACTGTCAGTGGGTCAGTATTGAGGGAGAGCTGAACTGTCAGAGGGTCAGTACTGAGGGAGTGCTGCACTGTCAGAGTGTCAGTACTGAGGGAGTGCTGCACTGTCACAGGGTCAGTACTGAGTGAGAGCTGCACTGTCAGAGGGTCAGTACTGAGGGAGTTCTGCACTGTCAGAGGGCCAGTACTGAGGGAGTGCTGCACTGTCAAAGGGTCAGTACTGAGCGAGAGCTGCATTGTAATAGGGTCAGTACTGAGGGAGCGCTGCACTGTCAGAGGGGCAGTATTGAGGGAGTGCTGCACTGTCAGAGGATCAGTACTGAGGGAGTGTTGCAATGTCAGAGGGCCAGTACTGAGGGAGAGCTGCATTGGCAGAGGGTCAGTACTGAGGGAGTGCTGCACTGTCAGAGGGTCAGTGCTGAGGGAGAGCTGCACTGTCAGAGGGTCAGTACTGAGGGAGTGCTGCACCGTGAGAGGGTCAGTACTGAGGGAGTACTGCACTGTCAGAGGGTCAGCACTGAGGGAGTGTTGCACTGTCAGAGGGTCAGTACTGAGTGAGTGTTGCACTGTCAGAGGGTCAGTACTGAGGGACTGCTGCACTGTCAGTGGGTCAGTACTGAAGGAGTGCTGAACTGTCAGAGGGTCAGTACTGAGGGAGTGCTGCACTGTCACAGGGTCAGTACTGAGTGAGAGCTGCACTGTCAGAGGGTCAGTACTGAGGGAGTTCTGCACTGTCAGAGGGTCAGTACTGAGGGAGTGTTGCACTGTCAGAGGGTCAGTACTGAGGGAGTGCTGCACTGTCAGAGGGTCAGTACTGAGGGAGTGTTGCACTGTCAGAGGGTCAGTACTGAGGGAGTGCTGCAGTGTCAGAGAGTCAGTACTGAGGGAGTGCTGCACTGTCAGAGGGTCAGTACTGAGGGAGTGCTGCACTGTCACAGGGTCAGTACTGAGCGAGAGCTGCACTGTCAGAGGGTCAGTACTGAGGGAGTGCTGCACTGTCAGAGGATCAGTGCTGAGGGAGTGCTGCACTGCCAGAGGGTCAATACTGAGAGAGTGCTCCACTGTCAGAGGGTCAGTACTGAGGGAGCGCTGCACTGTTTGAGAGTCAGTACTGAGGGAATGCTGCACTGTCAGAGGGTCAGTGCTGAGGGAGTGCCGCACTGTCAGAGGGTCAGTACTGAGGGAGTGCTGCACTGTCAGAGGGTCAGTACTGAGGGAGGGCTGCACTGTCAGAGGGTCAGTACTGAGGGAGTGCTGCTCTGTCAGAGGGTCAGCACTGAGGGAGTGCTGCACTGTCAGAGGGTCAGTACTGACGGAGTGCTGCACTGTCAGAGGGTCAGTACTGAGCGAGTCCTGCACTGTCAGAGGATCAGTACTGAGGGAGTGCTGCACTGTCAGAGGGTCAGTACTGAGAGAGTGCTCCACTGTCAGAGGGTCAGTACTGAGGGAGCGCTGCACTGTTAGAGAGTCAGTACTGAGGGAATGCTGCACTGTCAGAGGGTCAGTGCTGAGGGAGTGCCGCACTGTCAGAGGGTCAGTACTGAGGGAGTGCTGCACTGTCAGAGGGTCAGTACTGAGGGAGTGTTGCACTGTCAGAGGGTCAGTACTGAGTGAGTGTTGCACTGTCAGAGGGTCAGTACTGAGGGACTGCTGCACTGTCAGTGGGTCAGTATTGAGGGAGAGCTGAACTGTCAGAGGGTCAGTACTGAGGGAGTGCTCCACTGTCAGAGGGTCAGTACTGAGGGAGCGCTGCACTGTTAGAGAGTCAGTACTGAGGGAATGCTGCACTGTCAGAGGGTCAGTACTGAGGGAGTGCTCCACTGTCAGAGGGTCTGTACTGAGGGAGCACTGCACTGACAGAGGGTCAGTACTGAGGGAACGCTGCACTGTCAGAGGGTCAGTACTGAGGGAGAGCTGCACAGGCAGAGGGTCAGTACAGAGGGAGAGCTGCACTGTCAGAGGGTCAGTCATGAGGGAGTGCTGCACTGTCAGAGGGTCAGTACTGAGGGAGTGCTGCACTGTCAGAGGGTCAGTACTGAGGGAGTGCTGCACTGTGAGAGGGTCAGTACTGAGGGAGTGCTGCTCTGTCAGAGGGTCAGCACTGAGGGAGTGCTGCACTGTCAGAGGGTCAGTACTGACGGAGTGCTGCACTGTCAGAGGGTCAGTACTGAGCGAGTCCTGCACTGTCAGAGGATCAGTACTGAGGGAGTGCTGCACTGTCAGAGGGTAAGTACTGAGAGAGTGCTCCACTGTCAGAGGGTCAGTACTGAGGGAGCGCTGCACTGTTAGAGAGTCAGTACTGAGGGAATGCTGCACTGTCAGAGGGTCAGTGCTGAGGGAGTGCCGCACTGTCAGAGGGTCAGTACTGAGGGAGTGCTGCACTGTCAGAGGGTCAGTACTGAGGGAGTGCTGCACTGCCAGAGGGTCAGTACTGAGGGAGTGCTGCACTGTCAGAGGGTCAGTGCTGAGGGAGAGCTGCACTGTCAGAGGGTAAGTACTGAGGGAGTGCTGCACCGTGAGAGGGTCAGTACTGAGGGAGTACTGCACTGTCAGAGGGTCAGTACTGAGGGAGTGTTGCACTGTCAGAGGGTCAGTACTGAGTGAGTGTTGCACTGTCAGAGGGTCAGTACTGAGGGACTGCTGCACTGTCAGTGGGTCAGTATTGAGGGAGAGCTGAACTGTCAGAGGGTCAGTACTGAGGGAGTGCTGCACTGTCAGAGTGTCAGTACTGAGGGAGTGCTGCACTGTCACAGGGTCAGTACTGAGTGAGAGCTGCACTGTCAGAGGGTCAGTACTGAGGGAGTTCTGCACTGTCAGAGGGTCAGTACTGAGGGAGTGCTGCACTGTCAAAGGGTCAGTACTGAGCGAGAGCTGCATTGTAATAGGGTCAGTACTGAGGGAGCGCTGCACTGTCAGAGGGGCAGTATTGAGGGAGTGCTGCACTGTCAGAGGATCAGTACTGAGGGAGTGTTGCAATGTCAGAGGGCCAGTACTGAGGGAGAGCTGCATTGGCAGAGGGTCAGTACTGAGGGAGTGCTGCACTGTCAGAGGGTCAGTGCTGAGGGAGAGCTGCACTGTCAGAGGGTCAGTACTGAGGGAGTGCTGCACCGTGAGAGGGTCAGTACTGAGGGAGTACTGCACTGTCAGAGGGTCAGCACTGAGGGAGTGTTGCACTGTCAGAGGGTCAGTACTGAGTGAGTGTTGCACTGTCAGAGGGTCAGTACTGAGGGAGTGTTGCACTGTCAGAGGGTCAGTACTGAGGGAGTGCTGCACTGTCAGAGGGTCAGTACTGAGGGAGTGTTGCACTGTCAGAGGGTCAGTACTGAGGGAGTGCTGCACTGTCAGAGGATCAGTACTGAGGGAGTGCTGCACTGTCAGAGGGTCAGTACTGAGGGAGCGCCTGACTGTTAGAGTGTCAGTACTGAGGGAGTGCTGCACTGTCAGAGGGTCAGTACTGAGGGAGTGCTGCACTGCCAGAGGGTCAGTACTGAGGGAGTGCTGCACTATCAGAGGGTCAGTGCTGAGGGAGAGCTGCACTGTCAGAGGGTCAGTACTGAGGGAGTGCTGCACCGTGACAGGGTCAGTACTGAGGGAGTACTGCACTGTCGGAGGGTCAGTACTGAGTGAGTGCTGCACCGTGAGAGGGTCAGTACTGAGGGAGTGCTGCACTGTCAGAGGGTCAGTACTGAGGGAGTGTTGCAGTGTCAGAGGGTCAGTACTGAGGGAGAGCTGCATTGGCAGAGGGTCAGTACTGATAGAGCGCTGCACTGTCAGAGGGACAGTATTGAGGGAGTGCTGCACTGTCAGAGGGTCAGTACTGAGGGAGTGCTCCACTGTCAGAGGGTCAGTACTGAGGGAATGCTGCACTGTCAGAGGGTCAGTGCTGAGGGAGTGCTGCACTGTCAGAGGGTCAGTACTGAGGGAGTGCCGCACTGTCAGAGGGTCAGTACTGAGGGGGTGCTGCACTGTCAGAGGGTCAGTACTGAGGGAGTGCTGCACTGCCAGAGGGTCAGTACTGAGGGAGTGCTGCACTGTCAGAGGGTCAGTGCTGAGGGAGAGTTGCACTGTCAGAGGGTCAGTACTGAGGGAGTGCTGCAGCCTGAGAGGGTCAGTACTGAGGGAGTGCTGCAGCCTGAGAGGGTCAGTACTGAGGGGGTACTGCACTGTCGGAGGGTCAGTACTGAGTGAGTGTTGCACTGTCAGAGGGTCAGTACTGAGGGAGTGCTGCACTGTCAGACGGTCAGTACTGAAGGAGTGCTGCACTGTCAGAGGGTCAGTACTGAGGGAGTCCTGCACTGTCAGAGGGTCAGTACTGAGGGAGTGTTGCACTGTCAGAGGGTCAGTACTGAGTGAGTGTTGCACTGTCAGAGGGTCAGTACTGAGGGAGAGCTGCATTGTCAGAGGGTCAGTACTGAGGGAGCGCTGCACTGTCAGAGGGACAGTAGTGAGGGAGTGCTGCACTGTCAGAGGGTCAGTGCTGAGGGAGTGCCGCACTGTCAGAGGGTCAGTACTGAGGGAGTGCTGCACTGTCAGAGGGTCAGTACTGAGGGAGTGCTGCACTGCCAGAGGGTCAGTACTGAGGGAGTGCTGCACTGTCAGAGGGTCAGTACTGAGGGAGTGCTCCACTGTCAGAGAGTCAGTACTGAGGGAGCGCTGCACTGTTAGAGAGTCAGTACAGAGGGAATGCTGCAATGTCAGAGGGTCAGTGCTGATGGTGTACCGCACTGTCAGAGGGTCAGTACTGAGGGAGTGCTGCACTGTCAGAGGGTCAGTACTGAGGGAGTGCTGCACTGCCAGAGGGTCAGTACAGAGGGAGTGCTGCACTGTCAGAGGGTCAGTACTGAGGGAGTGCTGCACTGTCAGAGGGTCAGTACTGAGGGAGTGCTGCACTGTCAGAGGGTCAGTACTGACGGAGTGCTGCACTGTCAGAGGGTCAGTACTGAGCGAGTGCTGCACTGTCAGAGGGTCAGTACTGAGGGAATGCTGCACTGTCAGCGGGTCAGTACTGAGGGAGTGCTGCACTGTCAGAGGGTCAGTACAGAGGGAGTGCTGCACTGTCAGAGGGTCAGTACTGAGGGAGTGCTGCACTGTCAGAGGGTCAGTACAGAGGGAATGCTGCAATGTCAGAGGGTCAGTGCTGATGGTGTGCCGCACTGTCAGAGGGTCAGTACTGAGGGAGTGCTGTACTGTCAGAGGGTCAGTACTGAGGGAGTGCTGCACTGTCAGAGGGTCAGTACTGAGGGAGTGCTGCACTGTCAGAGGGTCAGTACTGAGGGAGTGCTGCACTGTCAGAGGGTTAGTACTGAGGGAGTGCTGCACTGTCAGAGGGTCAGTACTGAGGGAGTGCTGCACTGTCACAGTGTCAGTACTGAGCGAGAGCTGCATTGTAAGACGGTCAGTACTGAGGGACTGCTGCACTGTCAGTGGGTCAGTACTGAGGGAGAGCTGAACTGTCAGAGGGTCAGTACTGAGGGAGTGCTGCACTGTCAGAGGGTTAGTACTGAGGGAGTGCTGCACTGTCAGAGGGTCAGTACTGAGGGAGTGCTGCACTGTCACAGTGTCAGTACTGAGCGAGAGCTGCATTGTAAGACGGTCAGTACTGAGGGACTGCTGCACTGTCAGTGGGTCAGTACTGAGGGAGAGCTGAACTGTCAGAGGGTCAGTACTGAGGGAGTACTGCACTGTCACAGGGTCAGTACTGAGTGAGTGCTGCACTGTCACAGGGCCAGTACTGAGGGAGCGCTGCACTGTCAGAGGGTCAGTACTGAAGGAGTGCTGTGCAGTCAGAGGGTCAGTACTGAGAAGGTGCTCCACTGTCAGAGGGTCAGTACTGAGGGAGAGCTGCATTGTCAGAGGGTCAGTACTGAGGGAGCGCTGCACTGTCAGAGGGACAGTATTGAGGGAGTGCTGCACTGTCAGAGGGTCAGTACTGAGGGAGCGCTGCACTGTCAGAGGGTCAGTACTGAGGGAATGCTGCACTGTCAGAGGATCAGTACTGAGGGAGTGCTGCACTGTCAGAGGGTCAGTACTGAGAGTCTGCTCCACTGTCAGAGGGTCTGTACTGAGGGAGCGCTGCACTGTTAGAGATTTAGTACTGAGGGAATGCTGCACTGTCAGAGGGACAGTGCTGAGGGAGTGCCGCACTGTCAGAGGGTCAGTACTGAGGGAGTGCTGCACTGTCAGAGGGTCAGTACTGAGGCAGTGCTGCACTGCCAGAGGGTCAGTACTGAGGGAGTGCTGCACTGTCAGAGGGTCAGTGCTGAGGGAGAGCTGCACTGTCAGAGGGTCAGTACTGAGGGAGTGCTGCAGTGTCAGAGGGTCAGTACTGAGGGAGTGCTGCACTGTCAGAGGGTCAGTACTGAGGGAGTGCTGCACTGTCAGAGGGTCAGTGCTGAGGGAGAGCTGCACTGTCAGAGGGTCAGTACTGAGGGAGTGCTGCACCGTGAGAGGGTCAGTACTGAGGGAGTACTGCACTGTCAGAGGGTCAGTACTGAGGGAGTGTTGCACTGTCAGAGGGTCAGTACTGAGTGAGTGTTGCACTGTCAGAGGGTCAGTACTGAGGGACTGCTGCACTGTCAGTGGGTCAGTATTGAGGGAGAGCTGAACTGTCAGAGGGTCAGTACTGAGGGAGTGCTGCACTGTCAGAGTGTCAGTACTGAGGGAGTGCTGCACTGTCACAGGGTCAGTACTGAGTGAGAGCTGCACTGTCAGAGGGTCAGTACTGAGGGAGTTCTGCACTGTCAGAGGGTCAGTACTGAGGGAGTGCTGCACTGTCAAAGGGTCAGTACTGAGCGAGAGCTGCATTGTAATAGGGTCAGTACTGAGGGAGCGCTGCACTGTCAGAGGGGCAGTATTGAGGGAGTGCTGCACTGTCAGAGGATCAGTACTGAGGGAGTGTTGCAATGTCAGAGGGCCAGTACTGAGGGAGAGCTGCATTGGCAGAGGGTCAGTACTGAGGGAGTGCTGCACTGTCAGAGGGTCAGTGCTGAGGGAGAGCTGCACTGTCAGAGGGTCAGTACTGAGGGAGTGCTGCACCGTGAGAGGGTCAGTACTGAGGGAGTACTGCACTGTCAGAGGGTCAGCACTGAGGGAGTGTTGCACTGTCAGAGGATCAGTACTGAGTGAGTGTTGCACTGTCAGAGGGTCAGTACTGAGGGAGTGTTGCACTGTCAGAGGGTCAGTACTGAGGGAGTGCTGCACTGTCAGAGGGTCAGTACTTAGGGAGTGTTGCACTGTCAGAGGGTCAGTACTGAGGGAGTGCTGCACTGTCAGAGGATCAGTACTGAGGGAGTGCTGCACTGTCAGAGGGTCAGTACTGAGGGAGCGCCTGACTGTTAGAGTGTCAGTACTGAGGGAGTGCTGCACTGTCAGAGGGTCAGTACTGAGGGAGTGCTGCACTGCCAGAGGGTCAGTACTGAGGGAGTGCTGCACTATCAGAGGGTCAGTGCTGAGGGAGAGCTGCACTGTCAGAGGGTCAGTACTGAGGGAGTGCTGCACCGTGACAGGGTCAGTACTGAGGGAGTACTGCACTGTCGGAGGGTCAGTACTGAGTGAGTGCTGCACCGTGAGAGGGTCAGTACTGAGGGAGTGCTGCACTGTCAGAGGGTCAGTACTGAGGGAGTGTTGCAGTGTCAGAGGGTCAGTACTGAGGGAGAGCTGCATTGGCAGAGGGTCAGTACTGATAGAGCGCTGCACTGTCAGAGGGACAGTATTGAGGGAGTGCTGCACTGTCAGAGGGTCAGTACTGAGGGAGTGCTCCACTGTCAGAGGGTCAGTACTGAGGGAATGCTGCACTGTCAGAGGGTCAGTGCTGAGGGAGTGCTGCACTGTCAGAGGGTCAGTACTGAGGGAGTGCCGCACTGTCAGAGGGTCAGTACTGAGGGGGTGCTGCACTGTCAGAGGGTCAGTACTGAGGGAGTGCTGCACTGCCAGAGGGTCAGTACTGAGGGAGTGCTGCACTGTCAGAGGGTCAGTGCTGAGGGAGAGTTGCACTGTCAGAGGGTCAGTACTGAGGGAGTGCTGCAGCCTGAGAGGGTCAGTACTGAGGGAGTGCTGCAGCCTGAGAGGGTCAGTACTGAGGGGGTACTGCACTGTCGGAGGGTCAGTACTGAGTGAGTGTTGCACTGTCAGAGGGTCAGTACTGAGGGAGTGCTGCACTGTCAGACGGTCAGTACTGAAGGAGTGCTGCACTGTCAGAGGGTCAGTACTGAGGGAGTCCTGCACTGTCAGAGGGTCAGTACTGAGGGAGTGTTGCACTGTCAGAGGGTCAGTACTGAGTGAGTGTTGCACTGTCAGAGGGTCAGTACTGAGGGAGAGCTGCATTGTCAGAGGGTCAGTACTGAGGGAGCGCTGCACTGTCAGAGGGACAGTAGTGAGGGAGTGCTGCACTGTCAGAGGGTCAGTGCTGAGGGAGTGCCGCACTGTCAGAGGGTCAGTACTGAGGGAGTGCTGCACTGTCAGAGGGTCAGTACTGAGGGAGTGCTGCACTGCCAGAGGGTCAGTACTGAGGGAGTGCTGCACTGTCAGAGGGTCAGTACTGAGGGAGTGCTCCACTGTCAGAGAGTCAGTACTGAGGGAGCGCTGCACTGTTAGAGAGTCAGTACAGAGGGAATGCTGCAATGTCAGAGGGTCAGTGCTGATGGTGTACCGCACTGTCAGAGGGTCAGTACTGAGGGAGTGCTGCACTGTCAGAGGGTCAGTACTGAGGGAGTGCTGCACTGCCAGAGGGTCAGTACAGAGGGAGTGCTGCACTGTCAGAGGGTCAGTACTGAGGGAGTGCTGCACTGTCAGAGGGTCAGTACTGAGGGAGTGCTGCACTGTCAGAGGGTCAGTACTGACGGAGTGCTGCACTGTCAGAGGGTCAGTACTGAGCGAGTGCTGCACTGTCAGAGGGTCAGTACTGAGGGAATGCTGCACTGTCAGCGGGTCAGTACTGAGGGAGTGCTGCACTGTCAGAGGGTCAGTACAGAGGGAGTGCTGCACTGTCAGAGGGTCAGTACTGAGGGAGTGCTGCACTGTCAGAGGGTCAGTACAGAGGGAATGCTGCAATGTCAGAGGGTCAGTGCTGATGGTGTGCCGCACTGTCAGAGGGTCAGTACTGAGGGAGTGCTGTACTGTCAGAGGGTCAGTACTGAGGGAGTGCTGCACTGTCAGAGGGTCAGTACTGAGGGAGTGCTGCACTGTCAGAGGGTCAGTACTGAGGGAGTGCTGCACTGTCAGAGGGTTAGTACTGAGGGAGTGCTGCACTGTCAGAGGGTCAGTACTGAGGGAGTGCTGCACTGTCACAGTGTCAGTACTGAGCGAGAGCTGCATTGTAAGACGGTCAGTACTGAGGGACTGCTGCACTGTCAGTGGGTCAGTACTGAGGGAGAGCTGAACTGTCAGAGGGTCAGTACTGAGGGAGTGCTGCACTGTCAGAGGGTTAGTACTGAGGGAGTGCTGCACTGTCAGAGGGTCAGTACTGAGGGAGTGCTGCACTGTCACAGTGTCAGTACTGAGCGAGAGCTGCATTGTAAGACGGTCAGTACTGAGGGACTGCTGCACTGTCAGTGGGTCAGTACTGAGGGAGAGCTGAACTGTCAGAGGGTCAGTACTGAGGGAGTACTGCACTGTCACAGGGTCAGTACTGAGTGAGTGCTGCACTGTCACAGGGCCAGTACTGAGGGAGCGCTGCACTGTCAGAGGGTCAGTACTGAAGGAGTGCTGTGCAGTCAGAGGGTCAGTACTGAGAAGGTGCTCCACTGTCAGAGGGTCAGTACTGAGGGAGAGCTGCATTGTCAGAGGGTCAGTACTGAGGGAGCGCTGCACTGTCAGAGGGACAGTATTGAGGGAGTGCTGCACTGTCAGAGGGTCAGTACTGAGGGAGCGCTGCACTGTCAGAGGGTCAGTACTGAGGGAATGCTGCACTGTCAGAGGATCAGTACTGAGGGAGTGCTGCACTGTCAGAGGGTCAGTACTGAGAGTCTGCTCCACTGTCAGAGGGTCTGTACTGAGGGAGCGCTGCACTGTTAGAGATTTAGTACTGAGGGAATGCTGCACTGTCAGAGGGACAGTGCTGAGGGAGTGCCGCACTGTCAGAGGGTCAGTACTGAGGGAGTGCTGCACTGTCAGAGGGTCAGTACTGAGGCAGTGCTGCACTGCCAGAGGGTCAGTACTGAGGGAGTGCTGCACTGTCAGAGGGTCAGTGCTGAGGGAGAGCTGCACTGTCAGAGGGTCAGTACTGAGGGAGTGCTGCAGTGTCAGAGGGTCAGTACTGAGGGAGTGCTGCACTGTCAGAGGGTCAGTACTGAGGGAGTGCTGCACTGTCAGAGGGTCAGTACTGAGGGAGTGCTGCAGTGTCAGAGGGTCAGTACTGAGGGAGTGCTGCACTGTCAGAGGGTCAGTACTGAGGGAGTGCTGCACTGTCAGAGGGTCAGTACTGAGGGAGTGCTGCACTGTCACAGGGTCAGTACTGAGCGAGAGCTGCACTGTCAGAGGGTCAGTACTGAGGGAGTGCTGCACTGTCAGAGGGTCAGTACTGAGGGAGTGCTGCACTGTCTGAGGGTCAGTACTGAGCGAGAGCTGCATTGTAAGAGGGTCAGTACTGAGGGAGTGCTGCACTGTCAGAGGGTCAGTACTGAGGGAGTGCTGCACTGTCACAGGTCAGTACTGAGCGAGAGCTGCATTGTAAGAGGGTCAGTACTGAGGGAGTGCTGCACTGTCAGAGGGACAGTATTGAGGGAGTGCTGCACTGTCAGAGGGTCAGTACTGAGGGACCCCATCACTGTCAGAGGGTCAGTACTGAGGGAATGCTGCACTGTCAGAGGATCAGTACTGAGTGAGTGCTGCAATGTCAGAGGGTCAGTGCTGAGGGACTGTCGCACTGTCAGAGGGTCAGTACTGAGGGAGTGCTGCACTGTCAGAGGGTCAGTACTGAGGGAGTGCTGCACTGCCAGAGGGTCAGTACTGAGGGAGTGCTGCACTGTCAGAGGGTCAGTGCTGAGGGAGAGCTGCACTGTCAGAGGGTCAGTACTGAGGGAGTGCTGCACCGTGAGAGGGTCAGTACTGAGGGAGTACTGCACTGTCGGAGGGTCAGTACTGAGGGAGTGTTGCACTGTCAGAGGGTCAGTACTGAGTGAGTGTTGCACTGTCAGAGGGTCAGTACTGAGGGAGTGCTGCACTGTCAGATGGTCAGTACTGAAGGAGTGCTGCACTGTCAGAGGGTCAGTCCTGAGGGAGTCCTGCACTGTCAGAGGGTCAGTACTGAGGGAGTGTTGCACTGTCAGAGGGTCAGTACTGAGTGAGTGTTGCACTATCAGAGGGTCAGTACTGAGGGAGAGCTGCATTGTCAAAGGGTCAGTACTGAGGGAGCGCTGCACTGTCAGAGGGACAGTATTGAGGGAGTGCTGCACTGTCAGAAGGTCAGTACTGAGGGAGCGCTGCACTGTCAGAGGGTCAGTACTGAGGGAATGCTGCACTGTCAGAGGATCAGTACTGAGGGAGTGCTGCACTGTCAGAGGGTCAGTACTGAGAGAGTGCTCCACTGTCAGAGGGTCAGTACTGAGGGAGCGCTGCACTGTTAGAGAGTCAGTGCTGAGGGAGTGCCGCACTGTCAGAGGGTCAGTACTGAGGGAGTGCTGCACTGTCAGAGGGTCAGTACTGAGGGAGTGCTGCACTGTCAGAGGGTCAGTACTGAGGGAGTGCTGCACTGTCAGAGGGTCAGTACTGAGGGAGTGCTGCACTGCCAGAGGGTCAGTACTGAGGGAGTGCTGCACTGTCAGAGGGTCAGTGCTGAGGGAGAGCTGCACTGTCAGAGGGTCAGTACTGAGGGAGTGCTGCACCGTGAGAGGGTCAGTACTGAGGGAGTACTGCACTGTCGGAGGGTCAGTACTGAGGGAGTGCTGCACTGCCAGAGGGTCAGTACTGAGGGAGTGCTGCACTGTCAGAGGGTCAGTGCTGAGGGAGAGCTGAACTGTCAGAGGGTCAGTACTGAGGGAGTGCTGCAGTGTCAGAGGGTCAGTACTGAGGGAGTGCTGCACTGTCAGAGGGTCAGTACTGAGGGAGTGCTGCACTGTCACAGGGTCAGTACTGAGCGAGAGCTGCACTGTCAGAGGGTCAGTACTGAGGGAGTGCTGCACTGTCAGAGGGTCAGTACTGAGGGAGTGCTGCACTGTCACAGGGTCAGTACTGAGCGAGAGCTGCATTGTAAGAGGGTCAGTACTGAGGGAGTGCTGCACTGTCAGAGGGACAGTATTGAGGGAGTGCAGCACTGTCAGAGGGTCAGTGCTGAGGGAGTGCCGCACTGTCAGAGGGTCAGTACTGAGGGAGTGCTGCACTGTCAGAGGGTCAGTACTGAGGGAGTGCTGCACTGTCAGAGGGTCAGTACTGAGGGAGTGCTGCACTGTCAGAGGGTCAGTGCTGAGGGAGAGCTGCACTATCAGATGATCAGTACTGAGGAAGTGCTGCACTGTCAGAGGGTCAATACTGAGGGAGACCTGCACTGTCAGAGGGTCAGTACTGAGGGAGTGCTGCACTGTCAGAGGTTCAGTACGGAGGGAGAGCTGCACTGTCAGAGGTTCAGTACTGAGGGAGTGCTGCACTGTCAGAGGATCAGTACTGAGGGAGAGCTGCACTGTCAGAGGGTCAGTACTGAGGGAATGGTGCACTGTCAGAGGATCAGTACGGAGGGAGAGCTGCACTGTCAGAGGTTCAGTACTGAGGGAGTGCTGCACTGTCAGAGGATCAGTACTGAGGGAGAGCTGCACTGTCAGAGGGTCAGTACTGAGGGAGTGCTGCACTGTCAGAGGGTCAGTACTGAGGGAGTGCTCCACTGTCAGAGAGTCAGTACTGAGGGAGCGCTGCACTGTTAGAGAGTCAGTACAGAGGGAATGCTGCAATGTCAGAGGGTCAGTGCTGATGGTGTGCCGCACTGTCAGAGGGTCAGTACTGAGGGAGTGCTGCACTGTCAGAGGGTCAGTACTGAGGGAGTGCTGCACTGTCAGAGGGTCAGTACTGAGGGAGTGCTGCACTGTCAGAGGGTCAGTACTGAGGGAGTGCTGCACTGTCAGAGGGTCAGTACTGAGGGAGTGCTGCACTGTCAGAGGGTCAGTACTGAGGGAGTGCTGCACTGTCAGAGGGTCAGTACTGAGCGAGTGCTGCACTGTCAGAGGGTCAGTACTGAGGGAATGCTGCACTGTCAGCGGGTCAGTACTGAGGGGGTGCTGCACTGTCAGAGGGTCAGTACTGAGGGAGTGCTGCACTGTCAGAGGGTCAGTACAGAGGGAGTGCTGCACTGTCAGAGGGTCAGTACTGAGAGAGTGCTGCACTGTCAGAGGGTCAGTACTGAGAGAGTGCTCCACTGTCAGAGGGTCAGTACTGAGGGAGCGCTGCACTGTTAGAGAGTCAGTGCTGAGGGAGTGCCGCACTGTCAGAGGGTCAGTACTGAGGGAGTGCTGCACTGTCAGAGGGTCAGTACTGAGGGAGTGCTGCACTGCCAGAGGGTCAGTACTGAGGGAGTGCTGCACTGTCAGAGGGTCAGTGCTGAGGGAGAGCTGCACTGTCAGATGGTCAGTACTGAGGGAGTGCTGCACCGTGAGAGGGTCAGTACTGAGGGAGTACTGCACTGTCAGAGGGTCAGAACTGAGGGAGCGTTGCACTGTCAGACGGTCAGTACTGAGGGAGTGCTGCACTGTCACAGTGTCAGTACTGAGCGAGAGCTGCATTGTAAGAGGGTCAGTACTGAGGGACTGCTGCACTGTCAGTGGGTCAGTACTGAGGGAGAGCTGAACTGTCAGAGGGTCAGTACTGAGGGAGTGCTGCACTGTCACAGGGTCAGTACTGAGTGAGTGCTGCACTGTCAGACGGTCAGTACTGAAGGAGTGCTTTGCAGTCAGAGGGTCAGTACTGAGGGAGCGCTGCATTGTCAGAGGGTCAGTACTGAGGGAGCGCTGCACTGTCAGAGGGACAGTATTGAGGGAGTGCTGCACTGTCAGAGGGTCAGTACTGAGGGAGCGCTGCACTGTCAGAGGGTCAGTACTAAGGGAATGCTGCACTGTCAGAGGATCAGTACTGAGGGAGTGCTGCACTGTCAGAGGGTCAGTACGGAGGGAGAGCTGCACTGTCAAGAGGTTCAGTACTGAGGGAGTGCTGCACTGTCAGAGGATCAGTACTGAGGGAGAGCTGCACTGTCAGAGTGTCAGTACTGAGGGAGTGCTGCACTGTCAGAGGGTCAGTACTGAGGGAGTGCTGCACTGTCAGAGTGTCAGTACTGAGGGAGTGCTGCACTGTCAGAGGGTCAGTACTGAGGGAGTGCTGCACTGTCAGAGTGTCAGTACTGAGGGAGTGCTGCACTGTCAGAGGGTCAGTACTGAGGGAGTGCTCCACTGTCAGAGGGTCAGTACTGAGGGAGCGCTGCACTGTTAGAGAGTCAGTACAGAGGGAATGCTGCAATGTCAGAGGGTCAGTGCTGATGGTGTGCCGCACTGTCAGAGGGTCAGTACTGAGGGAGTGCTGCACTGTCAGAGGGTCAGTACTGAGGGAGTGCTGCACTGTCAGAGGGTCAGTACTGAGGGAGTGCTGCACTGTCAGAGGGTCAGTACTGAGGTAGTGCTGCACTGTCAGAGGGTCAGTACTGAGGGAGTGCTGCACCGTGAGAGGGTCATTACTGAGGGAGCGCTGCACTGACAGAGGGTCAGTGCTGAGGGAGTGCTGCACTGTCAGAGGGTCAGTACTGAGGGAGTGCTGCACTGTCAGAGGGTCAGTACTGAGAGAGTGCTCCACTGTCAGAGGGTCAGTACTGAGGGAGTGCTGCACTGTCAGAGGGTCAGTACTGAGGGAGTGCTGCACTGTCAGAGGGTCAGTGCTGAGGGAGAGCTGCACTGTCAGAGGATCAGTTCTGAGGGAGTGCTGCACTGTCAGAGGGTCAATACTGAGGGAGACCTGCACTGTCAGAGGGTCAGTACTGAGGGAGCGCTGCACTGTCAGAGGGTCAGTACTGAGGGAGTGCTGCACTGTCAGAGGGTCAGTGCTGAGGGAGAGATGCACTGTCAGAGGATCAGTTCTGAGGGAGTGCTGCACTGTCAGAGGGTCAATACTGAGGGAGACCTGCACTGTCAGAGGGTCAGTACTGAGGGAGCGCTGCACTGTCAGAGGATCAGTGCTGAGGGAGTGCCGCACTGTCAGAGGGTCAGTACTGAGGGAGTGCTGCACTGTCAGAGGGTCAGTACTGAGGGAGTGCTGCACTGCCAGAGGGTCAGTACTGAGGGAGTGCTGCACTGTCAGAGGGTCAGTGCTGAGGGAGAGCTGCACTGTCAGAGGGTAAGTACTGAGGGAGTGCTGCACCGTGAGAGGGTCAGTACTGAGGGAGTACTGCACTGTCAGAGGGTCAGTACTGAGGGAGTGTTGCACTGTCAGAGGGTCAGTACTGAGTGAGTGTTGCACTGTCAGAGGGTCAGTACTGAGGGACTGCTGCACTGTCAGTGGGTCAGTATTGAGGGAGAGCTGAACTGTCAGAGGGTCAGTACTGAGGGAGTGCTGCACTGTCAGAGTGTCAGTACTGAGGGAGTGCTGCACTGTCACAGGGTCAGTACTGAGTGAGAGCTGCACTGTCAGAGGGTCAGTACTGAGGGAGTTCTGCACTGTCAGAGGGTCAGTACTGAGGGAGTGCTGCACTGTCAAAGGGTCAGTACTGAGCGAGAGCTGCATTGTAATAGGGTCAGTACTGAGGGAGCGCTGCACTGTCAGAGGGGCAGTATTGAGGGAGTGCTGCACTGTCAGAGGATCAGTACTGAGGGAGTGTTGCAATGTCAGAGGGCCAGTACTGAGGGAGAGCTGCATTGGCAGAGGGTCAGTACTGAGGGAGTGCTGCACTGTCAGAGGGTCAGTGCTGAGGGAGAGCTGCACTGTCAGAGGGTCAGTACTGAGGGAGTGCTGCACCGTGAGAGGGTCAGTACTGAGGGAGTACTGCACTGTCAGAGGGTCAGCACTGAGGGAGTGTTGCACTGTCAGAGGGTCAGTACTGAGTGAGTGTTGCACTGTCAGAGGGTCAGTACTGAGGGAGTGTTGCACTGTCAGAGGGTCAGTACTGAGGGAGTGTTGCACTGTCAGAGGGTCAGTACTGAGGGAGTGCTGTACTGTCAGAGGGTCAGTACTGAGGGAGTGCTGCACTGTCAGAGGATCAGTACTGAGGGAGTGCTGCACTGTCAGAGGGTCAGTACTGAGGGAGCGCCTGACTGTTAGAGTGTCAGTACTGAGGGAGTGCTGCACTGTCAGAGGGTCAGTACTGAGGGAGTGCTGCACTGCCAGAGGGTCAGTACTGAGGGAGTGCTGCACTATCAGAGGGTCAGTGCTGAGGGAGAGCTGCACTGTCAGAGGGTCAGTACTGAGGGAGTGCTGCACCGTGACAGGGTCAGTACTGAGGGAGTACTGCACTGTCGGAGGGTCAGTACTGAGTGAGTGCTGCACCGTGAGAGGGTCAGTACTGAGGGAGTGCTGCACTGTCAGAGGGTCAGTACTGAGGGAGTGTTGCAGTGTCAGAGGGTCAGTACTGAGGGAGAGCTGCATTGGCAGAGGGTCAGTACTGATAGAGCGCTGCACTGTCAGAGGGACAGTATTGAGGGAGTGCTGCACTGTCAGAGGGTCAGTACTGAGGGAGTGCTCCACTGTCAGAGGGTCAGTACTGAGGGAATGCTGCACTGTCAGAGGGTCAGTGCTGAGGGAGTGCTGCACTGTCAGAGGGTCAGTACTGAGGGAGTGCCGCACTGTCAGAGGGTCAGTACTGAGGGGGTGCTGCACTGTCAGAGGGTCAGTACTGAGGGAGTGCTGCACTGCCAGAGGGTCAGTACTGAGGGAGTGCTGCACTGTCAGAGGGTCAGTGCTGAGGGAGAGTTGCACTGTCAGAGGGTCAGTACTGAGGGAGTGCTGCAGCCTGAGAGGGTCAGTACTGAGGGAGTGCTGCAGCCTGAGAGGGTCAGTACTGAGGGGGTACTGCACTGTCGGAGGGTCAGTACTGAGTGAGTGTTGCACTGTCAGAGGGTCAGTACTGAGGGAGTGCTGCACTGTCAGACGGTCAGTACTGAAGGAGTGCTGCACTGTCAGAGGGTCAGTACTGAGGGAGTCCTGCACTGTCAGAGGGTCAGTACTGAGGGAGTGTTGCACTGTCAGAGGGTCAGTACTGAGTGAGTGTTGCACTGTCAGAGGGTCAGTACTGAGGGAGAGCTGCATTGTCAGAGGGTCAGTACTGAGGGAGCGCTGCACTGTCAGAGGGACAGTAGTGAGGGAGTGCTGCACTGTCAGAGGGTCAGTGCTGAGGGAGTGCCGCACTGTCAGAGGGTCAGTACTGAGGGAGTGCTGCACTGTCAGAGGGTCAGTACTGAGGGAGTGCTGCACTGCCAGAGGGTCAGTACTGAGGGAGTGCTGCACTGTCAGAGGGTCAGTACTGAGGGAGTGCTCCACTGTCAGAGAGTCAGTACTGAGGGAGCGCTGCACTGTTAGAGAGTCAGTACAGAGGGAATGCTGCAATGTCAGAGGGTCAGTGCTGATGGTGTACCGCACTGTCAGAGGGTCAGTACTGAGGGAGTGCTGCACTGTCAGAGGGTCAGTACTGAGGGAGTGCTGCACTGCCAGAGGGTCAGTACAGAGGGAGTGCTGCACTGTCAGAGGGTCAGTACTGAGGGAGTGCTGCACTGTCAGAGGGTCAGTACTGAGGGAGTGCTGCACTGTCAGAGGGTCAGTACTGACGGAGTGCTGCACTGTCAGAGGGTCAGTACTGAGCGAGTGCTGCACTGTCAGAGGGTCAGTACTGAGGGAATGCTGCACTGTCAGCGGGTCAGTACTGAGGGAGTGCTGCACTGTTAGAGGGTCAGTACAGAGGGAGTGCTGCACTGTCAGAGGGTCAGTACTGAGGGAGTGCTGCACTGTCAGAGGGTCAGTACAGAGGGAATGCTGCAATGTCAGAGGGTCAGTGCTGATGGTGTGCCGCACTGTCAGAGGGTCAGTACTGAGGGAGTGCTGTACTGTCAGAGGGTCAGTACTGAGGGAGTGCTGCACTGTCAGAGGGTCAGTACTGAGGGAGTGCTGCACTGTCAGAGGGTCAGTACTGAGGGAGTGCTGCACTGTCAGAGGGTCAGTACTGAGGGAGTGCTGCACTGTCAGAGGGTTAGTACTGAGGGAGTGCTGCACTGTCAGAGGGTCAGTACTGAGGGAGTGCTGCACTGTCACAGTGTCAGTACTGAGCGAGAGCTGCATTGTAAGACGGTCAGTACTGAGGGACTGCTGCACTGTCAGTGGGTCAGTACTGAGGGAGAGCTGAACTGTCAGAGGGTCAGTACTGAGGGAGTACTGCACTGTCACAGGGTCAGTACTGAGTGAGTGCTGCACTGTCACAGGGCCAGTACTGAGGGAGCGCTGCACTGTCAGAGGGTCAGTACTGAAGGAGTGCTGTGCAGTCAGAGGGTCAGTACTGAGAAGGTGCTCCACTGTCAGAGGGTCAGTACTGAGGGAGAGCTGCATTGTCAGAGGGTCAGTACTGAGGGAGCGCTGCACTGTCAGAGGGACAGTATTGAGGGAGTGCTGCACTGTCAGAGGGTCAGTACTGAGGGAGCGCTGCACTGTCAGAGGGTCAGTACTGAGGGAATGCTGCACTGTCAGAGGATCAGTACTGAGGGAGTGCTGCACTGTCAGAGGGTCAGTACTGAGAGTCTGCTCCACTGTCAGAGGGTCTGTACTGAGGGAGCGCTGCACTGTTAGAGATTTAGTACTGAGGGAATGCTGCACTGTCAGAGGGACAGTGCTGAGGGAGTGCCGCACTGTCAGAGGGTCAGTACTGAGGGAGTGCTGCACTGTCAGAGGGTCAGTACTGAGGCAGTGCTGCACTGCCAGAGGGTCAGTACTGAGGGAGTGCTGCACTGTCAGAGGGTCAGTGCTGAGGGAGAGCTGCACTGTCAGAGGGTCAGTACTGAGGGAGTGCTGCAGTGTCAGAGGGTCAGTACTGAGGGAGTGCTGCACTGTCAGAGGGTCAGTACTGAGGGAGTGCTGCACTGTCAGAGGGTCAGTACTGAGGGAGTGCTGCAGTGTCAGAGGGTCAGTACTGAGGGAGTGCTGCACTGTCAGAGGGTCAGTACTGAGGGAGTGCTGCACTGTCAGAGGGTCAGTACTGAGGGAGTGCTGCACTGTCACAGGGTCAGTACTGAGCGAGAGCTGCACTGTCAGAGGGTCAGTACTGAGGGAGTGCTGCACTGTCAGAGGGTCAGTACTGAGGGAGTGCTGCACTGTCTGAGGGTCAGTACTGAGCGAGAGCTGCATTGTAAGAGGGTCAGTACTGAGGGAGTGCTGCACTGTCAGAGGGTCAGTACTGAGGTAGTGCTGCACTGTCACAGGTCAGGACTGAGCGAGAGCTGCATTGTAAGAGGGTCAGTACTGAGGGAGTGCTGCACTGTCAGAGGGACAGTATTGAGGGAGTGCTGCACTGTCAGAGGGTCAGTACTGAGGGACCCCATCACTGTCAGAGGGTCAGTACTGAGGGAATGCTGCACTGTCAGAGGATCAGTACTGAGTGAGTGCTGCAATGTCAGAGGGTCAGTGCTGAGGGACTGTCGCACTGTCAGAGGGTCAGTACTGAGGGAGTGCTGCACTGTCAGAGGGTCAGTACTGAGGGAGTGCTGCACTGCCAGAGGGTCAGTACTGAGGGAGTGCTGCACTGTCAGAGGGTCAGTGCTGAGTGAGTGTTGCACTGTCAGAGGGTCAGTACTGAGGGAGTGCTGCACTGTCAGAGGGTCAGTACTGAAGGAGTGCTGCACTGTCAGAGGGTCAGTCCTGAGGGAGTCCTGCACTGTCAGAGGGTCAGTACTGAGGGAGTGTTGCACTGTCAGAGGGTCAGTACTGAGTGAGTGTTGCACTATCAGAGGGTCAGTACTGAGGGAGAGCTGCATTGTCAAAGGGTCAGTACTGAGGGAGCGCTGCACTGTCAGAGGGACAGTATTGAGGGAGTGCTGCACTGTCAGAAGGTCAGTACTGAGGGAGCGCTGCACTGTCAGAGGGTCAGTACTGAGGGAATGCTGCACTGTCAGAGGATCAGTACTGAGGGAGTGCTGCACTGTCAGAGGGTCAGTACTGAGAGAGTGCTCCACTGTCAGAGGGTCAGTACTGAGGGAGCGCTGCACTGTTAGAGAGTCAGTGCTGAGGGAGTGCCGCACTGTCAGAGGGTCAGTACTGAGGGAGTGCTGCACTGTCAGAGGGTCAGTACTGAGGGAGTGCTGCACTGTCAGAGGGTCAGTACTGAGGGAGTGCTGCACTGTCAGAGGGTCAGTACTGAGGGAGTGCTGCACTGCCAGAGGGTCAGTACTGAGGGAGTGCTGCACTGTCAGAGGGTCAGTGCTGAGGGAGAGCTGCACTGTCAGAGGGTCAGTACTGAGGGAGTGCTGCACCGTGAGAGGGTCAGTACTGAGGGAGTACTGCACTGTCGGAGGGTCAGTACTGAGGGAGTGCTGCACTGCCAGAGGGTCAGTACTGAGGGAGTGCTGCACTGTCAGAGGGTCAGTGCTGAGGGAGAGCTGAACTGTCAGAGGGTCAGTACTGAGGGAGTGCTGCACTGTCAGAGGGTCAGTACTGAGCGAGAGCTGCACTGTCAGAGGGTCAGTACTGAGGGAGTGCTGCACTGTCACAGGGTCAGTACTGAGCGAGAGCTGCACTGTCAGAGGGTCAGTATTGAGGGAGTGCTGCACTGTCAGAGGGTCAGTACTGAGGGAGTGCTGCACTGTCACAGGGTCAGTACTGAGCGAGAGCTGCATTGTAAGAGGGTCAGTACTGAGGGAGTGCTGCACTGTCAGAGGGACAGTATTGAGGGAGTGCAGCACTGTCAGAGGGTCAGTGCTGAGGGAGTGCCGCACTGTCAGAGGGTCAGTACTGAGGGAGTGCTGCACTGTCAGAGGGTCAGTACTGAGGGAGTGCTGCACTGTCAGAGGGTCAGTACTGAGGGAGTGCTGCACTGTCAGAGGGTCAGTGCTGAGGGAGAGCTGCACTATCAGATGATCAGTACTGAGGAAGTGCTGCACTGTCAGAGGGTCAATACTGAGGGAGACCTGCACTGTCAGAGGGTCAGTACTGAGGGAGTGCTGCACTGTCAGAGGTTCAGTACGGAGGGAGAGCTGCACTGTCAGAGGTTCAGTACTGAGGGAGAGCTGCACTGTCAGAGGGTCAGTACTGAGGGAATGGTGCACTGTCAGAGGATCAGTACGGAGGGAGAGCTGCACTGTCAGAGGTTCAGTACTGAGGGAGTGCTGCACTGTCAGAGGATCAGTACTGAGGGAGAGCTGCACTGTCAGAGGGTCAGTACTGAGGGAGTGCTGCACTGTCAGAGGGTCAGTACTGAGGGAGTGCTCCACTGTCAGAGAGTCAGTACTGAGGGAGCGCTGCACTGTTAGAGAGTCAGTACAGAGGGAATGCTGCAATGTCAGAGGGTCAGTGCTGATGGTGTGCCGCACTGTCAGAGGGTCAGTACTGAGGGAGTGCTGCACTGTCAGAGGGTCAGTACTGAGGGAGTGCTGCACTGTCAGAGGGTCAGTACTGAGGGAGAGCTGCACTGTCAGAGGGTCAGTCCTGAGGGAGTGCTGCACTGTCAGAGGGTCAGTACTGAGGGAGTGCTGCACTGTCAGAGGGTCAGTACTGAGGGAGTGCTGCACTGTCAGAGGGTCAGTACTGACGGAGTGCTGCACTGTCAGAGGGTCAGTACTGAGCGAGTGCTGCACTGTCAGAGGGTCAGTACTGAGGGAATGCTGCACTGTCAGCGGGTCAGTACTGAGGGGGTGCTGCACTGTCAGAGGGTCAGTACTGAGGGAGTGCTGCACTGTCAGAGGGTCAGTACAGAGGGAGTGCTGCACTGTCAGAGGGTCAGTACTGAGAGAGTGCTGCACTGTCAGAGGGTCAGTACTGAGAGAGTGCTCCACTGTCAGAGGGTCAGTACTGAGGGAGCGCTGCACTGTTAGAGAGTCAGTGCTGAGGGAGTGCCGCACTGTCAGAGGGTCAGTACTGAGGGAGTGCTGCACTGTCAGAGGGTCAGTACTGAGGGAGTGCTGCACTGCCAGAGGGTCAGTACTGAGGGAGTGCTGCACTGTCAGAGGGTCAGTGCTGAGGGAGAGCTGCACTGTCAGATGGTCAGTACTGAGGGAGTGCTGCACCGTGAGAGGGTCAGTACTGAGGGAGTACTGCACTGTCAGAGGGTCAGAACTGAGGGAGCGTTGCACTGTCAGACGGTCAGTACTGAGGGAGTGCTGCACTGTCACAGTGTCAGTACTGAGCGAGAGCTGCATTGTAAGAGGGTCAGTACTGAGGGACTGCTGCACTGTCAGTGGGTCAGTACTGAGGGAGAGCTGAACTGTCAGAGGGTCAGTACTGAGGGAGTGCTGCACTGTCACAGGGTCAGTACTGAGTGAGTGCTGCACTGTCAGACGGTCAGTACTGAAGGAGTGCTTTGCAGTCAGAGGGTCAGTACTGAGGGAGCGCTGCATTGTCAGAGGGTCAGTACTGAGGGAGCGCTGCACTGTCAGAGGGACAGTATTGAGGGAGTGCTGCACTGTCAGAGGGTCAGTACTGAGGGAGCGCTGCACTGTCAGAGGGTCAGTACTAAGGGAATGCTGCACTGTCAGAGGATCAGTACTGAGGGAGTGCTGCACTGTCAGAGGATCAGTACGGAGGGAGAGCTGCACTGTCAGAGGTTCAGTACTGAGGGAGTGCTGCATTGTCAGAGGATCAGTACTGAGGGAGAGCTGCACTGTCAGAGTGTCAGTACTGAGGGAGTGCTGCACTGTCAGAGGGTCAGTACTGAGGGAGTGCTGCACTGTCAGAGTGTCAGTACTGAGGGAGTGCTGCACTGTCAGAGGGTCAGTACTGAGGGAGTGCTCCACTGTCAGAGGGTCAGTACTGAGGGAGAGTTGCACAGTCAGAGGGTCAGTACTGAGGGAGTGCTGCACTGTCAGAGGGTCAGTACTGAGGGAGTGCTGCACTGTCAGAGGGTCAGTACTGAGGGAGTGCTGCACTGTCAGAGGGTCAGTACTGAGGTAGTGCTGCACTGTCAGAGGGTCAGTACTGAGGGAGTGCTGCACCGTGAGAGGGTCATTACTGAGGGAGCCCTGCACTGACAGAGGGTCAGTGCTGAGGGAGTGCTGCACTGTCAGAGGGTCAGTACTGAGGGAGTGCTGCACTGTCAGAGGGTCAGTAATGAGAGAGTGCTCCACTGTCAGAGGGTCAGTACTGAGGGAGTGCTGCACTGTCAGAGGGTCAGTACTGAGGGAGTGCTGCACTGTCAGAGGGTCAGTGCTGAGGGAGAGCTGCACTGTCAGAGGATCAGTTCTGAGGGAGTGCTGCACTGTCAGAGGGTCAATACTGAGGGAGACCTGCACTGTCAGAGGGTCAGTACTGAGGGAGCGCTGCACTGTCAGAGGGTCAGTACTGAGGGAGTGCTGCACTGTCAGAGGGTCAGTGCTGAGGGAGAGATGCACTGTCAGAGGATCAGTTCTGAGGGAGTGCTGCACTGTCAGAGGGTCAATACTGAGGGAGACCTGCACTGTCAGAGGGTCAGTACTGAGGGAGCGCTGCACTGTCAGAGGATCAGTACTGAGGGAGAGCTGCACTGTCAGAGGGTCAGTACTGAGGGAGTGCTGCACCGTGAGAGGGTCAGTACTGAGGGAGTACTGCACTGTCAGAGGGTCAGCACTGAGGGAGTGTTGCACTGTCAGAGGGTCAGTACTGAGTGAGTGTTGCACTGTCAGAGGGTCAGTACTGAGGGAGTGTTGCACTGTCAGAGGGTCAGTACTGAGGGAGTGCTGCACTGTCAGAGGGTCAGTACTGAGGGAGTGTTGCACTGTCAGAGGGTCAGTACTGAGGGAGTGCTGCACTGTCAGAGGATCAGTACTGAGGGAGTGCTGCACTGTCAGAGGGTCAGTACTGAGGGAGCGCCTGACTGTTAGAGTGTCAGTACTGAGGGAGTGCTGCACTGTCAGAGGGTCAGTACTGAGGGAGTGCTGCACTGCCAGAGGGTCAGTACTGAGGGAGTGCTGCACTATCAGAGGGTCAGTGCTGAGGGAGAGCTGCACTGTCAGAGGGTCAGTACTGAGGGAGTGCTGCACCGTGACAGGGTCAGTACTGAGGGAGTACTGCACTGTCGGAGGGTCAGTACTGAGTGAGTGCTGCACCGTGAGAGGGTCAGTACTGAGGGAGTGCTGCACTGTCAGAGGGTCAGTACTGAGGGAGTGTTGCAGTGTCAGAGGGTCAGTACTGAGGGAGAGCTGCATTGGCAGAGGGTCAGTACTAATAGAGCGCTGCACTGTCAGAGGGACAGTATTGAGGGAGTGCTGCACTGTCAGAGGGTCAGTACTGAGGGAGTGCTCCACTGTCAGAGGGTCAGTACTGAGGGAATGCTGCACTGTCAGAGGGTCAGTGCTGAGGGAGTGCTGCACTGTCAGAGGGTCAGTACTGAGGGAGTGCCGCACTGTCAGAGGGTCAGTACTGAGGGGGTGCTGCACTGTCAGAGGGTCAGTACTGAGGGAGTGCTGCACTGCCAGAGGGTCAGTACTGAGGGAGTGCTGCACTGTCAGAGGGTCAGTGCTGAGGGAGAGTTGCACTGTCAGAGGGTCAGTACTGAGGGAGTGCTGCAGCCTGAGAGGGTCAGTACTGAGGGAGTGCTGCAGCCTGAGAGGGTCAGTACTGAGGGGGTACTGCACTGTCGGAGGGTCAGTACTGAGTGAGTGTTGCACTGTCAGAGGGTCAGTACTGAGGGAGTGCTGCACTGTCAGACGGTCAGTACTGAAGGAGTGCTGCACTGTCAGAGGGTCAGTACTGAGGGAGTCCTGCACTGTCAGAGGGTCAGTACTGAGGGAGTGTTGCACTGTCAGAGGGTCAGTACTGAGTGAGTGTTGCACTGTCAGAGGGTCAGTACTGAGGGAGAGCTGCATTGTCAGAGGGTCAGTACTGAGGGAGCGCTGCACTGTCAGAGGGACAGTAGTGAGGGAGTGCTGCACTGTCAGAGGGTCAGTGCTGAGGGAGTGCCGCACTGTCAGAGGGTCAGTACTGAGGGAGTGCTGCACTGTCAGAGGGTCAGTACTGAGGGAGTGCTGCACTGCCAGAGGGTCAGTACTGAGGGAGTGCTGCACTGTCAGAGGGTCAGTACTGAGGGAGTGCTCCACTGTCAGAGAGTCAGTACTGAGGGAGCGCTGCACTGTTAGAGAGTCAGTACAGAGGGAATGCTGCAATGTCAGAGGGTCAGTGCTGATGGTGTACCGCACTGTCAGAGGGTCAGTACTGAGGGAGTGCTGCACTGTCAGAGGGTCAGTACTGAGGGAGTGCTGCACTGCCAGAGGGTCAGTACAGAGGGAGTGCTGCACTGTCAGAGGGTCAGTACTGAGGGAGTGCTGCACTGTCAGAGGGTCAGTACTGAGGGAGTGCTGCACTGTCAGAGGGTCAGTACTGACGGAGTGCTGCACTGTCAGAGGGTCAGTACTGAGCGAGTGCTGCACTGTCAGAGGGTCAGTACTGAGGGAATGCTGCACTGTCAGCGGGTCAGTACTGAGGGAGTGCTGCACTGTCAGAGGGTCAGTACAGAGGGAGTGCTGCACTGTCAGAGGGTCAGTACTGAGGGAGTGCTGCACTGTCAGAGGGTCAGTACAGAGGGAATGCTGCAATGTCAGAGGGTCAGTGCTGATGGTGTGCCGCACTGTCAGAGGGTCAGTACTGAGGGAGTGCTGTACTGTCAGAGGGTCAGTACTGAGGGAGTGCTGCACTGTCAGAGGGTCAGTACTGAGGGAGTGCTGCACTGTCAGAGGGTCAGTACTGAGGGAGTGCTGCACTGTCAGAGGGTCAGTACTGAGGGAGTGCTGCACTGTCAGAGGGTTAGTACTGAGGGAGTGCTGCACTGTCAGAGGGTCAGTACTGAGGGAGTGCTGCACTGTCACAGTGTCAGTACTGAGCGAGAGCTGCATTGTAAGACGGTCAGTACTGAGGGACTGCTGCACTGTCAGTGGGTCAGTACTGAGGGAGAGCTGAACTGTCAGAGGGTCAGTACTGAGGGAGTACTGCACTGTCACAGGGTCAGTACTGAGGGAGTGCTGCACTGTCACAGGGCCAGTACTGAGGGAGCGCTGCACTGTCAGAGGGTCAGTACTGAAGGAGTGCTGTGCAGTCAGAGGGTCAGTACTGAGAAGGTGCTCCACTGTCAGAGGGTCAGTACTGAGGGAGAGCTGCATTGTCAGAGGGTCAGTACTGAGGGAGCGCTGCACTGTCAGAGGGACAGTATTGAGGGAGTGCTGCACTGTCAGAGGGTCAGTACTGAGGGAGCGCTGCACTGTCAGAGGGTCAGTACTGAGGGAATGCTGCACTGTCAGAGGATCAGTACTGAGGGAGTGCTGCACTGTCAGAGGGTCAGTACTGAGAGTCTGCTCCACTGTCAGAGGGTCTGTACTGAGGGAGCGCTGCACTGTTAGAGATTTAGTACTGAGGGAATGCTGCACTGTCAGAGGGACAGTGCTGAGGGAGTGCCGCACTGTCAGAGGGTCAGTACTGAGGGAGTGCTGCACTGTCAGAGGGTCAGTACTGAGGCAGTGCTGCACTGCCAGAGGGTCAGTACTGAGGGAGTGCTGCACTGTCAGAGGGTCAGTGCTGAGGGAGAGCTGCACTGTCAGAGGGTCAGTACTGAGGGAGTGCTGCAGTGTCAGAGGGTCAGTACTGAGGGAGTGCTGCACTGTCAGAGGGTCAGTACTGAGGGAGTGCTGCACTGTCAGAGGGTCAGTACTGAGGGAGTGCTGCAGTGTCAGAGGGTCAGTACTGAGGGAGTGCTGCACTGTCAGAGGGTCAGTACTGAGGGAGTGCTGCACTGTCAGAGGGTCAGTACTGAGGGAGTGCTGCACTGTCACAGGGTCAGTACTGAGCGAGAGCTGCACTGTCAGAGGGTCAGTACTGAGGGAGTGCTGCACTGTCAGAGGGTCAGTACTGAGGGAGTGCTGCACTGTCTGAGGGTCAGTACTGAGCGAGAGCTGCATTGTAAGAGGGTCAGTACTGAGGGAGTGCTGCACTGTCAGAGGGTCAGTACTGAGGGAGTGCTGCACTGTCACAGGTCAGTACTGAGCGAGAGCTGCATTGTAAGAGGGTCAGTACTGAGGGAGTGCTGCACTGTCAGAGGGACAGTATTGAGGGAGTGCTGCACTGTCAGAGGGTCAGTACTGAGGGACCCCATCACTGTCAGAGGGTCAGTACTGAGGGAATGCTGCACTGTCAGAGGATCAGTACTGAGTGAGTGCTGCAATGTCAGAGGGTCAGTGCTGAGGGACTGTCGCACTGTCAGAGGGTCAGTACTGAGGGAGTGCTGCACTGTCAGAGGGTCAGTACTGAGGGAGTGCTGCACTGCCAGAGGGTCAGTACTGAGGGAGTGCTGCACTGTCAGAGGGTCAGTGCTGAGGGAGAGCTGCACTGTCAGAGGGTCAGTACTGAGGGAGTGCTGCACCGTGAGAGGGTCAGTACTGAGGGAGTACTGCACTGTCGGAGGGTCAGTACTGAGGGAGTGTTGCACTGTCAGAGGGTCAGTACTGAGTGAGTGTTGCACTGTCAGAGGGTCAGTACTGAGGGAGTGCTGCACTGTCAGAGGGTCAGTACTGAAGGAGTGCTGCACTGTCAGAGGGTCAGTCCTGAGGGAGTCCTGCACTGTCAGAGGGTCAGTACTGAGGGAGTGTTGCACTGTCAGAGGGTCAGTACTGAGTGAGTGTTGCACTATCAGAGGGTCAGTACTGAGGGAGAGCTGCATTGTCAAAGGGTCAGTACTGAGGGAGCGCTGCACTGTCAGAGGGACAGTATTGAGGGAGTGCTGCACTGTCAGAAGGTCAGTACTGAGGGAGCGCTGCACTGTCAGAGGGTCAGTACTGAGGGAATGCTGCACTGTCAGAGGATCAGTACTGAGGGAGTGCTGCACTGTCAGAGGGTCAGTACTGAGAGAGTGCTCCACTGTCAGAGGGTCAGTACTGAGGGAGCGCTGCACTGTTAGAGAGTCAGTGCTGAGGGAGTGCCGCACTGTCAGAGGGTCAGTACTGAGGGAGTGCTGCACTGTCAGAGGGTCAGTACTGAGGGAGTGCTGCACTGTCAGAGGGTCAGTACTGAGGGAGTGCTGCACTGTCAGAGGGTCAGTACTGAGGGAGTGCTGCACTGCCAGAGGGTCAGTACTGAGGGAGTGCTGCACTGTCAGAGGGTCAGTGCTGAGGGAGAGCTGCACTGTCAGAGGGTCAGTACTGAGGGAGTGCTGCACCGTGAGAGGGTCAGTACTGAGGGAGTACTGCACTGTCGGAGGGTCAGTACTGAGGGAGTGCTGCACTGCCAGAGGGTCAGTACTGAGGGAGTGCTGCACTGTCAGAGGGTCAGTGCTGAGGGAGAGCTGAACTGTCAGAGGGTCAGTACTGAGGGAGTGCTGCAGTGTCAGAGGGTCAGTACTGAGGGAGTGCTGCACTGTCAGAGGGTCAGTACTGAGGGAGTGCTGCACTGTCACAGGGTCAGTACTGAGCGAGAGCTGCACTGTCAGAGGGTCAGTACTGAGGGAGTGCTGCACTGTCAGAGGGTCAGTACTGAGGGAGTGCTGCACTGTCACAGGGTCAGTACTGAGCGAGAGCTGCATTGTAAGAGGGTCAGTACTGAGGGAGTGCTGCACTGTCAGAGGGACAGTATTGAGGGAGTGCAGCACTGTCAGAGGGTCAGTGCTGAGGGAGTGCCGCACTGTCAGAGGGTCAGTACTGAGGGAGTGCTGCACTGTCAGAGGGTCAGTACTGAGGGAGTGCTGCACTGTCAGAGGGTCAGTACTGAGGGAGTGCTGCACTGTCAGAGGGTCAGTGCTGAGGGAGAGCTGCACTATCAGATGATCAGTACTGAGGAAGTGCTGCACTGTCAGAGGGTCAATACTGAGGGAGACCTGCACTGTCAGAGGGTCAGTACTGAGGGAGTGCTGCACTGTCAGAGGTTCAGTACGGAGGGAGAGCTGCACTGTCAGAGGTTCAGTACTGAGGGAGTGCTGCACTGTCAGAGGATCAGTACTGAGGGAGAGCTGCACTGTCAGAGGGTCAGTACTGAGGGAATGGTGCACTGTCAGAGGATCAGTACGGAGGGAGAGCTGCACTGTCAGAGGTTCAGTACTGAGGGAGTGCTGCACTGTCAGAGGGTCAGTACTGAGCGAGTGCTGCACTGTCAGAGGATCAGTACTGAGGGAGAGCTGCACTGTCAGAGGGTCAGTACTGAGGGAGTGCTGCACTGTCAGAGGGTCAGTACTGAGGGAGTGCTCCACTGTCAGAGAGTCAGTACTGAGGGAGCGCTGCACTGTTAGAGAGTCAGTACAGAGGGAATGCTGCAATGTCAGAGGGTCAGTGCTGATGGTGTGCCGCACTGTCAGAGGGTCAGTACTGAGGGAGTGCTGCACTGTCAGAGGGTCAGTACTGAGGGAGTGCTGCACTGTCAGAGGGTCAGTACTGAGGGAGTGCTGCACTGTCAGAGGGTCAGTACTGAGGGAGTGCTGCACTGTCAGAGGGTCAGTACTGAGGGAGTGCTGCACTGTCAGAGGGTCAGTACTGAGGGAGTGCTGCACTGTCAGAGGGTCAGTACTGAGCGAGTGCTGCACTGTCAGAGGGTCAGTACTGAGGGAATGCTGCACTGTCAGCGGGTCAGTACTGAGGGGGTGCTGCACTGTCAGAGGGTCAGTACTGAGGGAGTGCTGCACTGTCAGAGGGTCAGTACAGAGGGAGGGCTGCACTGTCAGAGGGTCAGTACTGAGAGAGTGCTGCACTGTCAGAGGGTCAGTACTGAGAGAGTGCTCCACTGTCAGAGGGTCAGTACTGAGGGAGCGCTGCACTGTTAGAGAGTCAGTGCTGAGGGAGTGCCGCACTGTCAGAGGGTCAGTACTGAGGGAGTGCTGCACTGTCAGAGGGTCAGTACTGAGGGAGTGCTGCACTGCCAGAGGGTCAGTACTGAGGGAGTGCTGCACTGTCAGAGGGTCAGTGCTGAGGGAGAGCTGCACTGTCAGATGGTCAGTACTGAGGGAGTGCTGCACCGTGAGAGGGTCAGTACTGAGGGAGTACTGCACTGTCAGAGGGTCAGAACTGAGGGAGCGTTGCACTGTCAGACGGTCAGTACTGAGGGAGTGCTGCACTGTCACAGTGTCAGTACTGAGCGAGAGCTGCATTGTAAGAGGGTCAGTACTGAGGGACTGCTGCACTGTCAGTGGGTCAGTACTGAGGGAGAGCTGAACTGTCAGAGGGTCAGTACTGAGGGAGTGCTGCACTGTCACAGGGTCAGTACTGAGTGAGTGCTGCACTGTCAGACGTTCAGTACTGAAGGAGTGCTTTGCAGTCAGAGGGTCAGTACTGAGGGAGCGCTGCATTGTCAGAGGGTCAGTACTGAGGGAGCGCTGCACTGTCAGAGGGACAGTATTGAGGGAGTGCTGCACTGTCAGAGGGTCAGTACTGAGGGAGCGCTGCACTGTCAGAGGGTCAGTACTAAGGGAATGCTGCACTGTCAGAGGATCAGTACTGAGGGAGTGCTGCACTGTCAGAGGGTCAGTACGGAGGGAGTGCTGCACTGTCAGAGGGTCAGTACTGAGGGAGTGCTGCACTGTCAGAGTGTCAGTACTGAGGGAGTGCTGCACTGTCAGAGGGTCAGTACTGAGGGAGTGCTGCACTGTCAGAGTGTCAGTACTGAGGGAGTGCTGCACTGTCAGAGGGTCAGTACTGAGGGAGTGCTCCACTGTCAGAGGGTCAGTACTGAGGGAGCGCTGCACTGTTAGAGAGTCAGTACAGAGGGAATGCTGCAATGTCAGAGGGTCAGTGCTGATGGTGTGCCGCACTGTCAGAGGGTCAGTACTGAGGGAGTGCTGCACTGTCAGAGGGTCAGTACTGAGGGAGTGCTGCACTGTCAGAGGGTCAGTACTGAGGGAGTGCTGCACTGTCAGAGGGTCAGTACTGAGGTAGTGCTGCACTGTCAGAGGGTCAGTACTGAGGGAGTGCTGCACCGTGAGAGGGTCATTACTGAGGGAGCGCTGCACTGACAGAGGGTCAGTGCTGAGGGAGTGCTGCACTGTCAGAGGGTCAGTACTGAGGGAGTGCTGCACTGTCAGAGGGTCAGTACTGAGGGAGTGCTGCACTGTCAGAGGGTCAGTGCTGAGGGAGAGCTGCACTGTCAGAGGATCAGTTCTGAGGGAGTGCTGCACTGTCAGAGGGTCAATACTGAGGGAGACCTGCACTGTCAGAGGGTCAGTACTGAGGGAGCGCTGCACTGTCAGAGGGTCAGTACTGAGGGAGTGCTGCACTGTCAGAGGGTCAGTGCTGAGGGAGAGATGCACTGTCAGAGGATCAGTTCTGAGGGAGTGCTGCACTGTCAGAGGGTCAATACTGAGGGAGACCTGCACTGTCAGAGGGTCAGTACTGAGGGAGCGCTGCACTGTCAGAGGATCAGTGCTGAGGGAGTGCCGCACTGTCAGAGGGTCAGTACTGAGGGAGTGCTGCACTGTCAGAGGGTCAGTACTGAGGGAGTGCTGCACTGCCAGAGGGTCAGTACTGAGGGAGTGCTGCACTGTCAGAGGGTCAGTGCTGAGGGAGAGCTGCACTGTCAGAGGGTAAGTACTGAGGGAGTGCTGCACCGTGAGAGGGTCAGTACTGAGGGAGTACTGCACTGTCAGAGGGTCAGTACTGAGGGAGTGTTGCACTGTCAGAGGGTCAGTACTGAGTGAGTGTTGCACTGTCAGAGGGTCAGTACTGAGGGACTGCTGCACTGTCAGTGGGTCAGTATTGAGGGAGAGCTGAACTGTCAGAGGGTCAGTACTGAGGGAGTGCTGCACTGTCAGAGTGTCAGTACTGAGGGAGTGCTGCACTGTCACAGGGTCAGTACTGAGTGAGAGCTGCACTGTCAGAGGGTCAGTACTGAGGGAGTTCTGCACTGTCAGAGGGTCAGTACTGAGGGAGTGCTGCACTGTCAAAGGGTCAGTACTGAGCGAGAGCTGCATTGTAATAGGGTCAGTACTGAGGGAGCGCTGCACTGTCAGAGGGGCAGTATTGAGGGAGTGCTGCACTGTCAGAGGATCAGTACTGAGGGAGTGTTGCAATGTCAGAGGGCCAGTACTGAGGGAGAGCTGCATTGGCAGAGGGTCAGTACTGAGGGAGTGCTGCACTGTCAGAGGGTCAGTGCTGAGGGAGAGCTGCACTGTCAGAGGGTCAGTACTGAGGGAGTGCTGCACCGTGAGAGGGTCAGTACTGAGGGAGTACTGCACTGTCAGAGGGTCAGCACTGAGGGAGTGTTGCACTGTCAGAGGGTCAGTACTGAGTGAGTGTTGCACTGTCAGAGGGTCAGTACTGAGGGAGTGTTGCACTGTCAGAGGGTCAGTACTGAGGGAGTGCTGCACTGTCAGAGGGTCAGTACTGAGGGAGTGTTGCACTGTCAGAGGGTCAGTACTGAGGGAGTGCTGCACTGTCAGAGGATCAGTACTGAGGGAGTGCTGCACTGTCAGAGGGTCAGTACTGTGGGAGCGCCTGACTGTTAGAGTGTCAGTACTGAGGGAGTGCTGCACTGTCAGAGGGTCAGTACTGAGGGAGTGCTGCACTGCCAGAGGGTCAGTACTGAGGGAGTGCTGCACTATCAGAGGGTCAGTGCTGAGGGAGAGCTGCACTGTCAGAGGGTCAGTACTGAGGGAGTGCTGCACCGTGACAGGGTCAGTACTGAGGGAGTACTGCACTGTCGGAGGGTCAGTACTGAGTGAGTGCTGCACCGTGAGAGGGTCAGTACTGAGGGAGTGCTGCACTGTCAGAGGGTCAGTACTGAGGGAGTGTTGCAGTGTCAGAGGGTCAGTACTGAGGGAGAGCTGCATTGGCAGAGGGTCAGTACTGATAGAGCGCTGCACTGTCAGAGGGACAGTATTGAGGGAGTGCTGCACTGTCAGAGGGTCAGTACTGAGGGAGTGCTCCACTGTCAGAGGGTCAGTACTGAGGGAATGCTGCACTGTCAGAGGGTCAGTGCTGAGGGAGTGCTGCACTGTCAGAGGGTCAGTACTGAGGGAGTGCCGCACTGTCAGAGGGTCAGTACTGAGGGGATGCTGCACTGTCAGAGGGTCAGTGCTGAGGGAGAGTTGCACTGTCAGAGGGTCAGTACTGAGGGAGTGCTGCAGCCTGAGAGGGTCAGTACTGAGGGAGTGCTGCAGCCTGAGAGGGTCAGTACTGAGGGGGTACTGCACTGTCGGAGGGTCAGTACTGAGTGAGTGTTGCACTGTCAGAGGGTCAGTACTGAGGGAGTGCTGCACTGTCAGACGGTCAGTACTGAAGGAGTGCTGCACTGTCAGAGGGTCAGTACTGAGGGAGTCCTGCACTGTCAGAGGGTCAGTACTGAGGGAGTGTTGCACTGTCAGAGGGTCAGTACTGAGTGAGTGTTGCACTGTCAGAGGGTCAGTACTGAGGGAGAGCTGCATTGTCAGAGGGTCAGTACTGAGGGAGCGCTGCACTGTCAGAGGGACAGTAGTGAGGGAGTGCTGCACTGTCAGAGGGTCAGTGCTGAGGGAGTGCCGCACTGTCAGAGGGTCAGTACTGAGGGAGTGCTGCACTGTCAGAGGGTCAGTACTGAGGGAGTGCTGCACTGCCAGAGGGTCAGTACTGAGGGAGTGCTGCACTGTCAGAGGGTCAGTACTGAGGGAGTGCTCCACTGTCAGAGAGTCAGTACTGAGGGAGCGCTGCACTGTTAGAGAGTCAGTACAGAGGGAATGCTGCAATGTCAGAGGGTCAGTGCTGATGGTGTACCGCACTGTCAGAGGGTCAGTACTGAGGGAGTGCTGCACTGTCAGAGGGTCAGTACTGAGGGAGTGCTGCACTGCCAGAGGGTCAGTACAGAGGGAGTGCTGCACTGTCAGAGGGTCAGTACTGAGGGAGTGCTGCACTGTCAGAGGGTCAGTACTGAGGGAGTGCTGCACTGTCAGAGGGTCAGTACTGACGGAGTGCTGCACTGTCAGAGGGTCAGTACTGAGCGAGTGCTGCACTGTCAGAGGGTCAGTACTGAGGGAATGCTGCACTGTCAGCGGGTCAGTACTGAGGGAGTGCTGCACTGTTAGAGGGTCAGTACAGAGGGAGTGCTGCACTGTCAGAGGGTCAGTACTGAGGGAGTGCTGCACTGTCAGAGGGTCAGTACAGAGGGAATGCTGCAATGTCAGAGGGTCAGTGCTGATGGTGTGCCGCACTGTCAGAGGGTCAGTACTGAGGGAGTGCTGTACTGTCAGAGGGTCAGTACTGAGGGAGTGCTGCACTGTCAGAGGGTCAGTACTGAGGGAGTGCTGCACTGTCAGAGGGTCAGTACTGAGGGAGTGCTGCACTGTCAGAGGGTCAGTACTGAGGGAGTGCTGCACTGTCAGAGGGTTAGTACTGAGGGAGTGCTGCACTGTCAGAGGGTCAGTACTGAGGGAGTGCTGCACTGTCACAGTGTCAGTACTGAGCGAGAGCTGCATTGTAAGACGGTCAGTACTGAGGGACTGCTGCACTGTCAGTGGGTCAGTACTGAGGGAGAGCTGAACTGTCAGAGGGTCAGTACTGAGGGAGTACTGCACTGTCACAGGGTCAGTACTGAGTGAGTGCTGCACTGTCACAGGGCCAGTACTGAGGGAGCGCTGCACTGTCAGAGGGTCAGTACTGAAGGAGTGCTGTGCAGTCAGAGGGTCAGTACTGAGAAGGTGCTCCACTGTCAGAGGGTCAGTACTGAGGGAGAGCTGCATTGTCAGAGGGTCAGTACTGAGGGAGCGCTGCACTGTCAGAGGGACAGTATTGAGGGAGTGCTGCACTGTCAGAGGGTCAGTACTGAGGGAGCGCTGCACTGTCAGAGGGTCAGTACTGAGGGAATGCTGCACTGTCAGAGGATCAGTACTGAGGGAGTGCTGCACTGTCAGAGGGTCAGTACTGAGAGTCTGCTCCACTGTCAGAGGGTCTGTACTGAGGGAGCGCTGCACTGTTAGAGATTTAGTACTGAGGGAATGCTGCACTGTCAGAGGGACAGTGCTGAGGGAGTGCCGCACTGTCAGAGGGTCAGTACTGAGGGAGTGCTGCACTGTCAGAGGGTCAGTACTGAGGCAGTGCTGCACTGCCAGAGGGTCAGTACTGAGGGAGTGCTGCACTGTCAGAGGGTCAGTGCTGAGGGAGAGCTGCACTGTCAGAGGGTCAGTACTGAGGGAGTGCTGCAGTGTCAGAGGGTCAGTACTGAGGGAGTGCTGCACTGTCAGAGGGTCAGTACTGAGGGAGTGCTGCACTGTCAGAGGGTCAGTACTGAGGGAGTGCTGCAGTGTCAGAGGGTCAGTACTGAGGGAGTGCTGCACTGTCAGAGGGTCAGTACTGAGGGAGTGCTGCACTGTCAGAGGGTCAGTACTGAGGGAGTGCTGCACTGTCACAGGGTCAGTACTGAGCGAGAGCTGCACTGTCAGAGGGTCAGTACTGAGGGAGTGCTGCACTGTCAGAGGGTCAGTACTGAGGGAGTGCTGCACTGTCTGAGGGTCAGTACTGAGCGAGAGCTGCATTGTAAGAGGGTCAGTACTGAGGGAGTGCTGCACTGTCAGAGGGTCAGTACTGAGGGAGTGCTGCACTGTCACAGGTCAGTACTGAGCGAGAGCTGCATTGTAAGAGGGTCAGTACTGAGGGAGTGCTGCACTGTCAGAGGGACAGTATTGAGGGAGTGCTGCACTGTCAGAGGGTCAGTACTGAGGGACCCCATCACTGTCAGAGGGTCAGTACTGAGGGAATGCTGCACTGTCAGAGGATCAGTACTGAGTGAGTGCTGCAATGTCAGAGGGTCAGTGCTGAGGGACTGTCGCACTGTCAGAGGGTCAGTACTGAGGGAGTGCTGCACTGTCAGAGGGTCAGTACTGAGGGAGTGCTGCACTGCCAGAGGGTCAGTACTGAGGGAGTGCTGCACTGTCAGAGGGTCAGTGCTGAGTGAGTGTTGCACTGTCAGAGGGTCAGTACTGAGGGAGTGCTGCACTGTCAGAGGGTCAGTACTGAAGGAGTGCTGCACTGTCAGAGGGTCAGTCCTGAGGGAGTCCTGCACTGTCAGAGGGTCAGTACTGAGGGAGTGTTGCACTGTCAGAGGGTCAGTACTGAGTGAGTGTTGCACTATCAGAGGGTCAGTACTGAGGGAGAGCTGCATTGTCAAAGGGTCAGTACTGAGGGAGCGCTGCACTGTCAGAGGGACAGTATTGAGGGAGTGCTGCACTGTCAGAAGGTCAGTACTGAGGGAGCGCTGCACTGTCAGAGGGTCAGTACTGAGGGAATGCTGCACTGTCAGAGGATCAGTACTGAGGGAGTGCTGCACTGTCAGAGGGTCAGTACTGAGAGAGTGCTCCACTGTCAGAGGGTCAGTACTGAGGGAGCGCTGCACTGTTAGAGAGTCAGTGCTGAGGGAGTGCCGCACTGTCAGAGGGTCAGTACTGAGGGAGTGCTGCACTGTCAGAGGGTCAGTACTGAGGGAGTGCTGCACTGTCAGAGGGTCAGTACTGAGGGAGTGCTGCACTGTCAGAGGGTCAGTACTGAGGGAGTGCTGCACTGCCAGAGGGTCAGTACTGAGGGAGTGCTGCACTGTCAGAGGGTCAGTGCTGAGGGAGAGCTGCACTGTCAGAGGGTCAGTACTGAGGGAGTGCTGCACCGTGAGAGGGTCAGTACTGAGGGAGTACTGCACTGTCGGAGGGTCAGTACTGAGGGAGTGCTGCACTGCCAGAGGGTCAGTACTGAGGGAGTGCTGCACTGTCAGAGGGTCAGTGCTGAGGGAGAGCTGAACTGTCAGAGGGTCAGTACTGAGGGAGTGCTGCAGTGTCAGAGGGTCAGTACTGAGGGAGTGCTGCACTGTCAGAGGGTCAGTACTGAGGGAGTGCTGCACTGTCACAGGGTCAGTACTGAGCGAGAGCTGCACTGTCAGAGGGTCAGTACTGAGGGAGTGCTGCACTGTCAGAGGGTCAGTACTGAGGGAGTGCTGCACTGTCACAGGGTCAGTACTGAGCGAGAGCTGCATTGTAAGAGGGTCAGTACTGAGGGAGTGCTGCACTGTCAGAGGGACAGTATTGAGGGAGTGCAGCACTGTCAGAGGGTCAGTGCTGAGGGAGTGCCGCACTGTCAGAGGGTCAGTACTGAGGGAGTGCTGCACTGTCAGAGGGTCAGTACTGAGGGAGTGCTGCACTGTCAGAGGGTCAGTACTGAGGGAGTGCTGCACTGTCAGAGGGTCAGTGCTGAGGGAGAGCTGCACTGTCATAGGGTCAGTACTGAGGGAGTGCTGCACTGTCAGAGGGTCAATACTGAGGGAGACCTGCACTGTCAGAGGGTCAGTACTGAGGGAGTGCTGCACTGTCAGAGGTTCAGTACGGAGGGAGAGCTGCACTGTCAGAGGTTCAGTACTGAGGGAGTGCTGCACTGTCAGAGGATCAGTACTGAGGGAGAGCTGCACTGTCAGAGGGTCAGTACTGAGGGAATGGTGCACTGTCAGAGGATCAGTACGGAGGGAGAGCTGCACTGTCAGAGGTTCAGTACTGAGGGAGTGCTGCACTGTCAGAGGATCAGTACTGAGGGAGAGCTGCACTGTCAGAGGGTCAGTACTGAGGGAGTGCTGCACTGTCAGAGGGTCAGTACTGAGGGAGTGCTCCACTGTCAGAGAGTCAGTACTGAGGGAGCGCTGCACTGTTAGAGAGTCAGTACTGAGGGAGTGCTGCAATGTCAGAGGGTCAGTACTGAGGGAGTGCCGCACTGTCAGAGGGTCAGTACTGAGGGAGTGCTGCACTGTCAGAGGGTCAGTACTGAGGGAGTGCTGCACTGTCAGAGGGTCAGTACTGAGGGAGTGCTGCACTGTCAGAGGGTCAGTACTGAGGGAGTGCTGCACTGTCAGAGGGTCAGTACTGAGGGAGTGCTGCACTGTCAGAGGGTCAGTACTGACGGAGTGCTGCACTGTCAGAGGGTCAGTACTGAGCGAGTGCTGCACTGTCAGAGGGTCAGTACTGAGGGAATGCTGCACTGTCAGCGGGTCAGTACTGAGGGGGTGCTGCACTGTCAGAGGGTCAGTACTGAGGGAGTGCTGCACTGTCAGAGGGTCAGTACAGAGGGAGTGCTGCACTGTCAGAGGGTCAGTACTGAGAGAGTGCTGCACTGTCAGAGGGTCAGTACTGAGAGAGTGCTCCACTGTCAGAGGGTCAGTACTGAGGGAGCGCTGCACTGTTAGAGAGTCAGTGCTGAGGGAGTGCCGCACTGTCAGAGGGTCAGTACTGAGGGAGTGCTGCACTGTCAGAGGGTCAGTACTGAGGGAGTGCTGCACTGCCAGAGGGTCAGTACTGAGGGAGTGCTGCACTGTCAGAGGGTCAGTGCTGAGGGAGAGCTGCACTGTCAGATGGTCAGTACTGAGGGAGTGCTGCACTGTCAGATGGTCAGTACTGAGGGAGTGCTGCACCGTGAGAGGGTCAGTACTGAGGGAGTACTGCACTGTCAGAGGGTCAGAACTGAGGGAGCGTTGCACTGTCAGACGGTCAGTACTGAGGGAGTGCTGCACTGTCACAGTGTCAGTACTGAGCGAGAGCTGCATTGTAAGAGGGTCAGTACTGAGGGACTGCTGCACTGTCAGTGGGTCAGTACTGAGGGAGAGCTGAACTGTCAGAGGGTCAGTACTGAGGGAGTGCTGCACTGTCACAGGGTCAGTACTGAGTGAGTGCTGCACTGTCAGACGGTCAGTACTGAAGGAGTGCTTTGCAGTCAGAGGGTCAGTACTGAGGGAGCGCTGCATTGTCAGAGGGTCAGTACTGAGGGAGCGCTGCACTGTCAGAGGGACAGTATTGAGGGAGTGCTGCACTGTCAGAGGGTCAGTACTGAGGGAGCGCTGCACTGTCAGAGGGTCAGTACTAAGGGAATGCTGCACTGTCAGAGGATCAGTACTGAGGGAGTGCTGCACTGTCAGAGGATCAGTACGGAGGGAGAGCTGCACTGTCAGAGGTTCAGTACTGAGGGAGTGCTGCATTGTCAGAGGATCAGTACTGAGGGAGAGCTGCACTGTCAGAGTGTCAGTACTGAGGGAGTGCTGCACTGTCAGAGGGTCAGTACTGAGGGAGTGCTGCACTGTCAGAGTGTCAGTACTGAGGGAGTGCTGCACTGTCAGAGGGTCAGTACTGAGGGAGTGCTCCACTGTCAGAGGGTCAGTACTGAATGAGAGTTGCACAGTCAGAGGGTCAGTACTGAGGGAGTGCTGCACTGTCAGAGGGTCAGTACTGAGGGAGTGCTGCACTGTCAGAGGGTCAGTACTGAGGGAGTGCTGCACTGTCAGAGGGTCAGTACTGAGGTAGTGCTGCACTGTCAGAGGGTCAGTACTGAGGGAGTGCTGCACCGTGAGAGGGTCATTACTGAGGGAGCGCTGCACTGACAGAGGGTCAGTGCTGAGGGAGTGCTGCACTGTCAGAGGGTCAGTACTGAGGGAGTGCTGCACTGTCAGAGGGTCAGTAATGAGAGAGTGCTCCACTGTCAGAGGGTCAGTACTGAGGGAGTGCTGCACTGTCAGAGGGTCAGTACTGAGGGAGTGCTGCACTGTCAGAGGGTCAGTGCTGAGGGAGAGCTGCACTGTCAGAGGATCAGTTCTGAGGGAGTGCTGCACTGTCAGAGGGTCAATACTGAGGAAGACCTGCACTGTCAGAGGGTCAGTACTGAGGGAGCGCTGCACTGTCAGAGGGTCAGTACTGAGGGAGCGCTGCACTGTCAGAGGATCAGTACTGAGGGAGAGCTGCACTGTCAGAGGGTCAGTACTGAGGGAATGGTGCACTGTCAGAGGATCAGTACGGAGGGAGAGCTGCACTGTCAGAGGTTCAGTACTGAGGGAGTGCTGCACTGTCAGAGGATCAGTACTGAGGGAGAGCTGCACTGTCAGAGGGTCAGTACTGAGGGAGTGCTGCACTGTCAGAGGGTCAGTACTGAGGGAGTGCTCCACTGTCAGAGAGTCAGTACTGAGGGAACGCTGCACTGTTAGAGAGTCAGTACAGAGGGAATGCTGCAATGTCAGAGGGTCAGTGCTGATGGTGTGCCGCACTGTCAGAGGGTCAGTACTGAGGGAGTGCTGCACTGTCAGAGGGTCAGTACTGAGGGAGTGCTGCACTGTCAGAGGGTCAGTACTGAGGGAGTGCTGCACTGTCAGAGGGTCAGTACTGAGGGAGTGCTGCACTGTCAGAGGGTCAGTACTGAGGGAGTGCTGCACTGTCAGAGGGTCAGTACTGACGGAGTGCTGCACTGTCAGAGGGTCAGTACTGAGAGAGTGCTGCACTGTCAGAGGGTCAGTACTGAGGGAGCGCTGCACTGTTAGAGAGTCAGTGCTGAGGGAGTTCCGCACTGTCAGAGGGTCAGTACTGAGGGAGTGCTGCACTGTCAGAGGGTCAGTACTGAGGGAGTGCTCCACTGTCAGAGGGTCAGTACTGAGGGAGCGCTGCACTGTTAGAGAGTCAGTGCTGAGGGAGTTCCGCACTGTCAGAGGGTCAGTACTGAGGGAGTGCTGCACTGTCAGAGGGTCAGTACTGAGGGAGTGCTGCACTGCCAGAGGGTCAGTACTGAGGGAGTGCTGCACTGTCAGAGGGTCAGTGCTGAGGGAGAGCTGCACTGTCAGATGGTCAGTACTGAGGGAGTGCTGCACCGTGAGAGGGTCAGTACTGAGGGAGTACTGCACTGTCAGAGGGTCAGAACTGAGGGAGCGTTGCACTGTCAGACGGTCAGTACTGAGGGAGTGCTGCACTGTCACAGTGTCAGTACTGAGCGAGAGCTGCATTGTAAGAGGGTCAGTACTGAGGGACTGCTGCACTGTCAGTGGGTCAGTACTGAGGGAGAGCTGAACTGTCAGAGGGTCAGTACTGAGGGAGTGCTGCACTGTCACAGGGTCAGTACTGAGTGAGTGCTGCACTGTCAGACGGTCAGTACTGAAGGAGTGCTTTGCAGTCAGAGGGTCAGTACTGAGGGAGCGCTGCATTGTCAGAGGGTCAGTACTGAGGGAGCGCTGCACTGTCAGAGGGACAGTATTGAGGGAGTGCTGCACTGTCAGAGGGTCAGTACAGAGGGAGCGCTGCACTGTCAGAGGGTCAGTACTGAGGGAGTGCTGCACTGTCAGAGGATCAGTACGGAGGGAGAGCTGCACTGTCAGAGGTTCAGTACTGAGGGAGTGCTGCACTGTCAGAGGATCAGTACTGAGGGAGAGCTGCACTGTCAGAGTGTCAGTACTGAGGGAGTGCTGCACTGTCAGAGGGTCAGTACTGAGGGAGTGCTCCACTGTCAGAGAGTCAGTACTGAGGGAGCGCTGCACTGTTAGAGAGTCAGTACAGAGGGAATGCTGCAATGTCAGAGGGTCAGTACTGAGGGAGCGCTGCACTGTTAGAGAGTCAGTACAGAGGGAATGCTGCAATGTCAGAGGGTCAGTGCTGATGGTGTGCCGCACTGTCAGAGGGTCAGTACTGAGGGAGTGCTGCACTGTCAGAGGGTCAGTACTGAGGGAGTGCTGCACTGTCAGAGGGTCAGTACTGAGGGAGTGCTGCACTGTCAGAGGGTCAGTACTGAGGGAGTGCTGCACTGTCAGAGGGTCAGTACTGAGGGAGTG